>NW_024412415.1:4897947-4938613 GCF_014898765.1 Herpailurus yagouaroundi
GGCCATCCGGATGTCTTCTTTAGAGAAGTGTCTATTCATGTTTTCTGCCCATTTCTTCACTGGGTTATTTGCTTTTCGGGTGTGGAGTTTGGTGAGCTCTTTATAGATTTTGGAGACTAGCCCTTTGTCCGACATGTCATTTGCAAATATCTTTTCCCATTCCGTTGGTTGCCTTTTAGTTTTGTTGGTTGTTTCCTTTGCTGTGCAGAAGCTTTTTATCTTCATAAGGTCCCAGTAATTCACTTTTGCTTTTAATTCCCTTGCCTTTGGGGATGTGTCGAGGAAGAGATTGCTACGGCTGAGGTCAGAGAGGTCTTTTCCTGCTTTCTCCTCTAAGGTTTTGATGGTTTCCTGTCTCACATTCAGGTCCTTTATCCATTTTGAGTTTATTTTTGTGAATGGTGTGAGAAAGTGGTCTACTTTCAACCTTCTGCATGTTGCTGTCCAGTTCTCCCAGCACCATTTGTTAAAGAGACTGTCTTTTTTCCATTGGATGTTCTTTCCTGCTTTGTCAAAGATGAGTTGGCCATACGTTTGTGGATCTAGTTCTGGGGTTTCTATTCTATTCCATTGGTCTATGTGTCTGTTTTTGTGCCAAATGTTTTTTAACAGTACACTAAACACTAATCATAAAGAAAAACTGATAAATTGGACTACATTAAAAAATAAGAATTTGGGGCGCCTGGGTGGCGCAGTCGGTTAAGCGTCCGACTTCAGCCAGGTCACGATCTCGCGGTCCGTGAGTTCGAGCCCCACGTCGGGCTCTGGGCTGATGGCTCAGAGCCTGGAGCCTGTTTCCGATTCTGTGTCTCCCTCTCTCTCTGCCCCTCCCCCATTCATGCTCTGTCTCTCTCTGTCCCAAAAATAAATAAACGTTAAAAAAAAAAGTTAAAAAAAATAAATAAATAAGAATTTCTGTTCATGAATAGACATGACTTTGAAGAGGCAAGTCACAGAGTGGAAGTATTTACAACATATATCAGACAAAGATTTTGTAGGTAACATATAAGAATAATTCGAACAAATTGATAGGAAAGTAAAAACCAACAGAAAAAAATGGGCAACAGACTTAACAGATAGTTTACAAAGAAACAAAACAGCCAGTAAATCTATAAAAAGTGTTCAACTTCTTTAGTTATTAGGGAGAGGAGATTCAAAACAAAATAATAAAAGGCTAAAATTTTAAAGCTGACTATACTCAGTGATAATGAGAGTATGGAACAACAGGAATGGTCATAAATTGGTGGTATCACTTTGGAACACTGTTTGCCAGTATCTTCTAAAACTGAACATAAACACACCCTATGACTCAACAATTCCACTCTTAGACATATACCCAATAGAAATGCATACAAATATGCATCAAGAGACATTTCCAAATGTCCACAGTATCACTAAATAGCCAAAACTGGAATCTACCCAAATGTCTATCAACAGAATGGACAAATAAATTGTGTATGTGTCTACAGTGCAATATTATATGGCACTAAGAATGAGGGTGCCTGGGTGGCTCAGTCAGTTGAACGTCTGACTCTTGGTTTCCACTCAGGTCATGATCTAGTAGTTTGTGAGTTCAAGCCCTGCATCAGGCTTTGCACAGACAGGGCGGAGCCTGCTTGGGATTCTCTCTCTGTCCCTCCTGCTTGTGCTCTCTCTCTCTCTCTCTCTCTCTCTTGTTCTCTCGCTCTCTCAAAAATAAATAAATAAAATTTAAAAAAAAAGGTAAAAGAACCAACTATTGTTACTCCAAACAAGATGGATATACTAACATTACATCTCTCAGGTAATAATTCTAAGAGAAAGAAACCAGACTGACAATAGCACAAACTGTATAATTCCGTTTATACAGAGTTGAAAACAAGTAAAACTAATTATGACATCAGAAACCTTCTCTACCTTCAGGAGTAGGTAATGAGGATATAGGGAATGAGGGGGCTTTTGAAGAGTGCTGATAACTTTTTCTTGAACTGGGTGATGGTTACATGGGTGTGTTCACGGTGACAACTTGTCACTTGATAATTCTCTGTATGTATGTAAAACTAGTATAAACTTGGTCATAGTGGGCTCAAGGGGACATTTGGTTATAAGTAAGAAGCTAACCTAAATTATAAAGGGGAGGGATAAATAAGTTCTTCTTCAGTCGGATAAATTTAAGCATTGAAAATTCCTAAGGATCAAAGCCAAGACATGTTTATAAATAATCTAGATGAGGCAGTATCTAATGAAATCCCCATGCTTGCAGACAATATCTTTCAGGTTGTAGAAAACCCAGTCAATAAGGATAAACTGTAGGATGACTGAAAAGGCTTTGAAAGTGAGCTGAATGGTGCTAAATGTGTTTCTCTGTGGTCAGCTAAATAGTAATGCAGAGAATAAAAAGAATATAAAGATGTCTTATTCAACTTTATATATGCATTGGAGCATATAGGATAGAGCATTTATACAAAGTTGGTACTAAAAATCATTGTTGATAAATGTAGGATTAAATGAATGAATAAATAATGGGTTCAGACTAGGCTATCAGTTCAAACTCAGGAAAATGTCAGAGCTAGGAGTTATTATAGACTCTTCTCCGAAGAAACAGACCTAATGTATTAGTGAATTTGGGGTAATATTCCCAGCAGCAAGGAAGATTTTAAATATAAAAAAGAGGACACTGTTCAATTGACATTCTTAAAATATATGAATAGGAACTCCAAAATAGAGGAATCGGATCTCTAAGAGCAGAGAGTGTAGAAAAATCTAGCCTGTTAAGAGGAAGGTAGATCAGAAATATAATTGAAAGCCATACAATTATCACAAACTATTTGAACATAGATATTAAGGCCTGCAATGGTTAGTTTTATTTATCAACTTAGTTCAGCTATAGTACCCACGTATTTATCAAAGGAGAATCTAGGTTTCGCTGTGAAGATATTTTGTAGATATGGTTAACATCTAGAATCAGTTGCTTGTAAGTAAAAGGGATTACTCTCAATTATGTGGTTGTGCCTCACCCAACCAGTTGGAAAGTGGTAAGAGCAAGGTAAGCTTTCCTAGAGAAAAAATTCTGTCTTAAGACTGCAGCATCAACTCCTGCTGAGTTCTCAGCCTGCTGGCTACCCTGTAGGCTTCACTTTGCCAGCCTTTACAACAGCATGAGCCAATTCCTGAAAAAAAATTGTGTGTGTGTGTGTGTGTGTGTGTGTGTGTGTGTGTGTGTATACATATGTGCATGGGAATCTATACCAACAGACCCAGAGATACAGGGAGAGATGGGTAGAGGTAAACAGAGAGGTAGGGATAGTTACCTCCTACTGGTTCTGTTTCTGAGGAGATCCCGATGGAAACAATGCCTAAAGTTCATCAATGCCCAAAGTACATGAGTTGAAATGAGAGA
Source organism: Herpailurus yagouaroundi (assembly GCF_014898765.1). Lineage (NCBI taxonomy): Eukaryota > Metazoa > Chordata > Mammalia > Carnivora > Felidae > Herpailurus > Herpailurus yagouaroundi. The sequence goes on from NW_024412415.1 coordinate 4,901,327, forward strand.
AACAGAAATTAAAGAGTAGGAAAATTAATTGTAGGCAGAGAGAGGAGGACCTGGGTAGCTCAGTCTGTTAAGTGTCCAATTTAGGCTCAGGTTATGCCAGGTTCATGAGTTCGAGCCCCGTGTCAGGCTCTGTGCTGACAGCTCAGAGCCTGGAGTCTGCTTCAGATTCTTTGTCTCCCTCTCTCTTGACCCCCCTCTCTCTCTTCCCCTCCCCCACTCATACTCTGTGTGTATGTGTGTGTGTCTCTCTCTCTCTCTCTCTCTCAAAAATAAACATTTTTTAAAAATTGTAGGCAGAGAGAATACATAAAAGAATCTGAGAAAGAAGAATGCTGGTTCATTTGATGGTCTTTAATAAGACTGGTGCAAGACGAATGAAAAGAAGAAGAAAGAAAGGGGTGTAACTTGAGTGGAGAGAGGTTCTCAGGCTTATCCTGAGCTCCATGGGATATTCTAACTTCTGTTCTTCCTTCAGATCTCAACTCAAACATCATCTCTTCCAGGAAGCCTTTCCTGACTCTCTCAGCCTATACCAATTCCCTTATTCTACTCTCTGATCATACCCAATTCTTCTTCCTTCATAGATTATTAGGAGGACCTCTTTATCTAGACTGTAAGGTTCATGACAGCTCAGTAATATAAATGCTTTGCTCAAAGTCTAAAACACTGTAAATACTCAAAAAATAATTGTTGCATGAATTAATAGATATTCCTATTGTGTAACATGTTCTTTATTCACTTTATGTGTAAGATTCAAGGTACTTCAGTATCACAGAGAATAGGCAATACTCAAATTTTAGTTAAAGTTCTTGAGTGAAATCAAATACCAAGTGTAATCTAGTTAGACAAAATACACATTGAGCTGCCACTTTATGCTAGAAATTATAATGATTAAGGAATCTTAAATGAGCTTTAGACAGGTTCCTGATCTCAAGAAGATTATAATGGCAATATATAGCTTATTTGTGAAAACTTTCAAATATGAGAAAATATCTAAATCAGTAGAAAACAAAATGCAAGCATAATCAAAGGATCACAGATAGAACCCAGACATAAAGACACGAAAAACAGATCTTGGAGCTAAATTGCTTGGGTTTAAATCTTTGGCACTTCTCAGCTACGAACCTTGACCTCAGATTCCTCATGCATAAAATTTGAAAACCATATTACGTACTTTATACAATTGCTTAAAGATTAAATCAGTCAATATATGCAAAGCTCTCGGAACATTGCCTAATGCCTAATTGCAGTAAACACGGATGTATAGAAATGGTTGAGGCTATTACTATTGACATGGAAACTGGAGTCAAAAAATCATCAGAATGATGTAAGTCAAGAAAAACTTTTTAAAAATTGTGAATTTTTACATTACATTTTCAAGGAGGTTTGAGTTAAGAAATAGAAATGAGATGGTGGGTTCTCCCTGATGGATAGAAGGTGTAATGGTGGGCATTTTAAAATATTAAAAATATTAAAATTTAAAACATTTCCCTTTTAGTTTGTTTTCATGACCTTTGCCCTATAAGGCTTGGATATCCCTCTGCCTTGGGAAGATTAGAAATGACACATAATAAATGCACAGAGAAAGGTAATAGTTACCTTCTGATAAGCAAAGAGGATTATATACCAAAACAGTAGGCTGCAGGCTTGTCTTTGTCTTGAGAATTTTTTTCTCAAATTATGTAATTCCCTTTTGAGCTGATCTACAATTAGGTCACAAACATACCCTACAGATCATCCTCTTCCCTGGTCCCTCAGCTGCCAGTATGTTTTAGAACCCTGCTCCCTAACACAGAACAGGTCCTTTCCCATATATTCCCTTCCTCTGAGTCCCAGATAACTTGTACCCATGTCCACCAGAAGAAATCCCAAGTTCCTTCACTATAAAAATTCTTTGCCAAGTTCCATGAGATTCTTTCAAATTGTTTGAGAAGTCAACATCCCAGTACTGGCCTTCAGATTTTTTTTAACCAATGTCCAAAACAGTCAATGACAAGTTCATGACTTAGAGAGTCATAGCTAAGACAAGAGAGTTCTCCAAAGAAGCCCCTCACAGAATCAAGAAAACATCTCCCCCAAAGATCGGTGCCTGTCCTGCTCTTGGAACTACTGGAAGCCAGTTCCTGGAGTATGGGACTAGCCACTTCACCTCCTCAGTTAGCCATCAAAGTTCTGGGAATACTCAGCTCTGGTCTGGTAATTTAGTCCTTAAAAAAACGAGTTTCCAGAAATCATAAACATTGGCTGTGATGAGGAAAGCGTTTTTTCCAAAGCCTGTATATAGAAAATCAGGCTTTACCTAAGGTAACTGTTAACACCAAACTAAGGAGAGCATCTTAGGGCCTTTCAAAGGATAGAATGAGGGAGGCCCCAACACTAAGAATGTTGGTGTTCACTCACTGCTGAAGGAGGAAAAGGGTGGAAAATACACCCTTTCATAATTATAGATGAACTTTCCCCACCTCTCTTCAGGTTCTCCCATCATTATTCAGGACTTGAATCATTAGAAGCTCTTTTTTGTCAACTGATAAATGGTTTGAGTACTGGCTGCATGTCACTAATGGCTAAAGTGAAATGTCTGAGTCAGTCTTTCAAAGATACAACATAATGAATAAATTTATCATCTGCCTGTCCCGCCCCCCCCCTTTTTTTTTTTACTATTTCCCAATGCCCCATTGTGCTGTGGCAACAACCCTAGGTTAAATAACTCCTCTCCAGCAGCCACCTTAATATTTCGCTCTCCATCTCCCAAATCTGGAAGGTGTACCAGTGGGCAATTCAGTGTCCAAAATATCACCTATTGTCCCACTGTGGGCAGCAGATGAGAGTGGATTCATTTGGATGATAAATCAGGCAAAAAAAAAAAAACCATATAAGATACAGAACTTGGATATATAGAGGAACCAGGTTGAATACACACTTGGAAAAATATTTGCAAACATAAAATGAATAGACAGTGGCTCGATTACATAAAATATCTCTAAATAAAGGACTCTATCCATCAATCAATCAAGAAACATTCCTGGTATAACCCACTAATGTTCCTAGTGGATTTTAGCATATGATGTGAAGTATAAAACTAATGCTTAAAGAGCTAACATATGAAATAAGTGCTCAATTATGTAGCTGACTGTAAGTTGAGCAGGATTTCAGAGACAGGGAAATGGCTACTGTGTCTCTCAGCTACATCCCTCTAATTAGCTGCCCCCGGCCCAGAAGTACTGCTGGTGAAATGTAAAATGTACCAGCAAGTAATTTAACTTCCACATATTCAGCTTCCTCTTCTTAGTCACTGGTCTCAGCCTGTCCATTACAGATTGCTGTTCATTCTCTAGGCCCTGTGCTGCCCAGATCTTCCTCCTCATTTACATTACCTGCTGTTTATCTGTATCTCCGTTTTCGGATTCTGGCTCTACTCTCTCTGGTGAGCATTCTCTAGGATACATAACTCAGTAAATCACCTCATTCACCCCCATTTGTTTGAGCTCAAACACTTTTATCATCCATTCTAGTTATGGCTCAACTCTATGGTTGAGAACCAGATCGTATTCCATTAGGAATACATCCCTGCATACAGAACAGTATGGAAGCATGTGAGTGGGCTAGATGCTCTAGTTCTCTGTATTAATAAGACCTCTTTCAAGATGACTTCCTCTGGGTGAAAAGTGCCCTCTTTCAGGATGCCTGGACACATTTTGGTATGATTGACTGATATATGTACACATGAGTCACTCTTACAAACAAGGCACAATGCCACATCTGGCCATCCTCCCAGCAACTACACCTGAAACATTTTTAGAAAATCTGGATGTGCTGTAATTGAGATTAGAAATCTCGATGTCTAATTCATTTGGACAATTTTATGACCAGCTCAATTCCCAGATGAGTCAGCACAAGAAGCATTTTTGATCTTCTGAATGTGGCCTAAATGTACTGAAGTGCTAGAGGGGTAACTACTCCTTCAAATACTCAACCTGCTTACAACAGCAACAAGGAGTCGAGGCTTTAATGAGCCTGTGTCTCCAAGGGTACAACATGCACTCTCATAGAAGGGGAATCAGTAGAATCCCAAGCAATACTTGAACCAAGTATATTTAGCCTTTTGGCTTATCCAGCACCTAATGAACCAAAGCCTTTACAACCTCTTGCAGAGGAGGGCCAAAAATGGAATATAGTTCCAGGACCTGGGTTTTATACCCATATATTCATTCACAGGACCTGGCCTCCAGAAGTTTTACACAGAAATGGGCCAAAGACAATTCCAAGATGTTATCCTGGTATAACATCAAATTATTTTATTTCTGAGTGACCCAAAGTTATATTCCTGGGCTATCTCCCTTTTCCCTTAGGAGATGTGGAAAATGCCAACAAAAGTGTCAATAGTGTATAGGCTGAGAATCAGATTACCTTCCCATTCACAACCCACTTCTAGCCATTAGGTAACAAGGTATTGGGTCCTGTGGCTCTACTTTATTTACTTCTAGTGAGAGGTGATGAGGCCAGAGACTTCTTTGGTCCAGGAACCCATGATTCAAAGGTTAGCCAGAACACTCAAGAACTCTAAAGCTTCAATTATAGAATAGGTAGGTAATGGGAAAAGTTGAGAAAGAAACAGGCCCATTCATGGGTCACTTGTCAGCTGAAATTTGACGGAATTTATAGAAAAGAGAAAAAATATAGAGAGATTAGGAAAGAAAGAAAGAAAGAAAGAAAGAAAGAGAAAGAAAGAAAGAAAGAAAGAAAGAAAGAAAGAAAGAAAGAAAGAAAGAAAGAAAGAAAGAAAGAAAGAAAAGGAAAGGACAGGACAAGGTTTTTGAAAGTGGAAGGGGAAGACACAGACCCAAGTCAGGTTGATTCACACTGGTGGTGGAAAACTAGAGTAAATATGGAGTATTATGTTGCTGGGATCCTTGTAGCCTTCTTGAAGCCAGGACCACATCTATTAGAGCCTGCATTCTTAGATTTCTATAAAATTATATCTGTCCTTTATATCCAGAAAACCTAGCATATGACCCATGTTTTTGATATGACAGGTCTCTAAGCTATTATGTATCTCCCCCGGCTTCATGTTTCAGAGGTTTCTTATATCTAATTTCTCACACATGTTGCAAATCTATCCTTCCGAAGACAACTCACCTGTATTAGTCTGCTGGGGCTACCATAACCAAACACCACAGACTGGGTGGCTTAAATAACACAACTTTATTTTTTCACAGTTCTGGAGGCTAGAAATCCAGGACCAGGGACAGGTGTAGTTTTTCCTAAGGCCTCTCTCCTGGGCTTGCAGATGGCTGCCTTCTTGCTGTGTCCTTTCTTCTGTGTGTGCATTCCTGATGTCACTTCCTCTTCTGATAAAGACACCACTTCTATTACATTAAGACCCTAACCTTAGGACTTCATTTAACTTTAATTACCTCTTTATGGGTCCTATCTCCAAATAGGGTCACACTGGAGATTAGGGCTTCAACATGTGAATTTTGGGAGAGACACAATTCACTCTACAACACCGCCTACAGGAAGACCCTGGGTTCAACTGGATCCCAGAAGTGGCAGAAGTGTTTAAAAAGTTGAAGGTGTCACACACCTTTAAGCCAGTCCAAGTTCTCCAGGATCGGAAATCAATTTATGGGAGACTTCTGCTTCCAAAGTTAAAGCAGCAATTGTTTTACCTGAATCGGAAATCAATTTATGGGAGACTTCTGCTTCCAAAGTTAAAGCAGCAATTGTTTTACCTGAGAACGCTCCCAGACAAGGGCCTTCCTGCAACAAGCTTATTTTGGCTATCAAGGTGATTCTAAAAGCCTAAAGGCACCACCTAAAGATTTTTTGATCAAGCCACGGTCCAATTATCCATAGGTTTCCCAGAAGTTTAGGGGGTCTGTACCCTCTACAATTTGGCCTCCAGCTCTGGTATACTCTAGGGATCTAGACCACTGTCCCTGCACCTCATCAAGAAGGCCCAAGCTTGAAGGCCACACTCCCTATGGGATCCCCTGTTAGAATTTCACAGCTATGCCAGCCCAGCCAGACCTACTAAATCTCATGTGATATACTCAACAGTGGTCTAACACCTACAGTTAGCAATAGTTGGTGGAGTTTCAGGACAATACCTAGCACATGGTAAGCAATCAATACATTGCTGAATGAATGAATAAATAAGTGATTAAACCTAATCTATTTGAATATCTCATGGCACTCTATCAAAGTGAAGTGCTGTACAAATACGACTGTGTCAGTGGCTTATAGTTGGTATCGATTCTTATAGCTGGTAAATACTGGTAATAGCACTTTTGCTTATTCCTGGGGAAATATACAGGTAACTGTGATAAGTTCAAGGATTTCAGGGCTGATCAAGAAAAAGACAGGAGTATAAGATGACAGTGAGCTTTACTGGCCAATGCTTGGACAACATGGCATGAGAGAAGATCTCCTCCTTCCAAGATGAGTAGAAGAGACAGCAGCACAAGGCCAAGACCAAGAAAGGTGAAGAGGGCAATGGAACTTTTGGGGTATTGGGAAATCAGACATGGGTTTTAGATGCCTAGATGATGTCACTCTACAGTCTCTGGGCCAGACAGCTCTTAAGGACAGCGGCGGTTTGGAGTCTTCCACAGCTACAGGATTTGTCTTATCTACAGGTGGTAGATGTTATATGTAATTTTGTGGAGTATGTGCTCTCAATGCTTAAAATACGCTTATTTGGGTAATATTTAAAACAACTATATATGTAATATTTTTAATTTGGCATCATTAGGCTCTCAACGGACTCTCCTAGCCTGCTATAAAGAAATAAACATAGAAGCCAATAAACACGAGGTCATTTTAGCCCATTTAGTAGAGTCCTATAAAACAAACAAAGTGTCACTAGGTTCCTTAGACCCTTTGCAGAGAAATCTGTCCCCTACTTTTCAAAAAATGTTAGATACCAAAGGAGGATAGGGTTTCGTTACAAGTGAGTGAGACACAAGCCTTGGTGATCAGGTGGAGATGGTGAGGAAGCTTCTGATAGCTGCAGTGAAGATAATTCAGACTCTCTGGATCATCCTCTTCCTGTGTGAAATGTACTAGTCCTGTGATCTGTTTTAACCATGAACCACTGTTTATATCCCAGTTTTACATGGGCCTTTCTAGAGCACTTCAGGACAAAGACTCGCCTCTTTCTTGCACACCACAAATGCCACACTGATAACCAGAAGAAATGTGAAAACTATGCACTGCGAAACCATCTCAGATGCAGCCCTTCTTCTTCTTCCAAACGTCTCTTCAAGTCTGGGTTAGCTTAATCCAATCATTTATTATCCCAATTAGTATATACCATTTTATTGAAATCATGGATCGATCTCTCTCTCTCTCTCTACACACACACACACACACACACACACACACACACACACACACACCTACTTTCCTGCTCTTATCTACCATTCTCATTTCAAAGTGAAAACAAAATCTATACAGGTGGACTTTCAGATTTTTTTATGCTAAATTACATAGATTTCAAGTTTACATTTATCAAGTTTCTCACTCTAGTGGACTCATTCAGATTGCAATCTATTACACTGATACTGCTAGGGGTCATCAACTTGAAAACAAGTTTCTGAGCCAGGAAATCTATCCTTCTGTATTCCCCTCCCCTACTATCTTTCATCTGCCTACCCCTGTATACTATTGCTCTCTGCTATATCCATCCTGGAGGGAAATGTCTTTTCTTATTGTAAAACCAGGATGTGTCCCAGTGATTAGAGAGGGGGAGCCAAAATATTTACTATGGGCCATCCTGAGCTCTTGGTTTAGTAGAAATGTATTGGCATTCCTAACAGAACCTTCCTTCTTTTGAGGAATTAGCCACAGGAATCCTTTGTTTGATGGGTCAGTAAATTCCCATAGTTTAAGCTAGAGTTGTGTTTTTCAAACTTAACAACTAACAGTCACAACTAACAGAAAAGCCTATGGCTTGTAGAGTGATATGTGGACCACTGGAGAATACATGGAAGCTTCTACCCATCATAAGTATATTATCAACTAATAGTAACATTGTCTTCATTAAAATCTAAGAAAATTTTAGTCTGCTCTTTTTGGTAGGAGGAGATAGAAAGTTCGTAAACAATCTCTTAGGATGTTCACTCATAGTTCCACAGGGGACACTAAACTACAGATAAAAGGGGCATCCTGGCAGATTCTCAGCAATTATGAAATTAACCCCCATTTTTCCCATATAACTGTTTTTGTTTTGGTTTGTTTTGGTTTACCCATTATCAATTCTATCTCATTTTCTTACATATCCTGCTTGATGAGTGGCACCTCTCAGCTTTCAGAATTTGGCTCCATTTCTTGGACTCTGTAAAAAATTATTCCATTTTAATCCTCATTCTGTAGGCCTCCCACATGAGATTTGTGATTTATTGGGTAAGGTAAATAAAGCATACTTCAGTCCTAAGGGTAGCAACTAGTAATTTTTTGCCTTTAGCAATAAAAGCAAGCTTAATTGAAAAGCTTGCTCTTAAAGAATAAGTGAATCAAAATAAGAGAGAAGAAGGAAGGAAGAGAACCCCAAGTTAGGGACAGATGAACAAAGCCTCAGAATGAGCAAGTGTATCTAATGAAAGTAGTTGTACAAAAAGAGATTAAATTATAAAGAAATATAGAGGCAAAGGAGTTTGGACTTAATTCAGGAGTTACTGAAAGTTACTGTTCTAGGGATACTCTGTAAATGTTGTTTGGGGATGGAACTATGAATAGATGACATAACATACCCTTACCTCAACCTCTTCTGAATTCTGGGTAAATCAGAATTATACCTAGGTACACATGCACTCAATAGAACATACAAAATCTCGGGCCACAAATAAAACTATTCTTAGTCCCAGAGGTCTTTTCTTAAGAAAGTTGCTTAGAAATACATTATCCCTGAGAGGGTATTACCCCCTACAAAGAATCGAAGCTTGAGAAAATTTGAGCTATTCTTTGTATTGAGTCAGCCGATTTTTTAAGCTCTTAAAGTTAGTGTAACTTCAATGCCAAAAATGTAGATGATATTTGGAAAATTATATTTAGGTCCAAGCAAGTCCTAGACCACTTCTCAGATGCTTTCAAATTAAACATCAATTGAAAACCACAGTCATGCATTCCAAATTTCAGTGGGCCATGGGTAACACAATATATCTTTATTTTTACAGTGATAGAAAAGAAATAGCCATTTTGAAACCCTTTCATTTTCTTCTTTTTGAACTTTTTCTCTAGAACTGGACATTTGTAAGTTCCAAAATTGCCAGGGACTCTTCTCTTCAAATACATGTAAGAAATATTGGGACATAACATTGTTTTTAGTCAGCACTTCCTGGTTTCTTATTACCCATGGTGAGAGATCAAATATAGGCATTATCTAAGAATGTACAGAGAAAACTCATTAAGGGAAGAGGAAAAGAATGCTCACCTTACGTGAACTTTGATATTCAGAGATCCTATATAAAAGGAAAACAATTAGGATAAAGGGTCTAGAGAAGAACAAAAGAACAAAAACTGTAATGAATTTTTATTGAAAATAAAACTCTGAACAAAGATCATCCTTAATCTGTTTTAGTCAGAATAAACTAGGTTATGCTGTGGTAATAAATAACCTTGAAACATCAAAGTCTTAACCCAAGAAAAGGTAATGTCTTCCTCATAGAAAGTCCATTACAGATAATGGTGTCTCTCCAGAGCATCTCCAAATGCTTGACTTCAAAGTTTTAATCTTATCACGATTCAAATTCTCCTTCACAACTGCCAAGAATAGACATAGCTAGGGGGGTGCATGATAGCTTTTCAATTCTTCAACCTAGAAGTGACAGACATCATTTCTACCCACATTTCATTGGCCAGAACTAGTCATTAAGCTCTGTTCAACTGCAAGAAGACCTGGAAATACAGGGTACCAATGTGATGCAAATAAGAGAGTGGTAGATAGAGAGCCAAAGACAAAAGGAAGAGGAAATAAAGAAAAAAAATGGCGCTTGGGGCAGAGGCAGGGAATGAACTCAGATGAAGGAAGAGGAAGAAAAGGAATGGATAAAATTTTACCACAGATTCAGAATCAAGAACCTATAAATTCTGAGTTCTAATCTCAACTCTACCCCAGTCTTATACAATATTTAGTTTCTCCAAGCCTTAGGGTCCTTAGTTGTCTAAGAAGAATTTCTTGAAATAGATGTGAAAAGCCCCTTGGAAAAATAACTATTCTAGAGAGTACAGTACTCTGAAGGAAAATTAGATAGATGATATAGATACAGATACAGGTACAGACAGATAAATGAAACATAAGAGGTAGAAATTAGAAGTCTCACAGCAATTCAGAATACTATATTTTATGTATAAAAGATGTAAACACATGGAAAATGCCAGGTGCATTTCCACCTATAGGCACCAAACCTTCAAGTGAACATTCTAAAGAACTCTGCTTAAAAAAAACTAAGAAACTCTGCTTAAGATTTGCCATAGATATCCTGGGGAAGAAGGAGCCAATAGACAACATTAGGACTCAACTCTGCAAGTCCATGATAGTAACCAAGCCCTATCGCTAACTTTGACAGCTTTATAACTCAATTTCCTCATGTTTATAATTAGTGCTGGCATCATCTACCTGCAATAAGAAAGTTTTTTGAAAGACTCAGACTACTCTATGAAATAAGCATTAATCAGAAACTTGCCATATCCCCAAGGTGGCAGTGGCACCTAGAGGTTCCTTCAAAGAGTGTCCTTGCTTCTAGAATTAGGTCACATGGTCACAAAGCCATTTGAATTTTTGGTATTATTTCTTAAGTGGGAACAATCTGACGATACTGCATGTTCCCTATCAGAAACACACTACGTATTATATACCCCTGGAAAGGGTTTCTGTTTTACTAAAGTCTAAGCTTATTTGCTTAAATATGTATATTTAATATTATATATGTTAATATACATGCTTATGTCTTTGTACACATACACACAATTATTGTTGGTATATGAGCTTGTATGTATGTTCTTTTCTCAGTGCCAACCCCCTCCCCACTCTGGTTTGCCTCTTTGCTAGAATCCAGCCTAGAGGCACAGAAGATGAATACAGGCCATATGAATTCAGCAGCCTCGTGTATTTGGATGTTCAAAAGCAGCAGTCATCTATCAAAGGAAGTGTATTGGACTAAATGGAGAGATTTTTAATAAGAGGCAAGGGGGTGCACTTTACCTAATAAAAAGAGCATAGAGAGACCCTGGCTGTGGCTAATGTGCATAAAAAATTCAGCCTGTCAGATCCTCACTTTTCTAATTCAGTAATCTAAATAATTTATTTGACATTTTAGCTCAAGATGACCTTTCTTAGGAAAAAATTACTGTTTTAAACTTTTAGCAAGTGCAACCCCAGCCACAGAATCCCTATTGAAGTCTGCATTTTCCCAAATGAGCAAAGGTTAATCTCGTAGCGCTCAAACACATTGCTGACCCTTTTAAACAGCTCACAAAATGTCATTTAATTTTTTAATCTAATTTCAATTATACTGTAATATTTGGGTTGAGTTTTTTGTGGGGAAGGGATGGGGATGTGAGATTCTAGTCAGGTTCTAATTAGAGAAGTTTGGGCAAATAATCCATTTTAAATAAAACAGGTATTAGATAGGGTCGTGCATCCTCCTATGGTTTGAATATATATAAAACAAAATCATGCACAATATGTAATAATATCATGCACAATTTCCCTGAAGGATTAACAAGTAGGGATTAAGGTGGTTGATTCTTGAGAATCCAAGGTTCTCAAAGGTGCTGTGTGATTGAGGCAATTAGACTTTAAGCCAAGCTACTCAAAGAAAACTCATGCCCTAATCCACACAATGTCCAATTTATCCTCAGATTCCATTCTAGGACAGTTCTGAATCAACCCAGGAGATCAGGAGGGTGACAGATGTCATAGACACATCACCCTCTCATCCATTCCACAAGCGGTTAGTGAAATCCCAACCTTTTCTTTCAAAAACCATTTCTTAGCTTGCTAGCAGGTCAAAAAAAACAAAAAAGCTAAAATTGTTAATATGAGGATAATTGGATCTTCTCTTCTGCACAATAAGCTATCATTTCATCATTTCATCCTAGAAAGCTTACTTAGGAGATTTACAGATGTTGTAATAATTTGTTAACCAGGATTTCCTCCTCCCCACACTGAAGGATAATAGAATTTGATCCTCTAATTTGACAAACATCCCATTTTCTGCAAAATCGTTCATTGTCATTTTTTAAGCAACGTCCTCATGGGAATGCCACGTGGTTTAAGTTTCTCTGTTATTTGTGAATCCAAAATATCGTCATTGGTAGTTATACCAATGATCTGAGTAGAATGAGCTGATGTGAACATCAAGCCAAGAAATGAAAGCTCAGCTCCATTACATCCTTCTCATTATCATCTCTCTTGATATAGCCTCCCCCAGAGATTCAGCTGCTCTTTATTTTCCTTGCCCTGAAATGTCATGTATTTCCCTTCATCAAAAGTACCTATAAACCACAGTCTTATGGAAGTTTCCTCAAAAGAGTCTAGTACCTAGCAATCTACAAGATGAACCAGTCTCCTGCCTTTCCTCTCACTTTACCACTCATAACCAAATTTACCTCCAAAGAAAAGCTTAGATGATAAGAGACACAGACACAAATAAAGCTGTTTGCTAATCATATTTACTTTGCTTTTTTTTATTTTTAAGTTTATTTAAGAGAGAGAGACAGTCAGGGAATGGTGACAGAGGGGTAGAGAAAGAGAGAGTCCCAAACAGGCTCTGTGCTGTCAGCAAAGAGCCCGATGCAGGGCTCACACTCACCAACCATGAGATCATGACCTGAGCCAAAACCAAGAGACAGACGCTTAACTGCATGAGCCACCAAGGGGCCCCAATCATTTTTACTTTAAAATGTACATTCTTATAGGTACTTTCATCAATGAGCACTGTATAAAGTCTAGCATACCATGCTGTTTTATAAATGAAAAAATTATCCATTTCTGTTAATTATATTCATCTCAATGGTTCTCAACTCAAGGTATGTGTCATAATCACCCCAAGACCATTGTAAAGAACACAGACTTGGGGAGCCCCATGAGATCTGTGGGTGTGGGCCTAATCCATATATTTTTAAACAGCTATACAGGATTTTTCATGCCTACCAATCCCCAGTTAAGAAGCATTAACCAGGGTTAATAACATGGGTTATCTAGTGTAATTAAAATAGTGGTTATGTATCCCAAAAAAGAGAACTCCCACCGTGCCTTAGTTAAGAGATAATCATTAAGAATACACGAAACAAGGAAACCTGGGAAGCTCAGTCAGTTAAGCATCCAACTCTTGATTTCGGCTCAGTGCATGATCTCAAGGTCATGAGATGGAGCCCCACATCAGGCTGTGTGATGGATGTGGAGCCTGCTTAAGGTTCTCTCCCTTCTTCCTCTGCCCCTCCCCTGCTCACAGTCTCTCTCTCTCCCTCTCTCTCTAAGAAAAATAATAATAATAACACATGAAACAGCCAAATCCTATATAAAAGTCCTCTTTAAAAATATATCCATAACAATACTTTATGATGTTTTAATTACTATTATAAAAAACATCAATTCCCTGGCTTTGATCACTGTTCAGAGTATTTGCTATAGAAATTGGTCTTGACAGGGCACCTGGGTTAAGTCAGTTAAGCATCTGAGTTGAGCTCAGGTCATGATCTCATGATTCATGAGCTGGAGTCCCTCATTAGGCTCTCTGCTGTCAGCATGGAGCTTGCTTCTCCCTGTCTCTCTGGCCCTCCCCTGTCCTCCCTCCCTCCCTCCTTCCCTCTCTCTCTCTCTCTCTCTCTCTCCCTCTCTCTCAAAAGTAAACATTTTTTAAAAATTGCTGATGCCAACAGCCAAGCTATGGAGAGAGCCCAAATGTCCATAAACTGATGAATGGATAAAGATGTGGTAATATACACATACAATGGACCATTATTCAGCCATCAAAAAGAATGAAATCTTGCCATTTGCAACAACATGAATGGAGCTAGAGTATATTATGCTAAGCAAAATAAGCCAGTCAGAGAAAGACAAATACCACATGATTTTACTCACATGTGGAATTTAAGAAACAAAACAGATGAACATATGGGAGGGGGGTAAAAAGAGAAAGGTAAAGAAACCATGAGATTCTTGATGATAGAGAACATACTAAAGGTTGATGGAGGGAGGTACCTAGGAAATGGACTAGATGGGTGACGGGTACTAAGGAGAGCACTTTTTATGATGAACACTGGGTATAGTATGTAAGTGATCAATCACTGAATTCTATTCCTGAAACCAATATTGCACTGTATGTTAACTAACTAGAGTTTAAATAAAATGCTCAACATCACTCATCATCAGGGAAATACAAATCAAAACCACAATGAGATACCACTTCATACCTGTCAGAATGACTAACATTAACAACTCAGGCAACAACAGATGTTGGCGACGATGTGGAGAAAGGGGATCTCTTTTGCACCGCTGGTGGGAATGCAAACTGATGCAACCACTCTGGAAAACAGTATGGAGGTTCCTCAAAAAAATAAAAACAGAACTACCTTACGACCCAGCAATTGCACTACTAGGCGTGTATCCAAGGGATACAGGTATGCTGTTTCGAAGGGACACATGCACCCCAATGTTTATAGCAGCAATATCGACAACAGCCAAAATATGGAAAGAGCCCAAATGTCCATCCATCAATGGATGAATGGATAAAGAAGATGTGGTGTATACATATAATGAAGTATTACTCAGCAATCAAAAAGAATGAAATCTTGCCATTTGCAACTAAGTGGATGGAACTAAAGGGTATTATGCTAAGCAAAATTAGAGAAAGACAAATATATGACTTCATTCATATGAGGACTCTAAGATACAAAACAGATGAACATAAGGGAAGGGAAGCAAAAATAATATAAAAGCAGGGAGGAGGACAACACATAAGAGACTCTTAAATATGGAGAACAAACAGAGGGTTACTGGAAGGGTTGTGGGAGGGGGGATAGGCTAAATGCATAAGGGGCATTAAGTAATCTACTCCTGAAATCATTGTTGCACTATATGCTAATTTGGGTATAAATTTAAAAAAGAAAATTAAAAAAAAGAAAAAAGTTTTGAAAAAATAAAAAGTAAAAAAATAAAGGTAGTGGTTTCAATGCCACCCCACAAAAAAACAATGCTGTTGCCAGAAATCAATGCCATTCATTGAATAAAAACAGAGGCAAAAAAAAAAAAAAAACCCTACACCGTATTGCACTGCCATACCACTCATGGAAGAGTAGCAAAGAATTTTGCCTGAGTTACCACTGAATTCCCCCAGCCCAAATTTCCTGGTTCTGATTAAGTGCTAAAAGGAAACAGATTGGGATTGTCTTGAAGAGAAAGCATAGAACATCAAGAGCTAGTCCCTAAAGTCTTCTATCTTTTTCTGTTCTCCTTGCTCTAAGATTCTAGAGGACTATTTCCACTTTAACATCTCAGATCCCAAGAGTCCTGGCTGCCCCATGTTTTCCAAGAAACACTTTTCCCAAAGCTTGGTCCACGGAACATAACTTCTGCAGTAGTTCTGAAATAAAATATTTTGAGGATCAAGTAAGTTTGGGAGATCCAAATGCATGTGAGCATAATAAGTCTTGGGGAAACTTGTACTAAAGAAATGAAACCTCTTTAACCTGGCTCTGCCAGTCTATAAAATAAGGGCCCCTATTTCACATGACGTATTAACATCCCATGAGGAGCTCCACAAAACACACTTTAAGAAACACAATAACAGCTATGAATCAACCAAGATTGCTATCTTTTCTACTTCTATGAAATTGTATAGATCAATGGAGTTAAAATAAGTAAGAGTCAGTAGGAAATAGATATATCTGTATCTTCCTTGATAATATTGAAGAATAGCTTGAAGACAGAATTAATGAAATCAGAGAACATGGAAGAGAGGGGAGAATATGTACCTGAACAAGCTATGCTACAGATTGAGAGTACAAATTCAGAAATCCCTTTGTTTTTGAAAGCTCAGCAGCCTTCTAATGTAATCAACATATCTCCTTTCTTCTTAACTTTGAATAAACCTGCTTACTATGCTTAAGTGGAAAGATGGGAAACAATTCAATTACAGTGTCCAAGTTCCTCCAACCTATGACATCAAGTAGCCATTAACATTCAGATCTCAAGATCACCAACCTCCATTCATTCAGGCCAAATGCTACAACAACTTCCAGTGAGCTACTGGTTAGGAAGGGTTTTATTGCAACTGCTTTTATAGTACCTACATTATCTGACAGATTTAAAGTAAGTGTCTGAACTGCCTGAAGAGGTAGTTTCAAATGAGAAACTGGGGTTTAGGGAAGTTCAGTAACTTGCCCTAGCACTTGGGAGAGCTGTGACTGGAATTCAAGACTATGGTGATTTTTTTTTTAGTTTTATTTATTTATTCTAAGAGAGAGAGAGAACGAGCAAGACTAGGGGCGGAGACAGGAGGAAAGAGAATTCCAAGCAGGCTCTGCGTGGACACAGGACTCAAACTCACAAACTATGAGATCATGACTTGAGTCAAGATCTAGAGTCAAGACATGTAACTGCCTGAGCCACCCAGGTGCCCCAGGACTATGTTGATTTTAAATACTCCACTGCACAGCTTGAGAAGCACAATGCTTCTTCTTGGTGTTTTCATGGATTGGCCCTGGTAAACCAAACCTGGAGTTCTGACTGATATAATGAAAACTGGCACCCTATTGTTAGCTCCTCCAATGAAGCCACCACGGCCACCACAAACACTGCCACCACCCACAGTCACCAATGCCTGCATATTGATTCCTGCTGAGCAGCCGGTTGTAACTTTCATAAAACAGAATGAGGACACCCTCTTTGCTTCTGCATGGTGGTGGTTTGGAGCTTCATCTCCCAGAGTGTTCCAGATCTCTGTGAAACAGCGCTTTTTTTTTTTTTCTATCAGACAGGCCTTGCCATTTCTGCCACCAGGCAACCTGCAACTGCTGCCCTGCCATCCATCAGAATGGAATCCTGTACTCTCAGTATCCAACAAAGGACAGAGGAGAAGTCACACCATTGTTCCTCTGGTATTGGCAAAAAGAAGGGAGAGTGAGGACACTTTTTCTGTGTACTGATAGCTCCAGAAGGGGGCTAAATGGCTGGTCTCAAAATATTCTGGTATTTTGAGAAAGAGTTCTTTCAACAAGCACACACATCCCTTTCATCCATCAGTTTACACATACCTGATGGGACAATGGATTACAAAAATTTCATGATAGCTGTAACACCGCCACCAAGATTGCATTTAGCTCTGAGGCCCTGTTGCTAGGTTAGGTTTATGTCAGACTCCTTCTGTCACTATGGAGAGAAGTCTCTTTCTTTTCTCTTACCTTATAGCTAAAACGTGATTTTTATTCAGTCGCTCTTCCCATCCCTACCCTCAACCATCAGAACATGTTTCCCCTTTAATATGACTTCTAAACAATCCCTTCCCCATCCCATACTGCAACCCTGTAATTCCAATCTTCCCCAGACAGCCGCCGGGAAGCTCCACAAACCCCCAGGTAAATCACTGGCTCCAGAGAGATAGTTTAAAGGAAAGATGTCACCTCTATTCATATGCCTGTTGAGGTGGAGTCATGACTGAGGCCACCTGACTACATGTGTTTTTGATTCCATTGAGTCTCAACTCCTTCCCTGGGAACTTGTTCCACGTCTTCAACCCAATCCTCTCTTCTGGCTCCTCCCATAACCATATATTTATGCCGGTTTATTATGCCCTTGGTCCTTTACCTAGACCTTGAGAATGCCTTCTCTCTTGCCTTCCTTTCATATCAAACTCCACTCTCCATCTTTCCTCCCAAAGATTTATTCACTCACAGAGCTCATACAATCATGTCTCTAAAATTGTTCTTATCCAATCCCCATTCTTAATATTTGGTACACCCAATGGCTACTTTCTAGTCTTTAATTTCCTTGACACCGCTGACCATTCCCTCTATATTGACCCTCCCCCTCCTTTCCTTCTATGCCATAAACCTTTTTGTCTGGTTATTTCCCTGCTCCTCTGCCAAATGCTCCCTCGCTGTTTTGTGTGCCGGTTTCTCATACTCTGCTTGCTCTTGAAGCACTGGGACTTTGCCCTCTTATCATCCCATATACTCTCCTTGAAAAGATCTCATCTATTTCATGGCTTCATTTCCCACCTACATGCTGAACATGCCCACATCTTTATCTCCCACTCAACTGTCTCCCTTGAGTTCTAGACCCATATTTCCAACAGTCAGGTGGACAAGTGTGCCTTGGGTGTCCAAGAGACACTTAAATTATACTTTTCAAAGTAGACCTATCTTCTCTAACAACTCTGCTAGATCTATGTCTTATTTTAGTCAAAAATACTACCATTTTCCTTGTCACCAGTGAAAGAAACCAGGGAGTCCCTCTTCTTCGCCTCCCATGTTACCCGCTCCTGCCAATCATATTTCTTATATCTCAGATCTATTCTCTTACTGTCTTTCTCACTGTCACAGTTCAGACACTCTGGCCCCTACTTCACACTTTCACAGCATTAACTGACGGTATGGTCTATTATATTTATTCTAACCTTAATTCAGTTCTTCAGTGGGTCATTCATTCTAACACTTCCATGATTTCATCCATTCTGTTCTTCAAATATCTTCTTTCTCCTGGTTCACCTGATAAAATCGTATTCACTCTTAGCAACATCAAACTTCAAATGTAAGTACCTCCATGAAGTGATCCCTGATTTTATACTATTAAGAGTTCTGTCTTCTAAAGCAAAGTGAAAGGTACCACAATTCCAGACTTCAAGATATATTAACAAAGCTGTTATTGTCAAGACAGTATGGTACTGGCACAAAAACAGATACATAGGTAGATCAATGGAACAAAATAGAGAACCCAGAAATGGACCCACAAACATATGGTCAACTAATCTTCAACAAAGCAGGAAAGAATATCAATGGAAAAAAAGAGTCTCTTCAACAAACGGTTTTGAGAAAACTGGACAGCAACATGTATAAGAATGAAACTGGACCACTTTCTTACCCCATACACAAAAATAAACTCAAAATAGATGAAAGGCCTAAATGTGATATAAGAAACCATTAAAATCCTAAAGGAGAACCCAGGCAGCAATCTCTGTACCTCAGCCATACCAACTTCTTACTACAGACATTGCCAGAGGCAAGGGAAACAAAAGTAAAAATGAACTATTGGGACCTCATCAAGATAAAAAGCTTCTGCCCAGCAAAGGAAACAATCAATAAAACTAAAAGGTAACCTACAGAATGTCATTTACAAATGACATACCTGATAAAGGGTTAGTATCCAAAATCTATAAAGAACTTATCAAATTCAACACCCAAAGGGGCGCCTGGGTGGCGCAGTCGGTTAAGCGTCCGACTTCAACCAGGTCACGATCTCACGGTCCGTGAGTTCGAGCCCCGCGTCAGGCTCTGGGCTGATGGCTCGGAGCCTGGAGCCTGTTTCCGATTCTGTGTCTCCCTCTCTCTCTGCCCCTCGCCCGTTCATGCTCTGTCTCTCTCTGTCCCAAAAATAAATAAACGTTGAAAAAAAAATTTTAAAAAAACAAATTCAACACCCAAAAAAACCCAGTTAAGAAATGGGAAGACATGAATAAACACTTTTCCAAAGAAGACATACAGATGACTAATAGACACATGAAAAGATGCTCAAAATCACTGATCATCAGGTAAATACAAATCAAAACCACAGTGAGATATCACCTCACACCTGTCAGAATGGCTAAAATCAACAACTCAGGAAACAACATGTTGGCAAGGATGCAGAGAAAGGAGAACCTCTTACACTGTTGGTGGAAATGCAAACTGGTGCAGCCACTCTGGAAAACAGTATGGAGGTTCCTCAAAAAGTTAAAAATAAAACTACCTTATGACCCACAACTGCACTACTAGGTATTTACCCAAAGGATACAAAAATACTTATTTGAAGGGGCACATGCACCCCAATGTTTATAGCAGTAGCATCAACAATAGTCAAATTACAGAAAGAGCCCAAATGTTCATCAACTGATGAATGGATAAAGAAGAGTTGGTGTGTGTGTGTGTGTGTGTGTATACACACATATATACACATATATATACACACATATATATGTATACACACACACAAATGGAATATTACCCAGCCATAAAAAAGAATGAAATCTCGCCATTTGCAGTAATGTGGATGAAACTAGAGTGTATTATGCTAAGTGAAATAAGTTAGTCATAGAAAGACAAATATCATATGCTTTCACCCTTATGTGGAATTTAAGAAACAAAACAGATGAACATAGGAAAAGAGAAGGAAAAAATGGATAAAAACAGAGAGAGAAACAAACCATCAGAGACTCCTAACAAGAGAGAACAAACTGAGGGCTGTTTGTGGGGAGGTAGGTAGGGGATGGGCTAAACGGTGCCGGGCATTAAGGAGGGCACTTTTCAGGATGAGCACTGGGTGTTGTATGTAAGTGATGAATCACAAAATTATACTCCTGAAACCAACATCACACTATATGTTAAATAACTTGAACTTAAATGAAAACTTGGAAGAACAAAAAGAGGTCTGTCTTCTTCCTTGCAGCTGTCATAGCACACTGGATACAGACCTCCACAGATAGCATTCCTTGCCAGTTTACCACTCTCTCTCTTTACATCTGTCCCCCTATAGACAGTGTTTCAAGGGTAGAGAGAGACTGTATTCTATTCATCTTCACATCCCCCAAATCTAACAGTGCTTGTAACGTCGGTGGGTTTTTAACGACTGCTGACTGAATGAATTTGTCTGTTGTGCTTAAAGAAAGTGATGGAGATCCCTGTTAAGAGAGAAGGGCAGAGCTTCCTAGTTGGGGTTCTGCAGGGAAACAGTACATTCTCATGGAAAGGATTCTGCACAGGTAGGTGGTCGGGAACCTAGGTTCTCTTGCCCAAGAGATTAACTGTGCGATTAACTGTGTGACCTAATTTAAGTCAATTACTGCCTCAGAGACTCTTATTTAATCATCTGAAAAATAAAATAAAAACAAAACTCAGTTACCTCCAAGATCCCTCGCATCTCTTAAGTAAACTAGCTAACTCGTCTAAGAATCAGTTTCCTCATCTATAAGGTACAAGTAATACATATTCTTCCATCAGACGATGATGGGGGGATTAAAAGAGTCAATACATGTAGAGCACTTAGGACAGCACCCAATACATGCAAAGCACTCACCAAGTAAAAGACAGACCAAGAATGAACCTAAATTTGACTCCTCAGCTTGTTATTTAAGTGTTGACTAGCTATGACCTTGGGACATCTCATAAGTCAATACATCTCATAAGTCAATACATCTGGGAGTGCCAAGATAGTCTATTTTTTTTAAGTCTCAGATCAGCTATTTCTACGAAAAGAACCAAGCATTCTTCCATACTGCCAATACAAAGAAACGTGACACTGCAAGAAACTGGCAGGCAGGATATTAAGTTTTTGGAAGTCCATCTTGACATTTATCCCCTACCAACAACAGTGAAGCCCAGACAGAATCCATAATCAGTTTTTCTCAACTCTAAGGAAAGGAGTGAGAGAAACATAGGGCCCTGGAGGAAAAAAGTTGATGTGTTCCAACCTCTTTTCAGACAGGAGGAGCTGGATCTATCTTTAGCCAGCTTCTTATCAGAAGCTTGGAGGGAAAACAAAGGAATAACCCAAAACCAAATTTCCCTCATTTTCAAATCCATCATTTTGACTATCTTCTCAATCAACCCCCTTCCTTTTCTCTCAAGGCAATCTCTTAGTGAGCTCTCTAACAAGGATTTTACCTCAGTCTTCACAGACCAACAGGTAATAGAAGTGGGTGAGCAGACACTACTTTGATCTTCCTCTCACTGGATCAACTCCCAGATTATGAGGTTTAGTAACAGAAACCTCTCACCCCCATCAGAGGGCTACCTCACCCTTCAGAGAGACTATGAAATTGGTTACCATCTCTTAAACATCAGACAGATTCTATATTTAACCCCTCCATTCAGCAAGTAGCACAGCAGTCCGTGCAGGATGTCTTGAAAACAAGTCATGCTGCTAGGAATGGGACCCCCTTAACCATTGCTAGGCTACAGAGCAGATGGGGCTCTAGACACCTGCAAGCCCCAGCTACATTGTTACAGCCAATGATGAATAAAAGGCAGGATAGGAGATTTTGGCTACAGGTTGCCACTCATCAGAATTACAACTTGGAAGACACTGAATCAATGCCATTCCTCCTAGCTGCCCTCATCATTTTTAATGTGCCTTTGTTCCCTTTCATTTCCCTTTAAGAATGGGGAGAGTCCTTATAAGAATTCATGATTTTCTGTCCCAATGTGCCTCGTATAAAGTGGTGCAACTGACATGGCACCACCTTGCAAGGCCCATGGCTTCCTGTGCTGGTGGACCAGCCAGGTGGGCGTCTGCTGCTCCTCCCAGAGCAACAGGAACAGTGGGAGCTGGCAAGAGACGGGAGCCCTCACCTGACCACAAAGCAGTCAGACCTTTAAAAGGAGAAGCAAGCAGCCTGATTTCTTTTTTTTCTTCTTCAAGGCAATGGTGAGGGGTTTTGATCTTTCCTGGGTTTGCTTCTCAGCCAGCCCTCTTCCTTTGTCTCGCCTCTTTCAATGACATTCTGCAGTTTCATTTTTTCGAACCAGAAAATGTAGTGTGATTCTGTAAATGTTTTCTTGCTGTTGTACTCTTCAGACCATTTTCTTCCTTGTTTTTTGGGGGCCTGAATCTGCCTTTGGTCACACTATCTGCTCCTCTATGGTCACCTCGGAGAAGATTAACCCTTTCAT
Source organism: Herpailurus yagouaroundi (assembly GCF_014898765.1). Taxonomy (NCBI): domain Eukaryota; kingdom Metazoa; phylum Chordata; class Mammalia; order Carnivora; family Felidae; genus Herpailurus; species Herpailurus yagouaroundi. Next base: position 4,924,193 of record NW_024412415.1, read on the forward strand.
TAAAAAAGCCTGGCCAGGGTCAAACTACCGCCTGGCTAGGGACTCTTACAACCCTTTGATCTCCCAGCTATGGAGAAATTATTAGCAAATTCTAAGCCTTCCCATGTGATTTGTTTTTGTAAATTTGTAGAAATTATTCCTAATCCTATTACGTGGCCTAGGGCAAACCTGCATTAAATATAGGAGACTTTTTGTTATGTGGCAGATGGATAATAAAGGAATGCTGAATGCAGCTCCATTCCAAGTTATGGGAATCTGGACACTTCATCAGCATTCGCTTAATCCTCTGCCATGGCTCCGCCTTTGATGAATGCTCTCATTTATGACCACTGATGCCGCTCACTTAATTTCAGAGAAGAAAAATAATACCTAGCTGTTAATGTGAATATTTGAGTTTATGGCTGTACAATGAATAATTGTGACATTATCAAAGGAACATCTCCTTATACATTATTCAGTTGTATAGACCACATTAACCAGAGATTGGAAACTTGCAATTCTGCATCTTCCATCTTTGGAACGGAGACACCACGCAGACAAAAGTCAGTGTCTCAAACCAAATTCTACCTGACAATGCGTATCAGCCCGCACTATATTTTGCTCATTGTGGTGCCAATCTCCTATCTTACCAATGACATTTTTTCAAAGAAAGAGGGGATTTCCTAGAGACTCGACCCCATGCAACTTCCATCGCTTATTATCGAGTAGGAAAATGTAGTCCTGGTTCCTGCTTTAATACTGATGCCATGGAGGATGTCTTGAGGGTTAGACTGAAAATTAAGACAGCACACCTTTGCTGCTTATACTTTATATATAAGCCGAGGGTCTCTTTCGATGTATGTTTTCACTTAGAAAGCAAGAGGGAATGTTTGTAAGTCATCCGTGAATCACTGGGTCTTTGCTGGGTTCAGCCAAGGCAGAGATTCTGCTGGTACCATCAGCATCACCTGCTTCTCTGTTACAGAGATAGATGTATCTCGGCTGCTTCAGCATTTGCACCTTTGTTTCTGGGCAGGTAGGGGGTGAGTCACCAGCAAAAAGAGCTAACGAGTAAGATGGAACATTTTCATTGTACAAACTCAATGAACAGTGTTTTTAACTAAGATATGTGTTTAGGATGTGCGCAGGCATGTCATCTGAAAATACCAGGAATCTTTTATAAAAGAGCAGATTTTATTATATAAGCCAGAAAACACATATATCAGACTAGGAATAGGACCATTGGGCTATTGACTTTTGAAAAATACTTCCATTTTAACTTAATTTCAATATTGCTTGGTAAATAGACTTTGGGGCTAAGATCAGATTTCCCTAAAGATGTTTTTCTGCATTGCTATTCAGGTAATCCTCGTGAGATCAGTTATATTCATTGATGGCAAAATGCCTGAAAATGGTTTGTGAGACTTGGGAGGTGTGCTCAGGTAAATGAAATCAGCAATATGTGTCATTTTTCCAGTTTTAGTAAGCCATAAGCTGAACATTTTCATATCCTGCTGGTTTCTACACGGTAGTCAATTTATTGGCACAAACCATTAGCTGAAAGATTGTAGAAAAGAAGTATTTTAGCCTATTTTCAGAAAATTCATTACAGAGGTACACTATAGCATTTATGATGGTTCAATGCCAGAAGCAGGTGTAAACAGGGCATGAATAGTGCTATTCAAACTGTGTATGATTTAGTAAGGCATACACACCGTAAGCCAAACACAGACTTCTAGTCAGTTTGAAGAGGGGCTCTAGTTGGTCTTCGTTTTAATATTATATGAAATTGGTGAGCTGAATAGCAAATTTGAATTTACTAATAAGCAAACAAGGCTTTCACACCCCGGGCTCCTGAGACTGATATTGATGCCTCTGAGAATCAGGTATGGACTCTTGGAACCTCTAAGAATGATACAAGTTAAACAGGTATCTCAGCTGAGTTACTTCTGTAATGGGGGACCGGGTACATGCCCTCAACCCACAGGTCACCATTTTGCTTGTGGTGGTTGTTATCCTTAACGGACAAAACGCCTCTAAAAACAACACTAACAGCCATTCTACCAGAATTTATCAGTGGCCCTTCTGGATTATCTATCCCAGAGAAGGAATGAAAAAGAACGGAAACTTAGATGGAACAGCACATCAGCTGCATAAAAAAACAACAAATACTGCATCTGGTGCCAACCTGACACCAATGTCTTCTCTATCTTCTCAGAACTGTCTTGTTACTATCTGGAAGAAAGGGAGGGACACTCTATGCCAGTGGCTCTTAATGGTGAGCATCAGAAACCTGTGGTGTTTCCAAAAACACAGAGGCCAGTTTCTCTACCCCAGAACTACAGAATGAGATTTTCAGGAGTGGAAACCAAGCATTTGAATTTTCTTGAACATTCCACAGAGATGATTCTTATTCACAGCCATGGTTGATAACTGCTCTACCATAAAAATAAATGCCACATTTACCTTCACTTTAAAGGCATTACGGTAGAGGGCAAAGGGCATCAGTTGTGAAGCCCGACCTGAAATTCATGTCCTGACATGCCTCTCACCAGCTGCGTGCTCTTGGACAAGTTATTTTCACTCTTTAAGTCTCAGTTTCCACCGCTGTAAAATGGGGACTCTCCCCACCCCCTACCTCACAGAGCTACCTTGAGGTTACTATTACAGGTCCAGAACATAGTAGGCACTCAATAATTTTGGCTTTTCATGTGAACTTGAGCTGGTAACTCTCCATTGTACAAAGAGAAGGAGGAAGAGAAAAGGAGAGGACAGGGATCAAGTTTGCCAAGGCTTCCTTTATTCAAAACAAACAAGCTTTAGTTCCCAAATAATTCACTCCTTTTCTGAAAACAAAACAGTTTTTCAAAATAGTCCCAAGTCTATTTTTCTTCCCTCCTCCCCCAAAAAATGACACCCTAAAAAACAAACAAGCTAGCTAAAGTAGAATTTGTGTCCAATGTCACTTAAAATGGGCAGGGAAGAGAGAGAAAAAGAAACCATCTTAACACTTCCTCTAAAACCTTTCTCTCTCTTTGAGGAAAATTTAAAATAATAAGACAAAGCATTTCAAACAAGGTATCAGAGGCAAAGGCTGTGTATGTATTTTTTTTTCACACTGGGAACTGAAAGAAGAAAATACCATGCAAAGTGGAGTTGAGATTGTATGCCACAATCGCAGGAGACTGCTTGGGCAAAAATGCATGCATGCATACATACGTACATACGAGCAAACATAGTAAAATAATAGAGAAAAATGTACTCTTCCCCCAACCACATTAGCACTACATTATTTGGGACCTCACATCAAGTAAAGCCGATCTCTTGGCCTCACTGATGTTTTTTTATAAAAGCAGAGCGACCACCACAGGACTCCAGACCAACAGACAGAAATTTGCTACTTTAATCTAATATGCCTAGTGTCAGTTTTCTTTTGTGCAAACACATCTACAGCAAATGGGTTGGGAAACTCACCATCTATATCATGTGCAATAAATTATACTTTCCTGAAATGTTGCCTCGCTAAAATATGCTAAGAAAGCTGTGAACAATATTTACAAATAGTTCAGATGTCACAACAAAACACCCACCACTCATGCATTCTACATTTCGCTATAATAAGTGTGGTAATAGAGGATACCGCTCTCAAACATTAGAAAAGTATTCTTTACGGAGACATAATTGGGAGAAATTCTTTAAATTTATAGAAAAATTCTTTTCTCTCCCCCCCTTCCTCAAGAATCTGCTCTCTCAAACTGTCAAGACAGCAGCCTCAATTTTACTTGTTTCCAGCATCTCATCACACAGCAGGCTGTTAGTACTTATTTTTATTTTGGTACATAATTTCCTGACAAAGCAGAAAACTTTGTTTCTGCTATTACATACTACTAATGTTTTAAAAACTTGATGCAAACTAACAGATGCTATGTCATTTCAGGGAAGGAGACAACAATTGCCTTGAATATAAGCCAAATAATCTGGGATTGTTTTTTAATCTGGGAGGCAAGTGGCAAAATAAGGTCATGGGGAAAAGGCTGGATACGGGGGGAGTTAAGCGTGTCTAAGAGCTAGAACAAGTAAGGAGAAGGGGACTTTATCATAACTCAGTTTGCCTGCCTCTACAATCCGTGTTATTTCAAAACAAGACAAGCATGAGAAGGAGCTTTTGCAATAAAGTTCTGTATACAAGTGTGAGATGCTATTTTGAGAAAAGCAGAAACAATTTAAAATGTGAAAGAGGTCAAAAGTAAGATATCTGAATATCCAGACATGTGACAGTGAAAGAGACCCTTCTACGATGTAAGAGAAACATCAGGAAAAAGTGCTACACCAACGGAATACAAAAAGTTTTCCAATTTAACTATTCTTGATTTTGTGCATAAATCCACACTGAATTTCAATACTGTGGTGCTTACAAAAATGTGTAGTCCAGCTACTTATACTGTTTCCATACACTGGAGAATCAGCCACATGTTGTATTAGTACTTTTCATAAACAGTAATGATGAACATATAAAGAGAATCACTCTTTTAATCAAGGAATAGAATATTTTTAAAGGAAAGCATCTGATTATTCATTGGTTCATTTGCAGTTGCTTTGCTATTTAAGTACAAAAACCTCTCCTTTCCACTCTTGGGTCTGTTTTCTAAACTCCACCATTGGGCATTTTGTAGTTTAATTAAATTAACCCCTGTATCTGCATTCTAAAGGCAGCACTTGAGAAATAAAAACCTCAGTTCCTAATTTGCCCTAACGCAAGCACCACCCTCCGGGCTGCCTTTTTGGCATGGTAAGTACAGAAAACAGAATCAGGTGAAAAATAAACGTGTTTACCTACCATCAAAACACCTTTCAAGTCCAATACACATTTTTGTTCTGTTAATGCCAACACAAATATGCAGACACTGTGGTAAGGGGTGTTTTAAAATATAGCTAGACAGACCGATTAAAACACGCTGCTTTCTCTCTGCCAAATTCCTGCCTATGGGGAGCAATTAAATGTGCCGTCCGTGCATTCAAATACTGAATAAAAAGTGAATCTTGTATCTCTGCCACTTAGACAAGTATAATTCCAATGGAAAGATTTATCAACAACTCTCAGGCAGTTTTGGGGGTTTCTTTTCTTTTTCTTTTTTTTTTTTTTTTTGTCAAGCAGCACAAAAACTCATACTGCATCTGGACTCCGTTACAAAGTCACACAGGGATGGGAACACCAGGAAAAGGGTGCTGATTCTGGCTGATGAACAAGCAAACCCAAATATCAAGGAAGCAGCTTTGAACAAATAAACTACTTTGTGCTAGACTGAACATACATAACATTACCCAGGAATATAACCAAGCAGCAGAAGAGTTACTTTATTGTGGCTTCTTTGCAGTTAGGGAAGTCAAACGTAATTGCTGAAGACCATAATTGAAATTTTTTAATGTGAATTTATTCCATCAATGCCATATGAAATCACCAGAGGTTCCCTGTATGACAGAAGACCCGGGTATTTAAGGAGATTTGAAAATAATCATAGAATTACAAATTAGTCGGAAAACAAAATGATTCTAAAAGATTAGGTGCTGACATTCTTATTTTGAGGTTTTAAATTTTTTTCTGCCCCATCGATTATTTCATGTGTGTAGGTTTATGATTGCCAGAGAGATAAATGGTTGATGGCTGCTATTACACTGCCCCAGTTATGACATGTCCACCCCGACTGCCTGGCTTCAGTGATCTTTTGGGCATGACATTTCAGCTTTGGCCTGGGTCCCCATCAGCCTCTGAGGCAGAGTCCAGGCAATGATCTTTCTGGGACCTGACTAAATGCCTAGTTAACTACAAGGTTACTTACATTGGAGCAGGTCACAAAGAAACATTCAAGCCCCCAGATGTCTTTCTTCTTGCCTCAAACAAAGCAGATGTCTTAGATTTTTGCAAGGCTGTGTGTAATCTATTTTGGCTTTGCAATTAAGAAACTATATATTTACCATGCCTTTGGACATTTTGTCCTCGTTTCAAGGGGAAATCTTTCTTTCAAGTGCGTATAAATCAAATAACATTTGAAACTTTGCAAGTAATGGATGCTTCTTCATACAGATTTAGGATAAAATCTGCGAAGGAAACCTGCTTTTCTAATTTACTGATCAGTTTACTCAGATCACAGATATCACAGGATTATCAAGCATTGTGTTTTAATAAAAGGCAAACTGGTTAATACTACTGAAATCATTACTGAGCATTTCTATTTTGATATCTACTTTCAAGACTTACAAGCAGATGAATTCACACTAGGCTGGGAACTGGCAGACAGATTAATATGCCAGAGCTTTGTTCTTAATGAATTTTGATGTTTCTGTTTCAATATATAAAAACATTTTCACATGATCTTAAGAGAAATATTTTCATTTCCTGGGAGTAAAGAAAAGTGAACAATAAATAGGTGACTACCTTAACTGTTGTTAGGGATATTTGAATAAAACGCAAACTATATAGGTTTTAGGTATATATACATACATATGAGAAATATATATGTGGGTATCATACTCTAAAAGGAGCTATATCAATTCAAGTAATTTGATGCATGACTTCACAGAATCTATCCGAAACCCACTTGGAAGTTTTTCTAAATATGTTTTTTCATTTCATTCTTTATTGATTCCAAACATTACAGCTAGCTGTTAAGTAACAACCACTGTCTTTAAAGCGTTATAAATACTCATTTTCAGACAATAAAGTCTTTAAAAATCCTCTCACAGAATTTCAAGCTATTGCAAATGGATAAATCATTGCACACCTAAGTCCGTATTTGCATAGTTAAATTACGTATTGTAGCAGTGGAGTCTTTTACTTCTATTATATCAAGACACACACTGGTACGTTTCCATGAATCTTTCCTTTAGGGCCTGCAGCATTATCATAATAAAGTCAAATATCCCATATGCTACCATGGGTGCTTCATTTTCACCTGGGAGGGACTCACATAAAAAAAAGCAAAATGCACCAGCCCCGGAGTCTGAATTCCTTTCTCTTGACGGCTTATGTCACCTTCATTGTGGTAAATGAATCTCTCTTGTTCCATGGATTCATTTTATTTTCTCTTATTTGCATAAAGGCAAAGTTAAAAGCATTTTTGAAATAAACTTAATATACAGTATGTTGCCATCGAGTTTTTTAGCTTGATTTCTCTTTTATCTCTACAGGTGCCCTGAAGTGCTATAAAGCTTGTTCTAGACCATACATTCTGGGATAAAGTTTCTATACGGAAAAGTCATGCCACCCGGATATGGCAACTGTAATGGCTACACTCATTCTTCTTCTTTAAATTTAAAACACTGCTAAAACACAGCTTATTACAAGTTAAGACTTTAGCCAGTTTTTGTGATTTCATGTATGTTAATGAGATTTATTTTAGGGGGGTGGGGTTAGCTTCAATCTGATGCCATCAATCACTAAAAGCATCAACTGAGGTTTCTGGTTGTCTTCACAAAATCTAAGATTACGAAGACTGCTGAGAGAAATAAAATTTCCACCTAACAAAAGTCTATTTTCATAAAATACCAAATTTCTAAAATATAAAACAATCCATAGAACATAGCTGTCCTTTTGCATAATACACTTTAATTGTTGTTAAATTATTGGTGGGGAAGTGTTTTTTGTTTTTTTCTTTTTTTTTTTTTTTTGTATTTGCTACTTTGCTTTTGTTTGGTTTTGGTTTTTACTCTGTCTTTAAGTAAATGCATGGGGAAGAATTTTTTATTTTATATGACTACAGACTTGATTTTTATTTCTGGTGTTCTAAGAAATCAAAGACGATTTAGAGTACAATAAAGAATAAAAATGTGATCAGTTGAATAAAGTATTTCTATGAAGTCTGAACAAAGTGGAAATCTGAATTGCAGTCCCAAGTATTTAAATAAGCTATTACAAAAAGAGTGCTAGAAACCATTATATTGTGTGATTTCTCGTGAATAATGGAAATGCTATCAGGTATTTTTGTTTAAATGGAATAAATGTTTGAGAGAGATGGTGTTCAGCCATTGTAACCTTCCAAACCACTAGTATTAGTACTGTTATAACTTCATCTTTTGAAAGAGACATACCCTAAAAAGAAATTCACAAAGTTATACAAAGAAGTGCAATTTTAAACCTACCCTCCATCTCCATCATTTGGAGGTGGATCATTTCTCCTATAAGGACACTGATAAAGACTTTCAAGCATCCTTACCCTGAGAATTCTCCTGTCAGAGCTACACAACATTATAGTATTCTTTTAAGATAATATGTCTCCTCCAATTCAGAATGCCATACATTGACAGGGCTCTCAAAAGTTCTCAAAGAAATTAAAAATAGGTTGACTATAAATAGACTGCCAACACTTTTATAGTAATCAGATTTGCCATTTTCCAAAGATCCTTTGGTCTGGTGAGCTAAAGGTTAATACAATTTGGCCATTATCCATTTAAAATAATTTAAATGAAATCTGTGTTGCAAAGAATTAAAATCATATTCAGCAACATTCATCAATAAGGATCATGCCTAATCATACTGCAATTGGCTCCCAATTCCCTATTTGTACATAACATTCCCCACCAGTAATAGAACCTAGCGGATGCATTTCAGATATTTTTCCGTTGCATTCTGTTTTGCTGTGGAAGTAGAAAGAGCACTGAACACAGAGTCAGGGGCTAATGGAAGACCTAACATTACCACTCCATGTGTCCAGACAAATCCCTGCATGTCTGGGAATCTTGGTCACTTTATACATTAAACAAATGTCTAGATGATCTGGAAAACTCTCTCCTCTCCTACAATGATGTGCCCCGTAAATGTTAGTAGGAGAACGGTTCAGGTAAACAATGTGGAATGTACGCAGTGAAGATCCACTCTCTGAGTACTGAGAGGCCTCCGCTCTGAAGATCACAGTTCAGGTACAAAGAACTTTTCCACAAGTGCTTTTTATCTGGCTGTGTGATAGTAAAATGCTAGCTACTGTTTACAGAGAATTTATGTGATCATTCCTGGGATATGAATTATAAGAGAGGAGTAGTAAACGAATTATATGAGAGAAGTATTAAATTCCCCTTCACACTTGCTAAGGGAATACCTGATTTCTGGTAACTTATTCTTCTGTTCACTATATCTGAGAAACCAGGGTGTGAAAATCCAAATGGCCTCACTCCATTTGGGGCAAAGGGATCACTGTTGCCAAAATGTAAAAGTACCTAGTCCTGACCTCACATCCCACGCCTCTTTTCCTCTTTCTTTTTTTAATTCTCCAGCTGTTGCCAAGCATTATAAATCTCCCACGGTAACATGGTGTTTTCTTGAAAATAACAATGCTATTAGAACACAATAAATACATGAACAAATCCATAAAGACAAAACAACAGAGTTTTGAGTCATGTCTAGGTGGAGGAAGAAACAATCTCATCCTCAAAATATATAAAAACTATTTAAAATTTGTAGGGATTGTTTAAATCATTTCCTTTGAAATTATTTTTCCTTTTATGTAAAATTCTGTCGTTATGATGAAAATTATTAAACATCAACACATATTTAGACAGAGTGGATAAATATGAAACTGGTTAAATCCTTATCATGGTTAGTCCTTACATCTGTGCATGTCTACATCTTTTAGCTAAATACTAGTATACATTTTTCTAACATCATGCTTAAATTTTCCCAGTTATTATCATTTAGTGAAATTCTGAATATACGAATTAACTACAAGATGCACCAATTTCTTTCCCACTCCTCTAATTATGCAATGATGCCTATTTAACATGCAGTGCCGACTTACTCCCAACTTTCCAGTGGATTTTTTAGAGGACTGTCAGCTACACAACCAGGCTGGTTCAAAGTGAGCAAGCAGAGCTTGCGTCCAAATGAACTCTATATTTGGCAATTCTTAAAATATCATTTTTCCATGCATAGGGCATATTGCGTACTCAGATAATGTACGTGCCTTTCCTGTGAGGTACTTTTTTGAAATGTGATCTTGGGTCACTTTATGTTAAACTTACTTACTCCACACACATATGATGAGTAATGCCAGATAAAGTACTGTCATTAAAAGCATTTTTACTAAGGGGGTTGAGAGAGAAACCTTTAAGCAGTGTTACCGAGCTCTTTGTTGAACCAGGTGGGACATCCATATGAATAGAATCTCTTCAGAGCTAGACTTCAGCCACTGCACACCTGGCCTGTGTTTGAAAAAGAAAGTCTCTCTTGTTTGGCTACACAGTCGGCTACAAAGAGCCAAGACAACGTTAATTTATCCATTACGAATAGAGGCCCATATTTAAGAGTCATCAGCAATAAAGGAAAATACACTGGATCATTTCGAGTGCATGCTAATCATTTAATGTAATAAATGGAGCAACTCTAATTATCTCCCGAGGAAATGATTTCACACTGAAACAATGGGAATGAAGAGGTTACTTCAGGAGCATAATACACAGCTGAAAATTACTCATGTGAATCTGGAGATTTCCCTTGCATTTACGAGAGAGACAGAAAACTTTTCCCCCATGTACTCCTGACTCAGTGCCTCCTTAATTCTATGGGATATAGTATACAGAGTTAAGGATATTTAGTACCAAACCCTGCAGTGTTCTTGTTTTATAACCCCAAGCAAAGCTCCTACCAGGCTCAAGATCAGTGTCCATCAGAACTGCTTTGAAGGCTGTTCCCTACTAAGAGGGTGTCTGACTCAAATGCAGCAGAACAAATAAATTAGTCTACAGACTGCAGCTCCCATTCCACTACGCCCCCAAAATGATCAATTTGCCACCTACACCAGCCATTACAAAAGGATTTCCAGTGAGATTCCTGAAACTGTTTTTGTTTTAAATGTTTCAATCTATTGTGAATTTTTTTTTAATGTAGGGGTTTTGAGTTATTTCTGCTTAACTGTGTATTTCACTTTTCTTTAACATAGCAAAATTAAGGTAAAAAAATAGGATGAAGGATTTGTGGAAGAATAAAGATTTAAAAATTTGATTGGTTTTCTTGCCAACGACGGGTTTCACTATAAGCTTTAAATGGTTTGCTAAATTCCATACTTCTGTTGCCTCCTTGTTCTGTTTCTTTTGATGAGGCACAAAAAAATGAGCACTATCCTTTTCAGCACTTAAAAAAACATATTCACATTAAATAGAATGACTGCAGTGGGTGGGCATACAACCCCCTTAACACTAGGTAACACAATGATTTTGACTTCTTTTAAAGCCTACCCTTAAGTAGACACAAATCTAAAAAACAACAACAAAAGTAGATAATATGGACTTGATCTTGAATAATCCTTCCCCCGGTTCCACATTGCTTGCCTTTGGGGAATGAAAAGCAGATGAGAAGAATTTTCCTCTTCAGGAATAACAAAGAATTAGGAAGCTCTATCTGTTTAAGTTCCACATCTAACCTAAGACATTCTAAGTACAGATTTATCACTGTGAAATAAATAAATTCACAACCCTGTTTCTGTTTTGGTCGCATTCAAAGGCATGTTGAATAAGGAATCAAATTGTTGTTAGGTTAGAACTGGTAAACAAATTAGAGAACATAAAACATCTACACAAAATAGAAAACAACCCAATGCAAGACTGATTAATTCTCTAATCAGTCTAAAAAGCATAAGTGGAAATCATAATTTTGAGTGATCAGGTTTGCATTTATTTAAAACTGACATCTATATTTCATAAAAGGGAATGAACGCTTCAGCTCGTTTTTTGCCTTAGGATCACTGTTCTCTGTGTACATGATAACAACTGATATCAGGTACGAAGTTAATTGGAATCAACTGTGCCCGTCTTTACAGGCACACACCGGAATGTGTACCACTCAGGCTCGGCTTACCATAATATTCTCTACGGAATAGTTGACCACAGGATTCTCATTCACAAACAGCCAGGTTAAACAGTTAAATGCTAGCAAATCCTGCATAGCCCTGTGGGAAATTTCACTTTAATCCCGAACTTATAAGAGGACAATCAAAGCCCAAAGCCTGGTAACAAATCTGATCCTCTGTTGCAATCTGCGTCCTCATGGGAAGGAGAGAGGTGCTCTCTGTACAAGCCCGAGATGGATAAATACCTAAATGATGAGATAGATGGGGAATGCAGAAGAGGCGTCTGGCCTCAGCCATTCGCTTCCAATTCCGTATTACACTGTGAGAGGCAATTCTTGTGCAGCTCAGGAACAGCCAGTCCTGATTACTAGAAGTTGAAGTGTGGCTTAAGGAATGATTAATGACAGTGTCGGGAGAAAAACAAAGCACAATGAGAGTTATCTCTAATCCACCTGCTTGCAGATGCTATAGTAAGGGAATGAAAATGGCCCCGGTGAGCCCTGATGATAAAAAAATCAAACTAGAAAGGTGCAAAGCTGTAGATATGTATTAATCTGATATACAAAAACTAGGTCTTAGCTTGAATAAAGCATTAGGCATGAATGGAGCCCCATAGGTGATAGATACTGGGCCATAGTGGACTTCACATTGTCTGTATTTTTTAAATCAAACAGAACTGTTCCCTTCAGTATTGCCTTTGACATTAATAGGTTGGTATTTGAAAAGTCACAGTTCACTAGATGAGCAGGCTTGTGAGTGCAAGCTCATTAAACAAACCCCCTTTTCTTGTTGTTCTTAAAAAAATATGGTGACACCATACCACCACCTTGTGGTTTCTCCATGCATGTACATGCCACCCCCAGAGAGCGGTCTAAAATTCAATCACATTTTCCAAACATATAAATCCAGGTGGAACGTAATTATAAGATCGATGGTTTGTTTTATAAGCAAGTGCATTTACGAGCAGCTTGCACCTAAGACAACACATTGCCAATAAGATCACTGAAGTTTCATAATGTATTTTTGAATGCAATACGAGGTCTCAGCCTGGTCATTCCAAATACATCTGTTCTAATTCCAGGCCACCAGTGCAATGAAGATCAGAAGTCATCAAATATCCATCTATCTGAATAGACCAAACAAAAAGGCTTTTACCCACCTGTTCCCCCTCACCCCCCATAGTCACACATTTCCAAAATTTAACATAGCTAAGTAAATACCACTTTAAGCTTTTCATAATTTTGTGTGGAAAGATTCTAGAAAAGTGGAATGTATATATGCTTCCTTCTACAACGAAGGCTGTTTTGCTCATGTTCCCAAATATGTATCAACAGAACTCTAGGGACCGTCGTAAGCTGAATTTTCATGTTCAGACATTTTGTTGATACGCCATGCATTAGCCTTTCAATATGAACTTAATTCCATGGATGCGAGAGCATTCAGTAATTCCATTTGGGCTGCAGTCACTCCTGTTAGAAGGTAATGATGGATGATTCCCTCATCAGTGTGGCCTCTGGAGACCAACTTATTCCTGGGTTTGGGAAAGCCGATTCTGCTTTCGTCCAAAATGCTAAATGCCTACTGCATTCTCTCCCCTTTAATCTAACTAGCAACAAGTTAAATGTTAATTCATATTTCATGCAAGTTTTTTAATATTGAAAGTCTAATGAAGATTTAGTGTTCCGTTTTTTAACAAGGCTGACATTACTGTTGAAAGAAAGCAAATACATTATTTTAATTAATATCAGTTCATAAGTGCTCCTGATTTATATATTAAACAAAGAGAGAAAGTGTCTTGTCATATACTACAATTGATTCTGTATTCACCCATCATTTACCCAGAGCCCATTTCCCCCCTTCTTCCATGGGAAATGCATGATGGAAGCTGCCATGTAGAATTGTGTGTCTCTCACGCACAGTTAATGCTGTGCTGTGATCACCTCGCCCCTTATTTCCTTATGACGAGCTTCAAGTCAGTTCTAGCCAACTGTGCTTGTCTCCACCTGACATCTTCTACTATCAAATAAGCAGCCTCTATTGTTTTAAGCTTAATGCCTTTGTGTATGGCATAGCCTTCCAATAATCGCACAGAGCCTGACAATACATGTGTTATAAAGGCATAATGTTAGGCCAAAGGAGGTAATTAATAATAGCAGTTTAATGCAGCTGGGAACAAGAATTGCTTTACAAACCAAAACATCTTCAGCCATTTAGCTAAGTACAGAATTAGCAAGATGACAAGGACCCAAATGGAAAAACAAATGCCCTGCCTTTTGTGTTATGACACAGTAGACAGGAAAATTCCAGAAATTTGGAAGATGCTCTGATCCTATCAGACCCTTATTAAATTGATTATCATCTATCAACTGAGTTCTGTGGGATTTTCTCCTTCTTCCCTTCAGTTCTCTCAACTGCAGCAAACTGTCTTCTTCTGAAGTCAAAATTGCATTTTCCTCTTGTGAAATCTCTACCCCATAGTGGGCAATGCTCTCATCCTCCTTCTCTATCCGTCCCCAATCCCACCCCCACACATACACTGTCGAGTTACTTGTGTCAATTTCCAAAGGGACAGAGAGAGAGAGAGAGAGAGAGAGAGAGAGAGAGAGAGAGA
>NW_024412415.1:4938623-4982269 GCF_014898765.1 Herpailurus yagouaroundi
CAGTAATTATTTTGTCCCCCAGTACCTCAATGACAAAAAATAAAAGCCCAACCCTTAAACCCTTAATGCTTCATTCCTGAATCACTCCAACCAATAATGCTGGCTGCTGTTTCCGGGGAGAAAACATTCCAAAGTCAGGATATTAATCCCACCCTATTTTTAAGAGAAAAATAAATCATTTGCCAAGAGCAAGACAATTGGGACCATGAGAGAAGGCCTGACCTGAAATACCAGCCAAATTCCTCTCCAGTCAAACCCAGTCCCCTCCTTCAATCCATTTAAATCTAAAGGTATGTTTGTCTTTCAGGACTGTACTGAGGCCTCAACCCTAGCCCTGGACATGGTTTCCTCCACCACTTTCCTGAGAGGTAGAAATAGCGTAAGAGTTCTAGGTACATTTTTGCTGCTCTGCAGGGTCAGCTGGGACCTGGAAAGGAGCTTTAGAAATCAACATGCGAGGAAAAGCTCCACCCCAGTAGGAACGCAAGTTACACTAATGCTCTATAAAATCGGGTATCTCCCAATTTATTTACCTTGGCATGATTCTTTATCTGGCATTATATTGCAGCAGTAACCCAGGGAGTTGCTTTGTAGTTACTCTGTTACCACTCTTGTTTTGCAGTAACTCTGTAAATAACTTGTGTCACTAGTCTATGTCCCATTTCCAGATGGAAGATAAGACGTTATTTCTGCTTCAGTGCAAAATCTTAACAGCTGATGTAAGGAGGTGTTCAGATTCCTATCTAAATTACATGCCAGACATTCTGCATTAGCATTGTTAGGCGGGTTATTTATCTACAAGCTGAATATATTTCCAGGATATCAAATGATGACTTATAAACTATCTCCTATGATGTGATGTGCAAGCCTAGAGCAATAGAAGAAAAATTTTAAACCACCTCTGCTGGAGATCTCAGCTTAGAAAAACGGATTCAACATTATTCTATTTACCTTAATTAGCACAAATCCTAGCCATATTTGTTTATAACACTGTGTTAGTGACTACATGGAACAGTTATGAAGCTGTCTACAAGGCCACTGGGTATGTAAGGAAAACTACACAGTCATTACTACCCAGTAGAGGGCAAACACATTTTATTTTATTGCTAATTTGGACCAAATCCCTGTAATTTGGTGTTTGAAGATTGTGCATGGCTTATGAGCATAAAGTTGTGGAATAAATGTACCATGGTATGTTTTTAGCATCTGTGGATGTTTTAAATGAATACCTGTCTCCTTTCCATATAGCTCAATACAATGCATTGTGTGTTTGGGAATTCGAACAAGGTACATATACTCTTTGGAAAGGAAATCACAAAAGAATTTGCCTGTGCTGTCTAGAACTCCTATACATGGCTAGAATCTGGAGGGGGTGGAAATATTAAAACCAAAAAAACTATATTCAGCTGGATAAATGGTTTTTTTTCCATATGATCTTAACTTTCCCTTTGTTAAGAATGAAGCTCTTCACCCACCCTGAGGTTTTCTTTCTTCCCACGGAGACGGTGGTTTGGGCCAGTGTGTTGTGTTATTCCATTAGTTTATGTTTTAAGACTAAGAAGAGATATTTCTGTGTTATAAATTATTTATAAACACAAGAACAAAGGCAGGCTGTCAGAGCTGCTGCTACTTTGAGAAAATAAAAAGGAAATGATGAATTTATGGAGAATCCAATTTGATAAAGAGGGAGGAGACACAACTGCTAATTATTAACATCCATCTGCAGAAAGAGACCTGAGAGTAGAGAATTAGACGGATACATTTACATCTGTCTGTCACCAAAAGAAATCTCACTAATGGTATTCCACACTGTCACCAAACTCTCCCCACCCAGCTTAGAGAGCCTTGGAGACATATGAAGATATTTTAATCAACGGCAGAGCATGGAAGAGACGCAAAGAAATGGACATTCAAAACAACTTCACTTCCTTCTGCACTCCTTCTTCCTTCTCAAACATGTAAAATACTAAAAATAGGATACGGCCTTTATCTTTCTAATGAGTTGATATGGGGGGCCGCCAAAATTTGGAAACTTTTCCATTCAAGTAGCTGCAAGCCACACCCCCAGCCGATGTCAAGCAGTGTGCAGGCAGAAGCACAATGAAGAATGTCCAGCAAAAGAAAAAAAAAAGTTTATGATGTGAGGTGTGTGTGTGTGTGTGTGTGTGTGTGTGTGTGTGTGTGTGTGAGTGTGTATTTTTTCCCCTTGACGCTCAGCCTACCTCTTGTCTTCTGGACATTGCTTTCATCAGCAGGAGGAAACTGAAAATGGGATGCTTTTGAAAACTCACAATCCTGAGCTGCTGCCTTCCTTTCTTGAAAGGAGCAGAGGGGAAGGATAAATATATTAAGAATTTGTCAGAGAAAAAGAAATGTTCTGTGCCTGTGTGCAGCCTGCTGATGAGGGTGAGAAATCAGCCCTTCTCTCTTGAACATTAGCTTAAGTCTACAGACCCTGGAAGGAGTCATGATTTCAACTTTGCCCTTGTCATCTTATTTTCAGTAACAAGGTCATCTATACTTGGGAGGTTTCAAATCACCTTTGAAAAATTTAGGGCACTATTTTTATCTGTCACCCTTCTACACACAAGCCTTGGGCTGGTTCCCATATCTGCTATTCATAGATTTGGCCGTTTTCAGCCTAGATTTTTGATGTGTTGTCCATCATGTGATTTTTCCCAGTTGGTCTGAATTAGCCAGACAGGGTATGGGAAGATGGTTTTTTCCAATTCTCTTACTTTGTCACATATTTTTAAATCACACAGGAGGAAAGAGTGGTGTGGCTCTTTTCAAAATTTTGGAGCTGCTACTTTATTTATAGTTTTTGCACTGTGGACCTTCTGTAAAGTAAGACTTTCTGACAAGATCACACAGCTATTATATGCCAAACCAGATTTGTTTTTTCTTTAAACATTATTGTGTTTTTTATTGAAATTTCCCAGTTAATAATGCTGCCTTACAAATTTTCATGAACTTATTTAGAGAATTTGGGAAATAAGGATTTAAGAAAATGGGGAGGACTACCCACTCCTAAGATTTCTATGAATGTTTCATTTAGTATTTAATAGTGGAAATGATGACAGCACACAAAAAGCAAGACTAAAATCAGGGACACAGGCAAAGAAAAAAAAAAAGCTTACCGCCACTTCTGTTCTCTCTGCATGGACACTAACCCAAAAATGTCACAGGTAGAGACACTGATATGCATTTTATAAATATCTACAAAATCAATTTAATCAAATTTTCAAACATTGGATAATCATATGTAAAACAGAGATGTTTAAAAAGTACTTTTCCCTTGTGTTCAGTTATCATTAAAGTCGCTGGTTTTTACCAGGGAAGTTAAATGCTGGAAATAAGCCTCAAATCTCTACAGAGTTCCATGCAATGGAAAGCTGACCATGAATGTAATGGGGTCACATGTGGTAAATTGGAATAGATGGGCCTGTTTTTAATAGCAAGTTTGTTACAAAGGTACAGAGAGGTCAGCCAATAAATCAATCTAAAGTAAACTTTTGAGAACTGTTCATTTCTCTTTTTTTCCCAAATACTTTTCATTTGTTATCTGGAATATGTGCAGAGATGTATTGAGAATCTCCCAGTTTTTAATCTCAAACTGTTTTTGCAAAGTCAAATTCTTATTGAAGGAGAAGAAAGAATCCAAATGGTTCTCTGAAACAAGATGCGATTCCAGCAAAGTATCTCAGCTGAAGACTAAATGGGACCATTTACTACTCTTCTGTCAAATACTCCAGGTCCCCACACTGTGGTCCCCCCACCCCTTACCTTGTTGGCATCATACTTGGCCATGTGACTCGCATGGGACATATATAGGTAAGAGAAACATGTATCACTTCCAAGACAAGCCTTTTGGAGCCAGAGTGTGATTTGCCATTTCTTCTTTCCCCGTGCCATAAAACTGGCCACTATCCACAATGGCTGTGCCTTCAGCCTGGGTCCCAAAGTGATAACAACATGGAGGGTCAACCCAGATGTATTTGCAAAAACTAAACCTTTGTGGTTATAAGCTATGGGAAATTTCAGGTTGTTACTGCTAGCATAGCCCAATTCACTCTAATTTCTAATTAATTTCAGACAGCAATGGATAATTGGTTAAGGTAAAAAGGAGAAGAAAGACTCAAAGAAATAAGGCCTGAATTATAGGGAGAATAGTGGGGCCCATGGAGATCATAGCACTTTGCTAAGAACATCTTCACAACGTAGTACAAGTCCAGGTATCCTGTTCTTAGTGACTTTTACTCTCTAAATTGCTATTTTTATTATATCCTGGGGAACTCTCCCTGCCCTCCTTCACTCCAACTGAAGCACAAAATATTTTAGACTCTATATATAAACCAAACATGTGGGGGATGGATATGCACAAATAAGAGAACTAAGGCTTGATTATCAAGTACAAAATACAAATGTGAAAATGTGAAAACGTAGAGGTATGTTCATATCCATAGATACCTATCCATGAAGGGAAGGGAAGGTATGTTTTACATTTTTACATGAAATAAGTGGCATGTTAACATGAGTTAATAACTGAGTCTCATCATGATGGCAGATTGATTATAATGGGGACAAACCACAAATGCATCTCCCTCATCTATAAAGTGGGAAGAATATTAATCTCCTTGGCATATATAAATTGTTGTTGATAACACGTAAAGGATACACAGAACCCTCTATTATTTGGCACAGTAAGGGTACTGAGTGCTTAAACTAAGCAAGTATTTCAGTCTTCCATAGTTTGCCCATTTCTAAAGAATCCTAAGACAAAAAAAAAATACACTCAATGCCAAAATTCTGTTGACTACAGTTGAGTTTGGTAAATATTCATATGGTACTATAGGATCTTGCAATGCCTCATGATCATCATTTATTATGACTTTGCCAACAACGGGAAGAGGCAGAAATTATACCTTTGAGAGCACAGTGTTCCAACCAGAGTCAGGAGACCCAGATACAAGTCCTCACTTTGTTACTTAGTAATAGAAGCACCATACACTTCATGTTGCCAGAACAGACCAGTGTGCATTGTTGAAGTGACGTACTTATCAATTCCCTTTCCATCTCAAAACTATCCTCATTTGAACAATAAATGATATGGTCACCCTACTTATGTCTGCCCTTGAAGACTGTTGAAAGTTTCAGAACCCTATTTTCCTCAATTACAGAACTGAGGATGAAACTGAAATAACATACACAAAAAGGTATTTGTAAGCTCTGAAGTGGTGTATACATGTAAGGTATCAGCACTAATATTGGAAATTTTTTTTGCCTATAGAGCATCAAATAACAAAGTGTGCTGTCTTAAGAAAACAATGTATCCTTTTTACTTCCTTCATACAACAAATACTCATTTGGTTACTACTAGAACCCATAGACGATAGAGATTTAAAAGAAACAAATGGTCCTTACACTTCTGTAGATTTGTCACCAGCGCTTCTGTGAAAATTAATCCTCCTGGAGAAGTCCAAATGAATAAGGGCAAACCTATTTTTTTTCCACTAATTGAGAAGACAACTAAAATGTAAAACGGTGAAGCTCTCAGATTACTCTACAACTCAGTCCACTTTGGATGGAGGCTAAAACTCAAGAATCCTAGTTCACATCCATGCTCTGGCCCGTTCATTATTTTGTTTTTAAAGGATTAATGGAAATTCTTATAGTGTCCTTGATCTTACCTCAAGAGATCTCCTAGTTCATCCTGGCCTCTAGGCAGGATTGCCCTTAAAGACAAACCAAAAATAAAACTAATCCTTGCAATTGTGAACAAAGTTGGTCAGTCATGTTTATACTGGCTCCACAAACCTATCTTCAGGATGTTAGTTTCAAGCTTAATAGCCCCATCTTCCGAACTTTATGAGCTGCCATAGTCCTAGAGACCTCAGAACAGTCCAACAACATTCCCAGCTGACAAATGTAGGACTTTTAAAGGAAATAAAAGGAAGGAGAGAAGCTTCCATAATCGAATACCAAACAAAGCACCAACGAGAAAAGTTTTGGCTACAGATCTATAAAGGTAAGTTTTCAAGGTGAATATAAACATTAGTCTTTTGCTGCTGTATTCCGTGGCTATCAAGACAGCAGCTCCTTCTGACACTAATCTATTACTACTCTATAAAGACAAAGGGAATAAGATTGTGAATCACTAACATTAGGTGCACTTAAATAAATGCGCATCTTCAGTTTCAAAAAGACCAAAGTCAGAGCCTACCTACCTGCATCCTCCACATCTTTTCCAGATTCCAAAACCATATTTTAATCAGATCTATTCTATGGGAGTCGGAAAACATCCTGACAAATCTGAGCCAAATGCCTGCTCAGATGCAGTTTGTAACAGCCATTCAGAGAGCTCCAAGTGCCCTCTTTTGGCCTGCAGAGAGAACTGCAATCCCCTTCCATTGTCAAAAGAGCCCTTTAGAAAAAGAATGTGTTTACAACAAAGCCCTTTACTCATAAGCAAACCACAATAATGACTAGACAAGTGGAAGTTGCCTCTAGTAAAAGCACTTCTGATTTCAGAAAGCCTCATTAAATGAATTTCATTATACATCCCTCTCAACCCTGGTCGGCAAACACAGCACATTCTTAACCTCTCAGTCGAACACTAGATTTTAATAGCAATTCATCAAGGAACACATGGTTCTCTGTCGTATAAGCTGTCTCTTAGGACAGGTTGTGGCCAATAGTTATCTGTCCTCTTCTCTCTCCATTTAGTATTTATTTCATTCCATCCTATACTGCAGTTGTCTACTTACAAAATGGCTTGTCAATTCCTTGAGGACATGGACTATATACTGTTTATCTCTATACCCCTAGAACCTAGCACAGTGCTTGGCATTCACTGGGGCTCTGTAACGACTGAAAAGATGGAGGAATGTGAAATCATTCATGTGGAGAAAATCTTCAGTTACATCATTGTTGGAATGGATTTTCTTCCTTCAATCTATTTTGTTTTAATTCCCTGATATACTTTGAGGACTCAAAGAGCTTGAGCACAGCAACAAAACACAAAACAAGCAAACAAACAACAAACAAAACCAAAGGTACTAAGTGGCATAAGCTTTTCAATGGCAAGAGGAGAAACTCAAAGTTTTACGGTCCCCTTACTAGGTCCCTGCCTTTTAAATACCTGTAGAAAATGTAGTGTGATTTCAGCTGCAACCCACAGACTTCTACCTTGGCAAAGAGTTCTACCCAGTTATACACAGGCAACAAATCCACAACCTACTAGGTCAACACCCAACTTTATAATATATTGTCATGGGAAATGCTATCTTTGTTGAGAGATATCCTTGAGCATTCTTAAGATATGTTGAGCAATATCCTAAACTTAGTATTTACTCAGGTGATCTGCACAACAACTTTACTATTTAGATTAGTGCTAAGTATGGTGGATGTGTTGGAGATGCTAAGTAATGTGTTGGAGATGCTTGCTTGATAAGTGCAGTGAAATTTTTTAACGTGACATACCTCAGGTATTATACTGTGTCTTTATCGAATGTGACTTTCTGAAATTCCAAAAAACAAAGTTGACTTTATCCGACAGACAGCCTAAATCACACAGCATAAAACAGGTCTATAATGGCCACTTATATGACTGAATAAAGTTTTATCAGCACTTATATCAAAAGAGATTTAAAATGTAGTAGGAACATTTTCATTAAATGTTTATTTCTTTTGAGAGAATGAGAAAGACAGCATGAGTAGGGAAGGGGCAGAGAGAGAGAGAGAAAAAGAGCATTCCAAGCAGGCTCCACACGATCATCATTGTCAGCACAGAGCCCAACATGGGGCTCGAATCCATGAGCAGTGAGATCGTGTCCTGAGCCGAAATCAAGATTTGGATACTGTACCAATTGAGCCATGCAGGTGCACCGGTAGTTGGAACATTTTGATCAGAAAGCACCATTTATCATGAATTGGTGTTTACTGAGCTTCTGCCAGATCCAGGGGACCTTGGCAACTACTTTACTGGAAAGACAACAAATGGTGCCAAGGACCATGGAACCCAATCAGAGGGACTCAGTCCACTTAACTGACTACTTCAGGGGATGACATTTAAAGAAAGGACTTGAAACATAAACTCAACTAGAGATACCCAATATACACGAATAGAATAAAACCTATCATAGCAAGATAGTAATAGGTCACACTCGAGTCTAGTCAATATCTGCATAGAAAAAAATATGTGAACAAATAGTCTTTTAAATGACTATTTTTGGAAGGGGTATGTAGAAGGTATAAATCACCTCTGCCTCTGCCTAGAACAAAAAGGCTTTATAAAGTAACTAAAATAAAAACCTTGCTTTCAATGAGAAGCTGTGGCAAAGGATCAAAAGTAATGTGTCAATGGACAGATAGTGCAGCACATAAATGGAACAAATAATTTTGCCAGAAATTAACAATTTGTTTCAAATATAAATTTTAAAATCCAAAATTTTACTTTTTATACTAATATTTGAGGAACTGATGACTAAATTATAACACAATCTAATTGGACAAAGTAATTAGTTGAAATTTTATAAATTCACTTTTTAAAACCCCAATAGATAAGAACCAGAGAGATTTATAATAGAGAATATTAGCATTTAAGGCAACAGAAAACTCCATTTTAAGTCTTAGCTATAAAGTGTATCATTAATAAAAATGACTTTTCACTACACAGTAGATAAAACTTTGATATCTATGTATGTCCATGTATGTGTACATAAATACAGACCTATACATATAAATGTATTTGTGTATATATACATAATCTTAAAGGATAGTTGCTTGAGGAAATATTCAAATCAAGAGACAAAGCAGTAAATCTCATTTCTAGAAATTATTTGTTAGCATTTCCCCTTTGTCAAATATATACTCAAACAAAGAAAATATGGTATTAAGGTAGGATATATTAACATTTCCAAGATCGCTCTAGGTTTTTTAAATCTCTCTCTGAGCTGAAGCATTCTGTATTTTATCACTATGCATAACCCTTTAGTTAAATAGAAAAGGAGGTTCTATGGAAAATATGCTCAATCCTTTGCTATAGCTATATTATCAACATGTTAAAAGAGTGTCCACTGCTTCTGGATCATCTACTGATTAATGAAAAGGAGAGTCAAAGGAGGAAGTCTGACCTTATGGCAATGGTTTCTTTCTTTCTTTATTTCTTCCTATTTGTCTATCATTCTAGTCAAAACATTAATATCTAATATCTAATTCAAAACATTATGTAGTTCAGGGTTAACTTTTTGTGTGCCATGGATTCCTTTGACAATCTGGTGAGATCTACGGATCCTTTCTGAGTGTAAGTTTTTAATGTTTATAATGAAATACAGAGAATAACAAAGAAACCAATTATATTTAAATACATTAAAATATTTTAACATAAAAAATGATGATGAAATAATATGGTGCTTCTTCAGCTTATTAAACATCAATATCTAATGGTGGATTTAATAACTACCGTAATTTAAAGTAGTGATGACCACGAATGACATTTTGAAGGACCTGCAACAATAATATGCCAAAAGAATCTATGATATCTACTGGTGACAAATTCACAAGAATTGATAGAGCTAATGTGGCATAATAATTAATTAAGAAATGTTAAATGTCTGTGAGACATTAGTGAAAAGAAAGATGTAAGTTATTCATCATCAGTTCTCATGGACTCCCACATCTTAAAAATCCCCTGATGTAGGCTCATAGTACATACACACAGATTGTTAATGGTCTGATTTGGGTAAAGTAATAGTAATGTATATTCCTTGTTTAGGAATAAAATGTGTGTCTACATTTCCTCCTGTGTTACTGATACGATTTGCAGAAATCTTTACAAAGCCAAACTGACACAGCAAAAGCAGTGCTTCATGTTATACATTTTAAGATTATTAACGGAATTCTCAAGGGCAATTAGTAAATCATTGAATTGTTTCTATACTTAATGACACAAGATGGGGGGATATTGGAGAATTAAATAACAAAGCCATAAAAGAAAAGGGGATCAAATATATATGGATATTCTAATAAAACAGTGAAAGCCTGAATTCACTGGTGATTAGAAAATGGCCTAGCAGCACCTAGGTGGCTCAACTGGTTGAGCACCCGACTTTGGCTCAGGTCATAATCCTGTAGTTTGGGAGTTCGAGCCCAGGCTTGGACTCTGTGCTGACAGCTCAGAGCCTAGAGCCTGCTTCAGATTCTGTCTCCTCTCTCTGCCCCTTGCCCGTTCACATTCTGTGTTTTTCCTCAAAACATTTCAAAAATTGAAAAAAAAAAAAAAAGGAAATGGCCTAGAGATTTCATATACAAAGATGTTCACTAACCATTGTTTCCAAATGTTCTAGGACTTTAGATCTAGAATTGAACGGCATACACTACAAAGCTACATGCAGATAGGGCTTAAGAAAGCTGAGTGATGGGGCGCCTGGGTGGCTCAGTCGGTTGAGCATCCGACTTCGGCTCAGGTCATGATCTCACGGTTCGTGAGTTGAGCCCCACGTGGGGTTCTGTGCTGACAGCTCAAAGCCTGAAGCCTGCTTCGGATTCTGTGCCTCACTCTCTCACTGCCCCTCCCCTGCTCATGCTCTGTCTCTGTCTCAAAAATAAATAAAACATTAAAAAATTAAAAAAAAAAAAAAAAAGAAAGCCGAGTAAAATAAATGTCATATAGAACAAAGGGAATGCACTGTTCAAGGAGCTTGGCTTAAAAGAAGAGAATGCAGGAAACAAAATAGGGTCAGATGGTGATAGAAAGGAGTGGAATTAAGGATGAGTAGAAATGGATTTGAAGGCCTGAAACAATATTGAGGTTGGCCATTTCCTGACCATCAAAGTTATTCCCCTCTGGGAGGCATTTGAGACTTCCTAATACATCCTTACCCTCCAAGCTAAACTATTCACTATTTTCTGTATTTGTTAGTGTACTTTCCCATCAGCATACTATACCTTTCTTCATGCTTCTCTATTTATCTCTACTTATAAAAATCTCACTCTTTCTTCAAGATGAAACTCAAATGTGAATTTCTTAAGAGTCTTTTATAATGAATGCTCTCTAGTTAGAATTAATCTTCCTTCCACTATTTTGGCCTTTTGTCACCATAGCACACAATGCCCTTCAGTGGGTTGGTTGTGCAAATGACTATGATTATGGTGAAGAACATAAGTTTCTCATGTTTGATATTCTCTGTAGCATTTAGTATCATGCCTAGAAAAGAACAGGTACTTAAGAAATTGTTGTTATGTTGCTAGTGATAGCTCATCAATAGGAAGCAACTCCAAGGATACTGTATCATTCAGAGAGCCATGTTGCTTGTGACCAGTAGAAATGCTGAAGATGAAGACCTAATTGTCTGCTCACTAGCTGTCATCTCCAGAAGTTCCATCACCAGCCACGAACCCTTTGTTGGGTTTTAATGATGACAAAATTAAAGTCTGGAAAATATGTGCTTATTACCCAAGATCACAGAGCCTAAACAATAATGTTGATTTCCTAATATCCACTCCACCAGTCTTCTGGCTTCATTTTATGTTAAGAAGAGAAGACAAGGGGCGCCTGGGTGGCGCAGTCGGTTAAGCGTCCGACTTCAGCCAGGTCACGATCTCGCGGTCCGTCAGTTCGAGCCCCGCGTCAGGCTCTGGGCTGATGGCTCAGAGCCTGGAGCCTGTTTCCGATTCTGTGTCTCCCTCTCTCTCTGCCCCTCCCCTGTTCATGCTCTGTCTCTCTCTGTCCCAAAAATAAATAAACGTTGAAAAAAAAAATTTTTTTTTAAATAAAAAAAAAAAAAAAAGAAGAGAAGACAAGAGAAGCTCTGGATTGAAAGGTCATAATTCCCACCATATTGTATCTAGCTTTTCAGGAATTTTTCTGCTTTTTTTTTCTTTTTAGTAAATATAAATTAAAAATAAATGGAAAAAGTAAACAAGATGGCAAATGATATTTTGATATGTCACAGAAAGAAATCGAACACTCCTGAGCTTGAAGGTACAAGATATCAGTGAATGAGGTGTAAAGAGCTGAAGAAAGTAGAAGAGGCAATGTGGAGGTAGGAGCGGAGGAGAGAGGAGTGAAGAGAAGAAAGGGGGACACATGTCTCCTTGATGTTTCCCACCATGACTTAAGTTCTTCCAATTCCTCAGACCAAAAGCCCTAGAGCCATCTTTAACTCTTTTTCTCACCTCCTCATCTAGTAGTCCCACAGCAAATCCCACTGGCTCTACTTTTAACATACACCCAGAAGTTGATCATTTCTTACCACCTGGTCTCCACTTCTGCCTTTGTAGGCTATGCTCATCAAAGCAACAAGTGTGACCCCACTAAACTGTTTGTGAGAGATCACTTCTCTACTCAAAGCCTTCCACTGGTTCCCCATTGGCCTCAAGATAAGAGTTGATGTCCTCATTGTGGTGTACAAGACCTCTATGAGCGCCCCTCATTCCCCATTAACAATGACCTCACCTCCCACTATCACACTCACTCTATTCTGGCCACAGAGGCTGCTCTCCAGTCCCTCCAGTGCAAGCCTACCGCCACCTCGAGGTCTCTGAACTTGCTCTTCCAGAATAAGTCAGAGCCTGCCCAGCCCCATAAGCCAATTCATAAGTCAGGGTCTCAGTGAGACCTTCTCTGGCTACCTTTCCAAACTGAACTCCCCTTCCTTTAGTGGTTCATTTGCCTGCCTGTGATTTCCTTATTCTCCTTAGGTCCTAGCACTAAATATTGTACTTAAATATCTTGTTTATAGCCTGATGCCCAAATAAAAATTAGATCAATGAGAGATTTTTGCCTTTTTCATGCTCTTTTGATCATTGATACACCTCTAGTGCCTGGAATGCTGACTGGCATCTAGTAGGTGCTGAATAAATGTTTGTTGAATAAACTAATGGATAAATGCAAAAATCACTCTCTGCTCTTAATAGGCTCTTAACATAGAAAGCTTTGCACCTCCCTAAAGGAAAACTTTACCCACACTCTAACATCATTTAAATCTAAACAAATTCTCTAAAAGGTAATTAAGAATTTTTTCTTCCAGAGACAAATGAGACAATTTCCTACTGACTAAAGAACTCCCTACTTGATCACTAGAGTTTATTAAGCATACTAAAGTGCACATAAGAGGAAGGGTGTGTGTGTGTGTGTGTGTGTGTGTGTGTGTGTGTGTGTGTGTGCGCGCACGCAAGCAAAAAAAAGGGGGCTAAAGAGTCATGTGTTTTGGAGAGAGATTAATATCTGTCAGACCTAAAGACTGGTACAGGTATGATTGGCAGACAGCAAATCATTCAGTTACTGAAAACCAGAATAAAAGTGTTGCCAAAACTGGAATGTGAAATAAAGAAATCTTCAGAAAGAACAGAAGCCATATCTAAGCTTGTTCTTCTGAGCCTTTAGATCTGAGTATGATTCTCATTTCAAAAATCAGTTCCAGGGGCACCTGGATGGCTCAGTCAGTTAAGTGTCTGACTCTTAGTTTCAGCTTAGGTAATGATCTCACATTACCTAAGTGAGCTCATGTTGGGCTGTGTGCTGAAGGCATGGAACCTGCTTGCAATTCTCTCTCTCCTTCTCTTTCTGCCCCTCCTCACTCATGTTCATGCTTTCTCTCTCTCTCAAAATAAATACATCAATTAATTTTAAAAAATAAAAATAAGTATCAGTTCCACAATATTTTATAATATTAATTTCAGAAATTCAGAAATAAAATCATAAAAGACTCTTAAATACAAACAAAACACTGGGGGGTTGGTGGAGAGGTTTTGCGTAGGGGGGATGGGCTCAACTGGTGATGGGCATTAAGGAGGGTACTTGTTGGCATGAGCACTGGGTGCTACATATCAGTGATGAATCAATAAATTCTATCCCTGAAATCATTATTACAATATATGTTAACTAACTTTAACTTAAATAAAATTTTTAAAAAATAAGTTAGAGGAAAACAAACAGAAGTTCTGCAGAAACCTCAGGCATCTTTATGATCCAAATTTAGTGAGAGCGTGTTCATTAGAGCTAGTACCTAGAAAAAAATATAAACATTATTTTTAACTAATATTGAATCAAAGTTTACAAGGTATTTTAATGGGTATTATTTCCGTAATATAGTATATGAACTATAATTCTATATTTCACCCTCTCCCCCAATCTTTACTACCCACTTTATCTGTATTCCCCCCCCAACCATGAGTTTTATCTGTATTTATTTAAATCATATATGGCACAAGGTAAAAAAGATCTAGCTAGCTAAGCATAGTGGGTGTGTATGCATAAAGTTTCATTACCCATGTTTGGCAGGTAAGGAAACTGAAACTCAGAGAGTTTAAATGAATATGTCCAAGGCTACACACCTCACTAAATTAAAGAGCTGAGATGCATACAGGGATGATCTGACCCAAGCTCTGTTTACCAAACCACACATCTTTTCTATGATATGCCATCCAAGTTAATGCAATGCTTTGCCCAAGATAATAAACTAGTATAAAATATCACCTCATATTGTACTAGGCTCTCCCTCCAGCTGCAGTATGAACCTTTCAAGTTTTCAGATGTAAACATGGGACGACCAGTCGGATTGGCCTCTCTGCACTCATGCCTGTGATGAGTCCAATGCCTGGCCAGTGGTGTTCATCTTGGCTGACAGCAAAGCCACGCGAGTGCACACAAACCCACAGAATTCCTCAATCTGTCTTCCTAGTGCTCTGCTCATTCTCTAGTCCTCACCCAAGGTCCATTAACATGCACATTAGGCTACTGTCCAAAGGAATTTGTTGGTCATCAATTTATGAACTGGGACTTTCTCTTATCCTAGTGGAGTGCCTGGCATATAGAGGATGTTTATTAAGAGCAGTTGAATTGCTCAAAATGAGGGATCCATGGAATGGAACATGTACGTTTATATTATACTCAGTATTTTTGGTATTGTAGTCATAACATTCCTAGCAAGATTTGACCTATAATGACATCATGAAACAGACTTTAAAATCTAGGGGTGCCTGGGTGGCTCAGTCAGTTGAACAGACAACTTTTAATTTCAACTTAGTTCATGATCTCATGGTTGGTGGGATGGAGCCCCACATCCGGCTCTGCACCAGCATCATGGGAGTCTGCTTGGGATTCTCTCTCTCATGCCCTCTCTGCCTCTCCCCCACTCATGCTTGCTCTGTGTCTCTATCTCTGCCCCCGCCCCTCAAAATAAATAAACAAACATTTTATTTAATTCCAGATGTATCAGGATATTTCCCACCCCAGCCACTCAAGCCAAGTAAGGGAAGCTTCAGGGAAACCTCTCAGAAGGCTTAATGTGCAACCCCTGAAGTTTGGAGGACACAGAACCTGGAGGCTGACTAGTCTGGAAACAATCCAACTCTGTGAAGCTTGCAGGAACTGCTGCCTTTTATGGCCAAGGACAAGAGAGGGCCAAGGTGGAAGCAGCCTGTACTGTCAGAGTTTATGGGACAGACAAGCCAAGTGTGTCCTTTGAGCCACAACGGATGCCAAGGAAAGTAGGAGGACTAGAGTTGGCATCAAAGGGCCATGCCCAAGTGGTCACCATCCAGGGTCAGGGGACTCCAACAGAAAGAACCAGAGCCAGAGCCAGCCTGAGGCTACATCTTTGCCAGAGAACAATGCTAGAATAGGGGTCTCTAAAGAACCAAAAAAAATTATCCCAACTGCCACTCAGAGGGCTACAAAGTCATATGACCACTGTACTAATTAAGAAAGACTCTGAGTCATCCTTCTCCTCCTCTTCCTCACCTCACCCTAACCTTGAGAAATTTGTAGAACAAGGTAGAATACAGAAAGCAAAGACAGACTCCATCCCCCTCTTTCCCACTGCAGATTTCTGAGCCTGAGTCAGGCTGGGAGTTACAGGGTGAAGACAGGGGAGGATCTTTAAATTGAATAAGAGATTGAATGCTTGGGGCACCTGGGTGGCTCAGTCGGTTAAGGATCCAACTGTTGATTTTGGTTCAGGTCATGAGCTCACCATTCGTGAAATCAATCCCTCATCAGGTTCTCTGCTGTCAGCTCTGTGCTTGGGATTCTCTCTCTCCCTCTCTCTCTGCCCCTCCCGCCCTTGCTCATGTGTGAGTGCACACACACTCTCTCTCTCTCTCTCTCTAATATAAAATAAACATTTAAAAAAAATCAATCTTATAAAAAGAGAGAGAGAGAGAGAAAGATTCAATGCTTGACATTCCAGATACTAGGCTTCCAAGTTGAGTACTTTTTCTGAGCATTGTGCTACTTACTCATGGTGACCTGCTGTTTTCATATATACTATTATATAGTATATATGCTAGACCACACAGTGTAGAGCTTAGGATCTCTGACTAAGGAGGCAAAGAGATGTAACCTTGGGCAAGTTACTTAACCTCTTTAAGCCTCAGTTTCTTCACAAGCAGAAAGAGAATACACAGCACTACTTGGTCAGAGAGTTGTGGAAATGTGGTAGTACACATGAAGCAGTAACTGATTCGTGCATTTAACCAATCTTTTTGAATACCTACTATATTCATTCCCTCAAGCTGCCAAAACAAACTACCAAAAACTGGGCGGCACAGAACAGAAACTTAACGTCTCGTGGTTCTGGAAGCCAGAAGTCTGTAATCAAGGTGTCAGCAGGGCCCTGCTCCCTGTGAAGGTGTTAGAGAAGGATCTTTCCCAGTCCTCTCTCCTAGCTTCTCTCAGTAACTTGGCTTGGGGCAACAGAACTTCAGTCCCTGTGTGTATGTCTATGCCCAACTTCTCCCTTTTGTAAGGGCACTGATCATACTGAATTAGGGGCCTTCTCCAGTATGACCTCATCTTAACTAATTACATCTGCAACAATCCTATTTCCAAATAAGCTCACAATCTGAGACAATGGGGATTAAAACGTAAACATATGAATGTTTAAAGTACATAATTCAACACATAGTGTCTATTTCGCACCAGACACTTGCACCAGACACTTCTAGGCACTGGAAGTCCAACAGTGAATAAACTGTACTTAGAGTATTTGTATTCTCATTGGGAAAGTCACACATTACATATACAAATAAACAAGGCAATTCCAGATAGACCTAAAGCTCTGGAGAAAGTAAAATAATAGATTAGAGCAGTGGTCCTTAAACATTTTGGTCTTATGACCCTTTTCCTCTTGGGCTCAAAAACCTTTCATGCATATGGATTATACATTTGTCAGTATTTACCATTAGGAAATTTATTTTATCCGTTGCTCCAAGTTGGAAACTTGGTGGCATATGTTTAGTATTTCGTGTGGAAACACCAAGTTTAATATTAAAAAACTAAATAAATTAATGAGCAGGAAAATGTAAACTTTCAGGGTCAATATTTATAACTCAAAAACATGA
Source organism: Herpailurus yagouaroundi (assembly GCF_014898765.1). NCBI lineage: Eukaryota > Metazoa > Chordata > Mammalia > Carnivora > Felidae > Herpailurus > Herpailurus yagouaroundi. Next base: position 4,955,970 of record NW_024412415.1, read on the forward strand.
CTTTTATATCATCATGGCATCTGGGTTCAAGTGATCACTCAAAAATCATGCCTCACCTCACCTAGCCAAATACCTAAGCAGTGTGTACCTATCGGTAGTTAATTAATTGCTACTCACCTCTAAATTTGTCGTTCTCAGCCTAACTGTACCTTAGAAACACTTGGGGAGCTTAAAAATTTTGATAATGAAAAGCCACCCCAAACCATTTAAGTCAGAATGTTTGGACATGCGTTCTGCTGGCTATCAGTGTGAATTCCTTACTTCACCACAGATAATTAAGTAAGCTACAGTATCTGTGAAGAACTGAAATCAAACAGGCACAAATGCTATACAGGTGATTATAGGCCAGAATTCAGAACCACTGCTCTATTCTGGATGAATATGAACTCTAACAGGCATGGATTAGTAAAATCACCCTCTCTCAATATTCTGAGAGTCCTCAACCTGACCTTGCTCTGTTCCATGCAATCATTTTGATCTAACATGAAGAGGAACTAGAATATAAACATTGTATTAATTCCACCTGTATATAGACAGTCAAATGATTTCAATGCTGGAAGAAAAAAGTTCAAGTTCAGCTCTCGCTGACTTGGAAGATGCCCAACAATCTGTCCTGCAAAAAGGATGAAATGTCAAATGACGCTGTTTCCTACAAAACCGATTTAGAGCATGGCCTCAAAAGTTAATATATTCAGAACTTTTCTCTGTCCTTAGAAGGTCAAATATTCACAACAGTCATAAAATCTACACGGCCCTGTACCCCAGGATATCTGAGGTTGCAAGAACAAATTATAAAATTAAAGAAAAAGAAATCACTTATTGAAGGAAAGTTACAGTTTAAGAACAAGTAAGACTTTATGAAGGTACAACTAAACAGAGAAACATGTCATTGATACCACCTAAATAGTTGCACCATGCTTTACAACTTATAAAATTCTTTTGCATCTGTCAATTGATGTGAACCTTGCAACATTTGTATTTGGTAACAATTACTCATATTTCCTTCCATTTTCCAGAAAAGGACACAGCGATTACAAGAGGTTAAGTAACAGAGCCAATGTTAATGGCCCCGATAAAACGTAAACTCAGGTCTTATTCAGGAAATCTTGAGGCCTTTCAACAGCCTTTCCCTATATGTGGGAATGTGTCAACATTTCTTGAACAGGTTTTCGTTAGATACTACCAACGATAAAAACTTCCTTCCCAGACCAAATAAACGCAAAATCTGTTTTTAAACTTTATCAATACGTTACTCCACTTGTAAGTCAGAAAGAGTGAATTAATTCAGTAAAATAGTATTTTTCACCAAAGATTATTGGGCATTTTCTATTCTTTATTTTCACTAACAATATTTTAAAATCAACAGTTGCACAGTTGAACCAGTTTGGGGGAGATTCCTAGAATGCAAGATAGAATTTTTTAAAACTATTTTTCTCAGTATTGTCTCTAAAGTAAGTCGAATAAACTGTAACTATGAAAAAATCTTGCCCAACAGACATGAATGCAATTATCCCTAGGAGTCAATTCTAAGTCAAATGAAGAGACACATGGTCAAATTAAGAAAGAACTCTTTAGTATTCCACCTAAAAATCTGATCTGACGAAGAATGTAGTAATGGTAACCCATATAAAAGGCAGTGCTTTGAGTAATAGTGATGAATATGAAACCCAGTCAATGCCCCATTTTAAACATTTTAGGGAGGGTGCCAAAACATAAGAGACTTCTAAAAACTGAGAACAAACTGAGGGTTTATGGGGGGTGGGAGGGAGGGGTGGGGGGGTGATGGGTATTAAGGAGGGCACCTGTTGGGATGAGCACTGGGTGTTGTATGGAAACCAACTTGACAATAAAGTTCATAATAAAAACAAACAAACATTTTAAACAACATCTGTGGCTCTTTGTAATCTATAATAATAAAATGATTCTCTTTGCTTTGTGCTCCTGTGTTGAGGCTAAGGGAGAAATAGCCCTCAGAATACCAAAATGGCAGAGGAACCCTCTCCTTTCATATAATTCCCCAAAATAGCAGTCAATTTTTACAGAATCAAACAGCCAAATGAAGAATGGACCAAATAAAAGACCAAGGGCAAAAGAAAAGCAGATGCTTTGGCAAGAAGGCAGCCTATAAATGTTGGTTTCCCAGGATTTTGATAGCAAGAGTGTTTATCGTATTGAAAGCAGAGTCTAATTGAATAAAAGAGTTTTTAAAATAGTGGGCCATTAATTAGGCGGCATGGGGTAAAGCACAGATTCCATAATGTACGAGGCTTCTGGGAGCCAGAGGCAGCACTCATTGATTCTGTCAGGATGCCAGAGGAACGAGAAAGCTGAATGTTTTGCCTCTTCTGGAAACCTACCTGATACATTTGGAAGTGGCTTCCCCATGCATTGCCTCTGTTCAAATCATCCCATAATTACTCTGGCACTGTAAGCTGCGAACTTGGCGGGCTCTGAGAGATATCAGATGTTTTTCTCATGCTTGCTGAACCTCTCTTAGACAAATTTTGCATTGTTTTTTGTGTCAGTTTTATCGTGGAACATCGTGTTGCCATCTGGGAAGGAAAACAACATGGTAGAGGAGCAGCTGGTGAATGGCAATGGACAAATAAACATTGGCAGGCAACCGCCATTAGGTGAGATAAGAGGGAGGGGCAGCCGCCAACACCGATGATCTCTCACCACTGGAACATCTTTCACTGTCCCCTTCTCCCTTATCTTCATTCAAATTCATGGCAATTTTTCACTCAGAGGCTTAAGCTCTCCAAGCGTCAGGTGTTGGGCTTTCTCTTCTGTGTCCAGGAGGAAGAAGAGAGATCTATAAAATATCCAACCAATTTAATTTCTCTGCCTGGACAGGACAATGGGCTTCCTGAAGCAAGGGAAAAGCCTCTGATACCTTAACAGAAAGACTCCCCTGAAGAATGAGAGGGTACCAAAACTCTTACCAAGCTTTTCATGCAGTATAGTGGCCTTTATTTGGGCCACACCCAACATCATCAATATTTGTGGCTTTCAAACCCTTAAATATTTTAAGGGCCATATTTATGGCAAAACAATATAAATAATACTAACATGCCTTTGGGAGCAGGGCAGCAAGGGAAAATAAGTTACACTTGATTGACAGTTATACACCATGCTTTCTTGTTTCCAAGATATAATTTTTCCATTGTAACATTTCTAAAATTGAGATCCACAGAATAGATGTCTAAAAAAATAACTGACAACCTCTAGGCAGCAGAATAAGTTATGAAGTGCCAATAGTCATTATTGCCTGCACATCTGCAAAATGGTAAACCTTTGAAGGTGAACATTCATCGAACCACTTCAGTCATGTTATTTTTATTGCTGGAACCAATTTTATTGAATTTTTAACTCAAATTTGGATTCCAACCTTTGCTTTAAAATATCTTCAAAAGATTACACACACACACACACACACACACACACACACACACCCGTAATATAGCATTAATTTTTCCAATTGTGTTCAATTTACAGAAATTTGTTTCACACAGGCAACGTGATCAGAGGCAACAGAAGCTTCTGGAACCAGTCAGAATTGTTTAAATTAGTAGAAATTGGAAGAATGAATCCATGTATCATGGAGACTAACCTTCAGCTAGAACATCTATCTGACAAAATCTTCCAGCTGACCTTCAATACACAATTCAATTGAGGATAAAATTATATATATTCAATACATATTATATTTGATATATAATTCAATTAAGGAAAAGTTATATATATAAAGTATAATTTATATATATATATATTATATCATTGTTCTCTTTAGTGGATTATATATTGCATATATGTGATATATTATGTATTGATTATATACATGTTTGTATGTAATATTTCATATGTATGAATTGAACCAAAAAGGAAATGAAAATGCAAAGTTCTGGAAATCTCGACAAGATTACACTCTAAGTCCTAAAAATGATGCAGTTAAAAGCAAGAAGAACAGTGTACCAGTATGTCATTTATAAAAGCCAGTGACTAAGAACATTTGAATGCTGAAGTGTAAAAGGCTTAAACACAAATTTTGATTGTGGTAGTTATGAAAATGGCATAAAATTATACTGACCATTTATTATAAAAAATCATATATAAAAACTGTATACAGTTAATATAGTGTTTCCTCCACCACATACATACAATTGATGGTGATATTAAAGGAAATATGCTAATGTTAAGAATTACTGAGAATCATCAAATTTATCTCTTTGTTTAGAAAATAAGGTCCTAAGATCCCACAGGTTACTTGTGACAGAACTCAAACTAGAAATTATGAGCTAACCAGAGAGGCTTCAAAAGAGGGACAATATGATGGCACAAAATGAAAAGCCTTGACCTACAGGATACACCAAATTAGGGCCAGCCAGTAACTCTCTGAAAATAACATTAAAACAAGCTGGCGGCGGGGGGGGGGCCCCCCACTCTGCTACTAAATCAATCCTCACTTAAATGACAATGGTTAAACATGACCAAGAAGACTGCTGGGAAAATCTAAGAGAAACCAATTCACAAAGAAAACTTCCTAAAAATCTATTTAAATTCCTTTCAATATCATTCATGAGAAAGGCCAGAAACTCTCAATGTTTCAGTAATTTACATATGGCCACACTCTTTTGTTAATATGTTATTCATTCTTCTGACACCTGTTAAATTGTTATCACCCTGTTTTGAGCTCCAATGAGATTGAGTTAATTTCATCACACTGTTAATTCAAAAATTTGAGACCATAATGCATTAGTCCATAACCCTTAATCTAAGAATTCAAAAAGATTTTTGCCTATAGACCACTTTTATTCAACATATATGAGAAATTTTGCAGAAGGAAACTACTTTTTTTTAAGAAACTTTTTTTTTAACGTCTATTTATTTTTGAGAGAAAGAGACAGAGACAGAGCACAAGTGGGGGAGGGGCAGAGAGACAGAATCCGAAGCAGGCTCCAGGCTCTGAGCTGTCAGCACTCGAACTCACAGAACGTGAGAGCATGACCTGAGCCAAAGTAGGATGCTTAACCCACTGAGCCACCCAGGTGTCCCAGGAAACTATTTTCTAAAGCAAACCCATCATTGTCAAAAAGAAGCTTCAAGCACTTCCTCCTTACTTCTTGAGCATCTACTACATACAGAACACTAGATGGACTCTACTGTGATACCAGGAAAGGTCATTCTTAGCTCTGTTTTACCAAGCCAATAGAGAAAATGAAACCTAGAAGTGGTAAATAACTTGCCCAAATTTAAGCAGCTCAAAAACCCAGAGAACTATCTCTAAGGCCTATGACCTTAACTGCTACACTGTGATAGAAGGTATTTAATAATTAAGTACCAAATTAGTAACATATAAGTGACTGTGACTTTGAAGTCAGCTTGAGTATTCAGGTAAGCCTCTTGGAAGAGCTAGAAAATAAATAGGGCCCTTGAAGGATAAAGAAGATTGACAAAAGGTAGATTTTTGTCAAAAAATCAGCAAATAAATAAAACTGAGGGGCAACTATTGGACTACAAGAAAGGGAAACTCAGACAGGAATAGTTGGAATTTTGTAGAAGGCCTACAGGAGATGAAACTGGATTTAGAATTACATTCTGGCCAAGGTAGTACAAATCAATTTGTAAATGTTGATGTCCTGTTGGAAGGCTTCCAGGGAGACAGAGCAGAATGGAGAGGAAGTAGTCCCCCTTGATGAGTAAGTCAGTGCCTTCCTGAGAGGGTAATAGCCTCACAGCTCAGGGGGGGCTCAGATGACGGAATGCAAGAAGGCGACATAACTAATATGATCACTGAATGATAAATTAGAGCATATAATTACATGGGTATTTTTTACCCCAAAAGACAGGATCTGGTCACTTAATAGGATCAATGAAGAAAGAAGCATATCCCTGGCTACTGAGAAGCAACCAGAGCCAGTGTATCTTTGCTTTGTTGAGAGTGAAATGGTTTCGACGTAGCTACAAGTTCATCTTCTGACCCCCCAGAATGTCCCTGTTAACAACAGAATTTCATAGGAATTGAGTAAAATATAATCATAACTACCTTCAATTCCAAAAATGCAACAATGGAGATTTATAAGGTAAAGCTCAGGCTTGGAAGAGTCCAGATTTAAGATGTCCAGGGTAAGAAAATCCTGTCATGTCAACATTAGCAAAAGGGGCACATTGAGTTTGAAAAATAAAGCAATATATTCTATCATGAGTAGCAATTTTTGAAAAATTGCCTAATACTGCATGCTTACCAACAGTCAGGCCTGGGATAACAGAAGGAGATATGGTGGAGGGTGGGGTGGTGGGCTATTTCCTTCCACAAAGTGGGCATAAGTGGGAACCCTAAAAGTTATAGAATCTGTTTAAACATGGAAGGCAATTTATTCTGACCTCTAAATGGACCACAAGGGGCAATGTCAAGTGCCTTAAGTCCTCAGAGTGGGAGCCTAAATTTTGAGAATGCAAATGCAAGGAACTAAGAACTACTGGACCTGACAGTGGACCCTTTAAAAAGGGAATAATAGGGGCGCCTGGGTGGCGCAGTCGGTTAAGCGTCCGACTTCAGCCAGGTCACGATCTCGCGGTCCGTGAGTTCGAGCCCCACGTCAGGCTCGCATCAGGCTCTGGGCTGATGGCTCAGAGCCTGGAGCCTGTTTCTGATTCTGTGTCTCCCTCTCTCTCTGCCCCTCTCCCGTTCAAGCTCTGTCTCTCTCTGTCCCAAAAATAAACAAACGTTGAAAAAAAAATTAAAAAGGGAATAATATTTTATTTATATTAAAATTCCAAAGCACAATGCCCAGCAAATATTAAGAGTTTAATAAACATTTGGGGTGCCTGGGTGGCGCAGGCGGATGGGCATCCAACCTCAGCTCAAGTCATGATCTCAGTTTGGTTCCTGGGTTCAAGCTCCATGTCGATCTATGCGCTTACATCGTGGAGCCTGCTTCGGATCCTCTGTCTCCTTTTCTCTCTGCCCTTCCCCTACGCATGCATGCTCTCTCTCTCAAAAACAAACATATTTTTTTAAGTTTAATAAACATTTGATGGCTAAAGAGAAGCAAAATACCCCTTCTAAGATTCCCTTCTGAACTGCAGTAGAGACAGAATAAGCCTCACAACAGGATAAAAAGGACATCACTTAAGTGATGTTATCAGGAGGGCAGGGGGCCCCTTTGTTCCCTGAATGTTTCCAGTAGCCCTCATGACAGGCTTATGTAACTGTTGGCTGTCATTTCTCAGTGTTAGGTACCACCCTCTCTCCCTGGTAAATAGTCCTGGAAGCAACAAGCTCATTTAGTGCTAACGTGGAACCGGTTTCACTCTCTCAAGCATGAGTGGCATCAATAGCCTAACTTGGAGATGTCAAAAACAAGTCAGAAAAAAAAAAAAAAAAAGAATGTTCTAAAAAGCAACTGCCTACATAATAAATTGCCTTGAGCTCCAAATAGAGAAGACCACATCTTCTCTAGTGCCTGGTAATACACAGACACTACCATGTTTTAAAGCAGTAGCAACGTTTGGCTTCCATGGCCCTGTGACCCTGCTTTCTTACTCTCTCTCCCTTTCAATACTCCTTAACCTCAGCTCCAGGAGAGCCCACATGCACAGGCAGCCTCTTCTGGGTAAAAACAGGCTCTACTGTGGTAGGTAAAACTCTTGACTCCAGGTCTTCCTATCCCCTGTCATTCAAGCTACCTGCCATTTATTTGCCCCACCAAATATCAAAGCCTATTACACAGCTACAGTAACTAAAATACTATAGCGCTGGCAGAAGAATACACAGAAAAGGGACACCTGGCTGGCTTTGTCATGAAACCTGCAACTCTTGATCTCTTGGGGTTTTAAGTTCAAGCCCCAAATTAGGTTTAGAGATTACTTAAAAATAAAATCTTTAAAAAATAGACATTAAAAAGTCAATAAGAGGCTTAGAAATAGAAAGCAGTGTTCACTAAAATTTATGTTGTGAAGGTTATAACTCAAATCAGTTTCAGTGATAAATATTACTAAAATGTTTAGTAATTTATTTGACTTTTAACTCTATATAGTTCTAGTTTACTTAAAAGATACATACAAAAATATAAACCATAAAAAATTGAAGAAAATAAAAAGTAATTTTATTGATCCTGTGGCTTTTTAAGTCTTAAAGTTAGTCAAGAAATTACAGAAAAACTTAAATGTGACAACGTAATATTTTGTCTTTTTATCAGAAAACATCTTTAGCAAAATTAAAACTATAATAGACATCTAAATTTTTTTGTAGCAGAACTTTAATTTTCCTTTGGGCTAATAATATGCTCCCTCTTGGCTTATGTAAGTCTGTCCCTATCCCTCCAAAAGTGGGTGATCAAGGTAAATATGGCCATTCCCACATTCTATGTTCCTGGGCAGAATGACTGTTTCAGGAAGGGACACACAGCCATGTCCACCAATGAGACTCATTCGAGTACCACAGTGACTGGAAAAGGGAACCTTCCTTCACTGAGTGACTAAGAAAGCTGGATCTCTGCATGGCCATTTTGTCACCAAGAAGAAAGCTATGCCTGAATTATGTCAATCCAGAGGAAATGCAAGCTGAGAGATGGACAGATTCCGAGTCTGGATGATGCTATTAAGCCCCTGAACTCACCACTACCTAAAGGCAGTTCTCTGGAGCCATCAATGAGCCAGTAAATTCCCATTTTTTGTTAAGCTGGTTTGAAGCTTTCTGTCTCATATAACCAAAAAACATTAAAGAGAAGTAGCTGTAGGGGCACCTGGATGGCTCAGTCAGCAGAGCATGCAGCTCTTGATCTGGGGGTTGTGGGTTTGAGTCACGTGTTGGGTGTAGAAACTACTTAAAAATAAAATCTTTATTTTTTTAATGTTTTTTTTGGGGGGGGATGGAGAGAGAGAGAGAGAGAGAGAGAGAGATACAGAGTATGAGCAGGGGAGGAGCAGAGAGAGGGAGACACAGAATCCAAAGCAGGCTCCAGGCCCTGAGCTGCCAGCACAGACCCCGACACGGGGCTCGAACCCACAAACCGTGAGATCATGACCTGAGCCAACATCAGACGTTCAACCGACTGAGCCACCCAGGTGCCCCAAAAATAAAATCTAAGAAAGAGAGATAGAGATGTGGCTGCCGAGTACAGGAGGCAGGAAGCCGAGTGCTGGCAGCAGCTGGGTGGGCACCATGGCCAGGACCACTACTATCAAGGCAGTGAAGATGCTGGTTCTGCAGCAGCAGTGGTGCAGAGGAAAGGGCCGAGCCCCTGGAGCGGGATATGAAGGGGAAAGGTGAGTCTGGGAGCAAGCTGAGGCCGAGGTGGTCTCCTAAAACCGCAGGATCCAGCTGGTTGAGGAAGAGATGGACCCTGCCCAGGAGCACCTGGCCACTGCCCTGCAAAAGCTGGAGGAAGCCCAGAAACCTACTACTGAGAACAAGACAGGTATGAAGGCTATTGAAAATGGAGCCTTAAAAGATGAAGCAAAGATGGAACTCCAGAAAACCCAATTCGGACAAGCAGAGCACATTGCGGAAGAGGCAGATCGGATGTATGAAGGAGTGGCCCGGAAGCTGGTGATCACTGAGGGAGGACCTGGAATCCACAGAGGGGTGAAATGAACTGGCAGAGTTCAGAGCTGCTGGAAGATGGAGGAGGACATCAGACCTGATGGAGCAGAACCTGGTGTCTGAGAGCTGCTGCAGAAAAGTACTCTCAGAATGGAGACAAATATGAAGAAGAGATAAAGAATCTTACTGATAAACTTAAGCAGGCAAAGACCTGTACTGAGTGTGCCAAACTAGCGAAGACAAGTGATGATTTACAAGATATGCCAATATGCACCACAGAGGAACACCTCTGTACACAAAGGATGCTGGACCAGCTTCTGCCTGACCTAAATGATAGCTGCCCTGCAGCTGCCTCTCCTTCTGACCCCAGCTCCAGCCTGAGGCCAGCATGCCCGAAGCTGGCCTTGAAACTGAGGGCTGATCTCTAACTGGATAACTGCTTTCTCCTTTTGCTGCATCTCCCATCCCAACTCCTGTGTCTTTTTCACCAGTATCTGCCCCTCCCTAGAGATTCCAGGTGGGCTTGAGTCTGAGCATCTCTGGGAACAACATTTAAGGGAATGTGAGCACAATGCAAAGAGTCATTAAAAGTGTGTTACTCATGCGCACTCCCTCTTTCTTAAAAAAAAAGTGTTTTTTTTTTAAATCACTTTTGGGGCATCTGGGTGGCTCAGTCAGTTAAGCATCCAACTCTTGGTTTCAGCTCAGGTCATGATCTCATGGTTTGTGGGTTCAAGTCCCACATCAGACTCTGCAATGCAGAGTATGCTAGGGATTCTCTCTCTTCCTCTCTCTCTCTCTTTCTCCCTCCCTCCCCCTCTCCCTCTCCCTCTCTCTCTCTCCCTTCTGATGCTCTCTCTCTCTCAAAATAAATAAACTTAAAAAAAAGCATGTTGTGATGTACACATTTTGTAATTACCTTTTTTGTTGATGATGTGGCAACCATTTGTAAAACATTCCAAATACAGTAAACCCTGGTTTGCGAGCATAATTCATTCCACAAACATGCTTGTAATCCAAAACACTTGTATATCAAAGTGAACTTCCCCATAAGAAATAATGGAAGCTCAGATGATTCATTTCACAACCCAAAAATATTCATATAAAAATGACTACAATACTGTAATATAACAGAAAATAATAAAGAAAATATAAAATATAAAGAAAAATAATCAAACTAACCTGAACTTACATTTGAAAACCTTAGTGGCTGGTGTGAGGGAGATGAGAAAGGAGGCTTATTGTAAAAGATGACTTTCCCTATCACTAATGGAATCACTGCTATCTATTGGCTCAGTGGAATCTTTTTCTGCATGGGGGCCACTGTATATGCTCGTACAGATGTTGACTACAGTAAACTAGTAATAAACTCTTGTCATATGCTGTATTTAAAGTAACTGGCAATAAGGGGTGCCTGGGTGGCTCAGTCGGTTGAGCGGCCGACTTCGGCTCAGGTCATGATCTCACGGTCCGTGGGTTCGAGCCCCGGCGTCGGGCTCTGTGCTGACAGCTTGGAGCCTGGAGCCTGTTTCAGATTCTGTGTCTCCCTCTCTCTGACCCTCCCCTGTTCATGCTCTGTCTCTCTCTGTCTCAAAAAATAAATAAACATTAAAAAAAACTTTTTTTTTTAAATAAAGTAACTGGCAATAAGGCAACAGAGGAAAGGGTCTATATCTGCAGGCAGCCTGACCTAGAATGAAGCACAGCATTCCTAAGCTTACTCTTGTATGGAAAGACAAAGGACTGTCCATAGGTGTTTTGAAGTGACAAAAAATACACTAGTGCCAGTTATGAACACCTTCCAACATTCTGAAAAAACACTGATTTATGCCAAACATCACAGCCTGAGTCAGAGCATCCGAGCATAGGAGATGATCACCCACAATCCCACAATGAGAGAAAAGAGAGAGAAAGGGACAGAGAACCAATGGCTCAGTGGTGATCATGTGACATTCAGCATCACATACTACTCATATTCCAAGACATCACTCATTTATCAAGTAAAATTTATTACAAATGTTTGCTTATCTTGTGGAACACTCACAGAACAAGTTACTCGCAACCCAAGGCTTTACTATAACTTTTCCACAGTTCTGAAGCAGCAGTCTAACCTCTTTCTCACCTTTGGTAAGTAATTTTTCAGCTTAATGCATATTGCCATCTCCACAGAGAAGGAAAAGCCAATAATACAACTGTTTTGTTTCTGAAAATTGACAAGGGTCTTTTTGAAATAAAGAATCAGTCCCTCCTCATCCCCCCCAAAAAAGAGAATTAAAACTCAAAATAGAGGGGGGGAAGTGTACTTATACACTGCATAAGAGTGGTAATTTTCTGAATATATAAATGACTTGTATAAACTGGTATTTTACCTCATAAAAAAATGAACATTAAATGGATAAAATGGCTAATAAATATGAAAATTTTTAAATATGCCACATGAATAATCAAAGAAAACTGAAGCATATTTTAGATAACTATTTTTCACCTAAATATTTACCCAAAATTGTGATAATCATTCAACACAGAAGAGAAGATAAGTACTCTCAAGCCCTGCTTGTGGGAATATAATTCTGCACAGATACTTTTGTTGGTTGAAAACCTCAGGAGTTTCCCGGATAAAATGTGAAACTGGCCCTCATACAGAGAGAGCAAGGAGAGACTGAAGAAAGAAGTAAATCATTCCAGATTGGCAGGTGACAGGTTTAAAAGCAACAGAACTTACATACAAGGCTTGTCTTGGGCATCCCCAACATGAGTAGATGTCTGTGCCCAACCACCAGAACCTTAAAGTTTATACAGAGGCCTTTAACTGAGTTCAGTCATGTATACCATATCCAGATGGTCTGAAGAATACACTGTTCTCTCAAGGCTGTGAAAATGGCTCCCACTGTGGGAATGATGGGTAGAACAGACATTGCAAGGACAGGGGAGGGAATGAGAAGCCTCCAGTTGCCTGGGTCCAGCTCTCAGATCAACTGGCAGTCACATTCTCCGATGACCTCCTTCAACAACTTATTAAAGAACTACTGGATTTTATACACACACACATACACACACACACACACATTTAAAGCCTCCAACACTTTGTTACAATAATTCCACATTTAAGCATCTTTCCTAAGGAATAATCTGAAGTAAAGATAAAATATTATATATAAAAAACTTCAAAAATGATGTCTTTAAAAATGACATTTATAAAGAGTTTTAAAAGCATAGTTAAAATAGGGGTGTCTGGGTGGCTCAGTCAATTAAGCATCTAACTTCAGCTCGGGTCCTGATCTCATAGTTCGAGCCCTACATGGGGCCCTATGCTGTCAGCACAAAGCCTGCTTTGCATCCTCCGTTCCCCCTCTCTCTTTGTCTCTCTCCCGTTTGTGCATTGTTTCACTCTCTCTCAAATTAAACATTTAAAAAAATAAATGAAAGCATAGTATAATATTTTCACTATATCATTAAGTCAAAAGGCAGTAAACAAACACATTTTCTCAGAAGTAGAGTGACTCTTGTAGGCATAGAATGTCACAGACTCAAAGGCTACTCTAATTGGAAAGGATTTCAGAGGTGATGTAACTCAACATTTCCCCTAACAGAGGTATCACATCCTGTCATCTCTAACAAAGAGTCCTTCCTTCTTTCCTTGAAAACCTGCAGTGAGAGTGGGTGGGGCAGGCACAGAGCTCACTCATACTTGAGGGGCCTCAGAGCTCCAGCTGATGCAGAGTTCCTCATTATAGTGACTCAGCATGTGATGCTGAATTTACTATGCTGACTCCTCTCTTGGTAATTAGCTTTACTCTCTGGAGCAATGAAAATCACATCATGGGAAGATCATGGCTTTACCATGAAGTAGACCAAAATTTGAATCTTGGCCACACATCATACTAATGTTATGATCTTGGACAACAACTCTGAACCTCGGTTTCCTCACTTGTAAAAATAGAGATGATGATATCCACCTCTCAGACAAGTGAAAGAGATCCCATGTACAAGGCACCAAGCATAAGTGCAAACAGCCGACACTTAATGAATGTTAATTCTCTAGTCTCTTCTCCTGAGGACTGGGCACATTGCCTAGAATACAACAAAAATTCAAAATTATTTGTTTAATGAATGAGTTTTTTTTTCAAAGAGCTGCGAATCCATCTATGCAAACAATAATTCACTCCTATTTCCCAACCATATCTTTGAGAATGCCATGAGAGAACGTGAGATGCTCTGTGGAATTTAGAATACATAATATTTTGGCTTTACTTAGAATTACTAGTCTAATAAAAGGGAAACGAGATCTGATTGGTCCAGTTATTGTTATGGAATCCATGTTGCTTTCAATGATCACTCTCCCTTGATAACTGCTCATATGTACTTAACTAGTCTAGTCAAAAATGATGCTTACAATGACATCAAAATTAGTAGGCTATAGTTTTCAAAATCCTTTACCTTTCTTTTTTTTTTCTCCATTAGATTTTTTTTTTTTTGGCATTTTCACTGTAAACTCTTGAACTGTCAAGAAAAAAAGTGAAACAACAACAAAACAACAAGAGCAGAAAAAAACCAGGTGCTCTTAGTGATGACTAAAAGGTAATCAGAAATCATATTCGTTGGTTGTGACATCCTGGAGTATAATGTATCAGGGCCTGAAGACCTGAACTCAAAGCACATCAGTGTTCTCTGTTCCCCCAAGTCCCTTGAAATTTGATTCTATTTTCATATACTAAGTTCTCCTCTTTCCAGGAGGGAGATCAGGTATTCAGAGACAACAGGAACAGAATGTGACTTTTGTTTTCTCTCTTAACTGTTACTATTACATCAGGTGCCTTTGAAAGGAGTCTCATCCTTCTGGACTCCGTGTAGGAGATCTGGCAAGCCTCTCTGGTCTAGCAAATTTCCCCAAATGGTTCATACTGGTTTCTGCCCATTCACCTTTGGTTATCAGAGTCTGATTTTATTCTTTTAAGATAGGAAGAGCAATAATGATTTTATCTAATATTCTCCCCCTTTTCCTTTTCCTTTGATTGAAGCAGGATGTCAAGTGAGAATTTTCCAGGTTTCCCAGAACTACATCTGATATCGAGGTCAAGACTAAAATATGCTAAGACTCCCATATTCTAATACACAGAATATCCCTACAGGGTTTACTAACAGACCTCAGTTTAGAACAAGCCTTACTACCAAGTATTACCACCTCTCCCTGTGTAATGTAAAAAGAGAACTTAGAAAGTAGTGAGAAAAGTAGCCTCCTAAGGAGACACTATTCCATGAGGGAGAAGGAGAGTAAATTATCTTGTTACTTAAATTCAAGGGAAGTGGGTTCAAAAGTGATCCATGTTAATAATAGGAAGTGTCTACTTTTCCAAACAAGACATCCAAATGGCTAACAGACACATGAAAAGGTGCTCAAAATCACTGATCATCAGGGAAATACAAATCAAAACCACAATGTGAGACACCACCTCACACCTGTCACAATTAACAACTCAGACAACAATAGATGTTGGAGAGGATGCAGAGAAAGAGGAACTCCTTTGCTTTCCTGGTGGGAATGCAAACTGGTGTAGCCACTCTGGAAAACAGTATGAAGGTTCCTCAAAAAACTAAAAATAGAACTACTCTACAACCCAGCAATTACACTAGTAGGTATTTATCCAAAGGATACAAAATGTTAATTCAAAGGGGTACATGCTCCTCAATGTTCATAGCAGCGCTATCAACCATAGCCAAAGTATGGAAAAGCCCAAATGTCCATCGACTGATGGATAAAGAAGAGGTGGTACACATACACAATAGAATATTACTCGGTGATCAAAAAGAATGAAATCTCGCCATTTGCAACAACGTGGATGGAACTAGAGTGTATTATGCTAAGTGAAATAAGTCAGCCAGAGAAAGACAAATATCATATGACTTCACTCACACGTGTAATTTAAGAAACAAAACAGATGAACATAGGGAAAGAGAAGCAAAAATATACAAAAAACAGAGAAGGAGACAAACCATAATAGACTCTTAAATACAGAGAACAAACTGAGGGTTGCTGGAGGGGTGTTGGGTGGGGGGATGGGCTAAATGGGTGATGGATATTAAGGAAGGCACTTGTCATGAGCACTGGATGTTATATGTAAATGATCAATCACTGGGTTCTACTACTGAAACCATTACTAAACTATATGGTAACTAACTTGGATTTAAATAATAAACAAACAAACAAACAGGAGGTGTCTACATGAAGGGAAGTTGGGCAGTTTATTTTCCAGACAGCAATCTGTTTGGCCAGCACACCTGGGCTACCTGAATCATGGAAAGAGAGCTGGAAAGTATGCTGGGAGAAGAGGCAGCCATGAAGCTACCTGCCCCATTTTTGACAGGTCATAGATGGATGACTTTCCAAAGGGTCAATAGACAGGAAAAAAGTTGCTAAATACTAGCTGTCTTTCTAGACTTCATCAAGAAAGCTGACCGCCAGGAAAGGGAGACCTTGATTTTGGGTGGACAACTTTAAGAAGCACTAAGGGAGTGGAAAATTAAAGCCAGATTTTTCACATCCAAAACTATGCATTAGGTAGGGAAGGACTTTGGAAACTCTTCAAAGAACCTACATATGAGAGGATCAGTACCTACATGCCTGCCCACAAAAGGTAATAAATGATTACCCTGAGCCAAACACATGAAGACAACTAACCAGTCAGAGAACTCAACTTCACCACAGGCAGTTTAACAGGGAAGTGTTTACCCTTGTCCTTTTCCTTCCACCTTGCCTTCCACCTGGCCAGAAGATAGAGTAGGGAGAAGTCATTCTGTGTAGAATGAAGAGGGAAACACAGCTTTGAATCCAATTCAAAATTAAATTTTTGAGGGGTTCCTGGGTGGTTCAGTGGGTTAAGCATCCAACTCTTGCATTCAGCTCAGGACATGATCTTGTGGTTTGTGGGATTGAGCTCCGGGTCAGGCTCTGTGCTAAGGACACAGAGCCTGCTTAGGATTCTCTCTCCCTCTCTCTCTACCCCTCTCCTGCTCACACATGCTCTCTTTTTCTCAAAATAAATAAATATTTTTTAAAAAATAAAATTAGGGGCGCCTGGGTGGCGCAGTCGGTTGAGCGTCCGACTTCAGCCAGGTCACGATCTCGCGGTCCGTGAGTTCGAGCCCCGCGTCAGGCTCTGGGCTGATGGCTCAGAGTCTGGAGCCTGTTTCTGATTCTGTGTCTCCCTCTCTCTCTGCCCCTCCCCCGTTCATGCTCTGTCTCTCTCTGTCCCAAAAATAAATAAACGTTGAAAAAAAAAATTTTTTTTAAATAAAAATAAAAATAAAATTAAAATTTTGAAACAATGTAAGACTATTATAATAGTAGCCGAAACCTTCTGCAACCTAGCCAACATATTATTAAGGTATCTGCTGTTGACTACCTACAATGAAGTACTATAATATATAATTATATCATAATACAGAGAAGAAGAGTAGTAATTAGAAGCTTATACCCAAATTAAAAAAAGTATACAACAAATATAGTTACATTTTCTCATGCTTTCATCTTATTTTAGAATAAGGACAGCCACATTTTCATTATTTGATGTTGTCTCATTTTTCCTCTCTTGTCTGGATTATATTGTGGTTGTACACTCAGGATATTTATGCCTTTTGGTATGCCTTACAGAAGCACAATAAAAATTACTTGAAAAAGTAATCTGAAGTCAGAGTCCTCAAATGGTCTATAGTCTATCCTTGCAATTCAAAATTTCAGATATGGCAGTGTGCTTCTGTATAGACTATCCAGGATGATTGCAGGGCCTTCACCAACAAGCAGTGATTGATGGACTAGAGATGTGGTTACAGAACTACTCAGAGAGAGGGCCCAGGAACTTTTCAACAGTGTGAAATATAGAGGGAATTTGGCCCAAAGGGAGATTCAAGATGCCTAGTTCAGTAGAGGGTCATGGGGTGATTTTACAGGTCACCATGGACAACATCATTTGTAATATCTCCCAAACCATTCCCATAATAACATGCACCAAATTCCACTAGAAGGGGCAATATAGGAACTCACAGGTTTGAGGAGAAGAATTATTGAATTAAAATAAATTAGGAAATCAACAGGCACACTACAAAAATAAAAACTCAAAATCAGATTATCATGAAAAAAAAAAAAAGCCATAGCTGGTGCAAATAGAGTTCTGCATTTCACCAGAGTAACACTACCAACCTATCAGGTGATATTCATTTCATGAGCTGTGCCATCATAAGGCAACAACAAATCCTACAGCCTGTATGAAAGTCAGCCCACCTCACCAAAAATGTCAGCCTAAAAAAGAGATTCTAGATAGCAACAGAGCAGTGTGTGCACGCGTACACACACACACACACACACACACACACACACACAGACACGAAATGCTTAATAAAAAAGTATCAACATGAAAATGAATGGTGGATGTGCTCGCTTCGGCAGCACATATACTGAAAATGAATGGTGGAAGAGGAGGACTTTTAGAGACATCAAAGAGAATGTGAATTACTCTGAACACCCTGTCAAGAAAAGGAATTTCATAGATTACATTGACAGGGATTTGAAAAAAGAATATTTTCATGATACTTCCCTTTATTATTTATGAATCTTACCATTTTTATTATATTGAATCCCCAGGACAACTGTGGCCTGGAAGATTTAATAACTTAAAATTAAGGTAAATATCAATGGTTGAAAACTTACCATTTGTATTTTTTCAATGTTTATTTACTTTTGAGAGAGACACAGTGCATGCGGGGGAGGGGCAGAGAGAGAGGGAGACACAGAAGCTGAAGCAGGCTCCAGGGAGAGCTGAACTGTCAGCACACAGCCCAATGCAGGACTCAAACTCAGGAGCTGCAATATCATGGACCTGAGCCAAAGTCTGATGTTTAACCAACTGAGCCACCCAGACACCCCTACCATTTGTATTTATTGAACTGGAAATTTCAATACCTTAGACCAAAGTCTTAAGTAACAGGAATTTCAGGTACCATTATAGGCATTAGAGGAAGAGGAGGAGCCTTTTGAGGATGGGCCATGTATTTATAAAATTCCTAACAATATTGGCAGCCTAGCACTATACACTGAAATGCTCTTCTTCTATAAAACTGATGTTTCTGACCAATGTTATCAAGGGAAATATTTTGAGTTTTTCTTTCATTCTTTTTTTTTTTTCAGTCAACAATGATGAATTTGATCCAAAACATGGCTCAAACCTTGTGAGTAAATGAAACGGTAGCTTGATGATCTTCAGGTCATAACTGCTCTGATACATTTTTTGGTAAACTTTATAAGAAATTGCCTATAGCCAATGAATAAAATAAAATTGGCAAGTTGTTGCACAATATTAAAGCTGAATATTTCACATCCAGCTTTGTTATGAAACCTAAGTAGAAATCCTAAAGTGACAACTTCTCCATTTTGAATATTTTGCTTGAAAAAAAATAGAGGAAGGTGAATCTGCTACCATAGGATTGGTAAAAAAGCTGAAATTTAATACATTCCCAACTAAACATCACTTATTAATTGGGAATTCAAAATATCACTGAATTATAGAACTTTTTGGAAAGTGAACAAGGAATTGAAAAGGGATGCCATATGTAGCTTGACTCTAGACAGCACAACTGCAAAGCCAATAACATGCACTTTCACTCCCAAGGACCTGAGAAATAAGCAGAGACAAAATATTCAAGGGCTTAAAATTTAGCTGTGGGAAATTTACTGCAGCTAAATGGAGAAGAAAACAGCTGATCCCATGGGAAAGACATAGATGGCAATGTAGGGTGCAATTAAGAGCAGTGGCAAAGCTATTCACCATTACTATTTGTTTAATACAGTCACTCTGAGCAAAGGTAGCTGCAACAAGGGAACGGTTCTCTCTACTCAGGTATCTGGGGAATGCAGGGATTTCTAGCACAAAGACCCATCACTTGAAGGACAATGTGACAGAGGATTCAGAGAGATTGGTTGTCTAATGGACAGGGGAATAAATTCTCCCAGAACGCTCCCTGTTCAAACCATTGGAAATGGAGGCGCCCTTCAGATCATCTGTATGCCTGTTTCTTTTTTCCATTTTCAATTTATAATAACAATAACGACCTAGACATAGGACATTTCCTGGGCTTTAATGACTGTCTGAGGTTAATGGCCCTCAACTACACCTCAGGCCATCAACCCCTCCCAGCCAGTCATCAATCTCCAGGAAATATCCTGTTCCAGGGTCATTATTGTTTCAATATCAACTATACCTTAAAAGCTTTATGGATTCTGCAAATACAGATCTCTTGCCAATAGAGGTTATAAAACCTGTTTAGAATTCTGAAATTATCTTGAATTTGACCTCTCAGAGATGTTGTGTTCAAAACTAAAATCGACTTAAGAAAACATTCACCTTTATCTTTGTTTATTTACATTTTCACAGGAAAAAGGTCTATTAAATATTACAAGGGCCTAAACAAAAATCAATGAGTATTAGAAGAAAAAAATAAAATTTAAAGATGAACACCCTCTCTCCAGAACTGTACCATAACTCAGCCTCTGAGAACACTATGTTATTTGTGAAATAGCTCCCTAAAATGCTTTATGTGTTTAAGTGTCACCAGACAATACCCCATGCATAGAATTTTCAAAATATATCCCAATTCTAAAATCTCATTTTTCACTTTCATAAAAAATACCCCAGTTTATACATTAATATTATTACAAGAAGTAGTCCATCCCCAGCAGAATATTCCACATGAGGATGAGCTGTTAGAACAGGGATAAAATACAATTTCTGGAAAGGGCAGCTATCAAGGTTCTGATTCGGCAGAAAAGGGGAGGATGGTAGTCCAGAAAGCATTTGAGATCTAGAGAGCTGGTATAGACATAGGAGGTGGACAAGGCAAGTGATTAGAACCAAGGAAATCCAACAAATGGCAATAGGTGCGCTCTCTGGTAAGCAGGCAGACCATATACCCATGAGGACTTGGGCAGGCAGGACTCTGGAGAGAGCTAGAAGCACTGGATGGGCCCACCTTTGGGGAAGAATTTAGGGTCAGAGATCTGTGCATCAGGTTCTGACAAAAATAGAGCTTAGTTGCAGGAGAAGTCAGAACTGTGTTCCCAGGTAGGTTTGTAACACAATTCTAGACCCTGAAACTGAGAAAGAAAATAGGATACTGGTCACAGGAATGATATACAAGCTTAGGTGATAGGCTGGGGAGCAGAGAGTCAAGAAAACAGAAAGGGAGGCTAGCTGTATTCTACATAAGTTCGATCCCCATGATCAGCGAGGGGAGTGGTCATGGAGCCTGGCACAGAGCTAAATCTTTAGAGGAGAAAGTCAAACAGGTCACATACAGCTATCCATTCTAATATCCCATTTTGAAAAGGAAAAAAAAAACTTTTCTTTGAAATAACACTTGAAGATTTTACTCTAAATCACGTAACTGTGAAAACTGTAAGGTATCAGGACTCAAAGCAGAGAATAGAGGAAAACAACCACTTCCCAGAATTTCCAAAATTAACTTCTCATCACAGGGAAATGAATCTTTTAACTCAAAAAATGGAATGATGTATTATTGTTTTCCTACTAATCTATTATAACATTTTCTATAAGGACCAAAGTTGATATACTAATTGGTACTGGAATATTTTAACAGTAAAATCAGGAACGCAGAAGACAAAAGTGAATTTGAAATAGATCCTAAGATAAGGACTTGAGTATCAACAGTTTATTTGGAGAACTTCTTAGATGACTCTTAAACTCCTCACATACTTTTAGAATTACTGTAGAGCCAAGATTGGCAGCAAATTTCTTCAGAGGGCTGTGCTGTGTCTATACCCACAATGGGGTATACACCCCTCCCTAGCCTAGTGAGATGTGAATTCAAAGGGAAGAATGGGAGGACTGCTTCTCTTTGCCTCAAGATAAATGAGGTAGGGGTGCCTGGGTGGCTCAGTCAGTTGAGCATCTGACTTTAGGTTAGGTCTCACAGTTCGTGGGTTCAAGCCCCACACAGGGTTGGCTGCTGTCAGCACAGACCTTGCTTTGGATCCTCGGTCTACCCCCCGCTTCCCTTCCCTGCTCATATTCTCTCTCTCAAAAATAAATAAAAATCATTTTAAAAAAAGATAAGCAAGGTAAGTTGAAAGATGACTGCCCCCAACATGTCCTTGTCTCCATTCCCTGTGGATATGTTACTTCACATGACAAAGGGTCTTGAAATGGGGAGATTAACCTGAGTTATTTAGATGAACTAGAGGTAATCATCAGGGTCCTTATAAGAGGGACACAGGAAAGTCAGAGTGAAAGAAGACAATATGATCACAGAAGCAAAGTTCAGAGAATCAGAGAGATTTGAAGATTATACACTTCTGGCTTTTAGGTAGAAGGAAGGGGCCATGAACCCAGGAATGCAGTTGGCCTTTAGAAGCTGGAAAAGGCAAGGAAAAAGATTCTTTCCTAGAGCCTCCAGAGGAAGGTAACCTTGCCAACACCTTGATGCTACCCACTGGGAACCATGACAGCTTTCTGACTTCCAGAACTGTACAATAATAAATCGTGTTGTGTTAAGCCACAAAATCTGTGATTTATTTTAGCGACAATAGGAAAATAATATAAGAGAAGGGTTTTTGTGAGCCCATTAGGAGATCTTACTAAGCGTCCTTGAAACCTTAGGGAATAGTGGAGACCACTGTCTGACTGTCATCTAGAAAATCTAAGGGCATGATACAGGTTAGCTAACTGCTTTGACAACAGAGTAAACAAGTGGGAGCTGGCCTATGTTCCAGAGCCTGTTTAGACAAAGAATTATGTGACTGTGTCTGCCTGCACAGGATTGTCTTAGGTCTCATTCCTGAGAACCACCTACAAGGCCAGCTTCAGGGACATGGAACTCGTCCAGTCACACAAGGAGCTTCATTCAAAAGGAATCTATACTTGGTTTAATGTTCTGCTGTCACTGGCTTGAAATTCTTAATAATTTCTGAGAGAAGAGTCCTGCATTCTCAGAGTTCTACACAGACTGAACTCAGCTCACAGAGTACTACAAATTATGTTGCCAGTCCTGGCCACCTAGAAGGGCAAGTGATCAGCAAAGTGTAGCTGGCAGGATGACAAAAGTCTTAGTGACCGAGGGAGAAGCAAAGGAACGACTGGTTTAGACATGCCATGGTCCAGGTCAAAGCTACAGATTCCAGTTATGTTGTGACAATGTTTAGGCAACCTCCAACAACTTCTTTAAAGCATCTACCAGAGAAAGCATCATGTCTAAGTTTCAAGCAGGCCTTGAGGGACAGGGTGCTGGCACACAACAGAATCAGTGAAGGAAGGACTTTCAAGTCCCCTTTCCTCTTTTACCTGGCAGGTGTCTGAATGAGTAGCTGGCCCAGTAGAAAGGTGAAGTAGACGTGCTCCCTGTGGAGAGAGATGAAAATCAATAAGCCCCTTCCCCACTGCAATCTTTCCACCCACCGCAGGCAGAAACCTCCACTCCATACCAAGTACAGAATTTTGATTATGACATGGTAGTGGATCCTTTGATTACTGAAGGGGAACATTGTTTTGTGACTGAAAGCAACCAGAAATTGTCATGGGATTTGCACATGTCTATTTAGGGGAATAATTAGCCCCAATGAAAACATTTTAAAACAATGAGAGGGACACCTGGGTGGCTCGGGTGGTTAAGCGTCAGACTCTTGATTTCAGCTCAGGTCATGATCTCAAGGTCATGGGATCGAGCCCCTTGTCCAGCTCTGCACCGACAGCACAAAACCTGCTTGGGATTCTGGCTCTCCCTCTCTCTCTCTGCCTCTTCCCTGCCTGCTCGCACATGCTCACTCTCGGTCTCTCTCTCACTCTCTCTCAAAATAAATAAATAAACTTAACAAAGAACAATGAGAAACCAAACCATCTACAGATTGCAGTTATTCAAAGCAAGGGTT
This sequence comes from Herpailurus yagouaroundi, assembly GCF_014898765.1. Lineage (NCBI taxonomy): Eukaryota > Metazoa > Chordata > Mammalia > Carnivora > Felidae > Herpailurus > Herpailurus yagouaroundi. Next base: position 4,979,444 of record NW_024412415.1, read on the forward strand.
ACATAAGTTACAGTGGAGGAGTTAGGGACAAAGACTCTCTCATTCCAAGTGTGGTAGACATCATTCACCAAGAAGATTTAATATTGCCCTTATAAACCAAACATAAAATAACATAATATTAAAAACTCTAATATGCAATTTCCAGTGGGGTAAAAAATGCATGATAAAAACTTGAGCCTCCGTTCCAAACAGAAACATAAAGTAAAATATCTCCCCTGAGATGGCTGATCATAATGCACAGTATGGACAAGCACTGGGGGCTTCTTCCTCCCATCCATCCTTCACTGCCCCAGAATTATCTTTCTCAAATATGATGACCATGTCACCCTTCTACCTAAAAGTCTCTAATGCCTCTTGGGGTGCTTCAAGATGAAACCCAACATCCTGAGCACAAGTACGTGGTGCTCCTCTGCTGACCTAGCTGTCCTTTGCCACATGTGCTTTTAGAGCACTAATCCCCAAACTTTAGTTACTCACATTCTACCTTCACAATGTTTGCGACATTCATCTTCCCTCAGAATAACTGTCTGCTTACTATTTTTCTTTAAACCACGTACTATTTTTACTCAAATAAATTTATTCTCATTCAAAGCAATGTCTCCAAATCAAGGGTTTTTTTTAAGTTCATTTATTTATATTTTGAGAAAGAGAGAGAAAGCACAAGCAGGGGAGGGGCAGGGAGAGCAGGAGAGACAGAATCCCAAGCAGGCTCCGCACTGTCAGCACAGAGCCTGACGTAGGGCTCAATCCCATGAACTGTAAGACCATGACCTGGGCTAAAATCAAGAGTTGAACACTTAACCAACTGAGCCACCCAGGTGCCTCTGTAAATCAAGTTTTAATGTACTACTTATAGCTTTACTAAATATTATCACTATTTAAAATTAATTTTTAAATTCAAAAATGCTACCTCTGTGTCTCACCTAAATCTATCAGTCACACAACCCACTGTTCATGTAACACACATTGGGATGTGCTACTTTAGGCAGAAACTACAGTGAATTTTTACCCTTCAGTACTGAGCATACTGTGCCTTTGAACCTGTTGTTCCCTCCTCTTAGAGTAACCTTTCTATTACCTATAATGTTTCTCTCTTCCTTTAGGACTCAACTCAATCCAAAAGGCACCTCTCCTTTAAAGCTTCCCTAAATCATAAAGTTAGATGCTCCCCCTCTGAATTCCAAAGCAATTTTTATCTGCCTGCATTGTAACATTTATCACACTGCAGAGCCTTATGAAACAGAGTACTCTAGTCATCTTTGGGTCATCCTGTTACCCACTTAGATGCTCAGAAAAATGTCTGCTAAGTAAAGGAAGAATAATGAATTATAGAGCCAAAGATAAGCTACACACAAGCCATTTATTGTATAAACATTCCAGCATAGTATTACTTCTGCTAAGTAAAAGACATCCTAAAATCTCAATGTATGAAAGACCTCTCTGTAATTATCAGAAGGGACCAACAAGCAAATTTAAAGGTATTCCAAGTACACGGCAGAAAGAACACAGAAGAACTGAGAAGGGAGTATAGAATTATATTAAATTTCAATGTAAAATTTTTACAAAAATCTGCTTGCAGAGGTTCTAGTTATCCTTTTTAGTAATCTGCCATTTAACAATCACTTCCTAACTGCAAACTTTTTAAATTAAAGCTAGAGAAGCAAATTTAAAATAAAGCAAAGGGTTATGAAAGCAGAGATCAAGCATGGTTACTTTAGAAGAAATGACCTCACTGAAAATGAAAATTATATCACTAATATGTGAAGTACTCAGAATAACTGCTCCTCAATACCAGCACTGTGTTATAACTGAGGAAATGCCCTTGTCCTATTACACTTTCCTAGGCTTACAGAAGAATGAACCAGAAAATGTTGAGAGATGCAGTATCAGGTTTGGCAGATTTTTTAAAAATCTGTTTTAATCCCAACAAGACATTTACTCTCTCTTGTCTTTACTTTCCTCATCTGTAAAAAGCAGTTGACAGATATATTAATGAATAGGCATTCAAAACCGGTAAAAATGTGAGTGTATATACTTTAATACTCTGGTTTTACCTGAAAAAATATAATGACTCTACAAATATATTCTCTGAAGTGCTGTTATTTAGGCAAAGAGAGCAACCTGAATGTTCATAAATTTGGTCACAGTTAAGCACTTGCTGAATACCTGATGTAGAGTGACTTGCATTCCCCCAAAATCATACATTGAAGTCTAAATACCTCGTACCTCAGAATGTGACTTTATCTGGAGATAGGGCCTTCAAAACAGTAACTAATTTTAAATGAGGTCATTAAGGTGGGTCCTAATCTTACATGACTGACATCCTCATAAGATGACATTACAACACAGACACACACACACAGAGATGCCCGTGTTGAGGACACAGAACAGACACAGCCATCTACAAGCCCAGGAAAGAGGCCTTAGGATAAACAGCCCTTCCGGCACCTTGATCAGGACTCGCAGCGTCCAGACCTGTGAGAAAATACACTTCTGTTGTTAAAGCCTCCCTGCCTATGGTACTTTGTCATGGCAGCTCTAGAAAATTCATATAGGTACTCTCCAGGCCCTCAAGAGGAGATAGGTATGCAAAAGGGTAAACAGTGTGGTAAGAAGGTTAGGATGAAGCAGATTATGAATGTTATCAACTCAGCACAATTGTATGTAGTGTTTGAAATTATAATTACAGACAGCATATAGCAACCTGGGAAATGTTCATAAAAATTATTAAGTGAAAAAGGAAAGTACCACAGTATATCTATTCTATGAAAACTATAAAAAAGGGTTTAACAGGCAAAAATAAATAGATTTAGTTTTTTTTTTTTT
>NW_024412415.1:4982669-4992031 GCF_014898765.1 Herpailurus yagouaroundi
TGGCTCGGAGCCTGGAGCCTGTTTCCGATTCTGTGTCTCCCTCTCTCTCTGCCCCTCCCCCGTTCATGCTCTGTCTCTCTCTGTCCCAAAAAAATAAATAAAAACGTTGAAAAAAAATTAAAAAAAAAAAGAAAATACATAACCTTTTGCCAATTTAAACTACCGCAGTTTACTGGATATTAAATAATGACAATATTAAGTACTGGTACACTCTCTTTCTCTCTTTTGCTTCACATTTCAGTTTAGTTCAAGTTTCTGCTTTTGAGAAAGCTATTCTGAGAAGGATTCTGAAAGGAAACTGAAAGAGATTTCATGAGCCTAAAGACTGTACAGAAATAGTCACTAAAAATAAGTAAGGACATAAGGAAAATAGTGTACTTGATTCTGTATTTGAAAACTGATCTAAAATGAGGTTCTAGAGCCTTGCCTGGCTATGAGCCTCAAAACCAGGCTCATTTATAAAAATATCCAAGAAGATTTTGCCAAAGTAAAGTGAGGACAAATGAGATGAGCAAAAGAAATAGGTCTCTCTCCCCGGGAAGGAGCAGAAAGAACAAGGGCCCAGGCAGTTTCTCAGGCTTATGCACCTGACCAGACCCCTCAGAGTAGGAGGGTGAAGCCCCAGCAAAAAGAGCCCAAGTGCCCAGCCTGTCAAAAGAGGAGGTTTTCACAACAGATTTCCACATAAACGCCACTGCATCCCTGGCAGCAATGCAGCAAAATCTGCGACTCTCTGGCAGCGACTCTGTGCAGGTCAGGGTGTGGCCTGGAAAAGTTAAGGCGGTGTTAACAGCTGCCCTAAAGCTGCAATGGGTGTTAATCAAAAGCCACCTCCCAAATAGCAGGAAGGCTTCCTCAAGGACCTTAACCTGCCCCCAAGGCCCTGTTTTTACCTTGATTTAGCAATTCTTACTAGTGGCTATCTGTTGTCTTCCTCCCACACAAGGCCCCAAGCTTGGGGTTCTGCTGCCCCTACGGGCTTGCCTTTGGTAGCCCCTCAAGGAGAAAAGCTCCCCAGGAAGGAGATAGAGCTTTATTTTTATCCTAGTTAAAGTCTCTATCCAATACATTAATCGCCAAGATAACCTTGGTCCAGGGCATTTCCTGAAGAAGCTATAACCAGCTGGGGTTAATGAACTCTCCCTACCATTAATTCCTCCGAGAGGCCATTGGCCTGAATTGTTACTTAATTACTCTTCTGTGTACAGCTTCATAAAGCAATGAAATGCCTTCTTTCAGGAAGAAGGGAGATGGTAATGGGGGTCATCAGAGGCCATTAATTTTACAAATAGTTTGTTAGAAACTACAGTATGTTAAGAAGTCACTCTGGCCCACAAATCAACTCAATGCAGTCCTTATTAAGTCAAGATCTGAAACTTCAGGTTTCCGTGACTTGCACACATAAAAAGTTACAAATTGTGCCTAATCTGGCCAAAACATACATACCAGATAAAATCAATTTACTCCTGTTTTCTGTTGATTGTGTTACCCCTTTCCACCCCCCAACACACACCCTAGAGTGTAAACTCCATAAAGGCAAGTGCTTTGGGCTATTTCGTTCCCATTCTGTCTCCCTTGTACTTAGAACAGTGCCTGGCAAAAATAGGTGCTCCTTCCAAGTTTCACTGTTGAATGAATGAGTAGTTAGTTGACTACATTATGGGATTAGGCTGCTGGTGTTAGGACCCAGAGTTCCCATAAGAGTCAAGCTTGGGCAAGGAAAGTGCTCAATCTGCTAGAGAAATGAGACAGAAGCTATCCCTTCAATCTGCCTAGAAATCAAATCCATTGAAACTACTGCCACCAAAGGGAAGACTAGGCTCTGAACTTGGCACAAATGAGGAGAAACCATTGCCATCCATCCTATTATAACATACTGCCCCACCCATCCTATGTCAAGAGCAGAATTATGACCCTATAGAAGGTTCTGAGATTCTATTGGATGGTTCCAGTGGGGAAAGATTAGACTCTTCAGAAGCTAATAGACTAGAGCAGAATCCAGAAGACCATACATCAGAAGGGAGGTAGACTTTATTGGAGAAAAGGAGAAAACTAAGTAGCAGAACAAGCCAAATTATTTACTCCTGCTTGTTTTTTCTGAGTCCTATGTAATACTAAAGATCTTAATATCTGGAGATTCTTGCAGAAGCCAGACTAGAAAGATAATTTTCCAGGGCAGTTATGCACATTTATCTATGCACATGGGGCTTAAGAGAAGCACCTGGGCATAGAGAAAAAAAGATATTAAGAACAACTGATAACGTCTATTGATGCTTACTGCCACGTATACATTTCCAAAGGGTTTTGTGTTGGTGAACCATCTATCTTCTGCAGGATGTATATTGAATTTTCCAGCATTATCCCTCTACCCTCACTGTATCCTTACTAAGGCATAAGCATATTCATGGGCAGAAGAATCAGAAAGCTAAGTTTCCTTATGGCCAAATTATAGGAGTGGGAGGGAAAAAAACCAGTTAACTTAATTTTGTTCCTGTCTTCTGGGACTCTCGGCTAGTTACTGTATTTTATAAATGGACCCATTTCCCCAATTCATTACATACATCTCTGCTGGTATTTTAGGGAATCTACAATGGAAGAACACAAGGACAATCAGCTAGACTATGAGTAAGTAGTCCTGATTATGCAAAGTCACATCCAAGGACCAAGGTATGAAGCAGGTCTGCTACTGATTCCTCCTTTCATCTTCTAGTCTTGCTCTCTCCTTCAGCTCCTATCCATCTGTCCTCCACTGTACTCTGCCCCAAACACCCCTTGGCCTCCTGAAGTGACAGCAATTGCAAAGCCCCCATCCAAGCCAGACCTTCAAGGTAGGAATTTCTTTTCCAAAACCGTCCCTTGTGCCTACTCAATACATATGCCCCTCTACCTCACTATCTTATTTCCAGTTAGTCATTTTAGAGACAAACCAATTAATTCAATGAATTAATTCATTTTCAAGAAAACTAAAAGTTTATTGAGAGCTTCCCATGTGCCAGATACATTTCTAGACTACACTAGCATTAAGTTACCATTATTTCATTCAAATTTACTTCAAAAATGATACCTGCATTCTTGAAAGTGAAAACCTGAATTACTTCTGTGTATGGTCAATGGAGTGACTCCCATAGGATATTCTCAAGCTTTCTAGTAGACAATAGCAGAGAAATTTTCAGTTGAGGGGAGGTAGAAAAAGACTGAAGCCCTAACTGCTGGTGGAAACTTCTTGTGGTTCTGCATAAACCTGTGTCCAATCATAAATTATGTACCAGCTTCCTGACTAAATGTACTTGATAAAAGTGTACTGCATGAGCAGCTTTTGTGAACAATTTGAAAATCATTCTCTCCAATGCAAAAGGCTATTTAAGGAAGCAAAACTTCTCCTGGAACCAGAGTGGAGGTGCACTATTATACTGAGCACTCTGGCCAAGAAAGACCTCCTTTGCTGAGTTAAGAATTATTGAAACAAATTGTACAGCATGATTAAGAAATGTAATTTCCTAAAAATGAAAAAGGAAAGGTGTGCTCCCAAAAATAGCCAGGCTAATGAGTTATATGTCTTCTAGATATCCTTTTTGGCCCAAAAAATTAGTGATCTTAAGATAACTGGCCCTTATTCATTTTGGGGGCTGAGCCTACAGGTCAGAGAAAGTGGAAATCTTAAGACTGGTCCAGTCAAAGAGGAACATTAACAGTTTGAACATGGACCTTGAAAGGGATATGCAGAGAATAGATGAAGCAAATCAGGAACTTCTTCTCAAAATCCAAGGGAAAGAAAATGAGATTCAGAGGTGAGTATTGGGGTTTCATGTGGGAAGTTCCTAATCCAAAGAACTTGGAAGAGAAGAAACAATTGAATTTTCCAGCTTGCTCTAGAGCCTTTATCTTTTTATAACAACTTTCTTTTTCATTCTTCAGTATTTGTCTGTGGTTCAAACCCCTGAATAATACAGCAAGTTTCAAAGAGAATCCTAAGGACACCTGGGTGGCTCAGTCAATTAAGCATCCAAATATTGATTTCGGCTCAGGTCATGATCTCGTGGTCATGACCATGGGATCAAGCTCCTCATCAGGGTCTGTTCCGACAGCATGGAGTCTGCTTGGGATTCTCTCTCTCCCTCTGTCTCTGTCCCTCAACCCACTTAATTTCCTTCTCTCTCTCTCTCTCTCTCAAAATAAATAGACATTAAAACAACAACAAAGAAAATCCTAAAAGAATGAAAGATACTCACCTGAGCTGGAAGTACATTGGGGTGTTTGATGTGGTAATCGGGGGAATCTTACTTTTCTTCTCTTTAAAGACATTCTGATCCTAAGGATCCAGGAAAGAAAGGGTTTCCAACTTTAGATTTATATTTATTGTCATCAAAGTACCCTTAAAACTGACATGTGTTTTATTATTTCTAAGGCTGTCAGTTCCTCATAGTGTGTGCTTGCATCGTCCAGGATGGAAGGTGAGATTGCTCACACCAGAGACTTGGCTGAAGATGAAGAATGGGAAAAGGAGAACCACACCATGATAGAGAGGGAAAAAGCCTTGCAGGAGCTGGAAGAAGAGACAGCCAGACTTGTAAGCAAGAATTAGGGAAGAGCTTGGTGTTCCTGGGTGGCTCATTTGGTTAACTGTCTGAATCTTGACTTCAGTTCAGGTCACGATCTTGCGGTTCATGAGTTCAAGCCCTGAGTCAGGGTCTGCGCTGACAGTATGGAGCCTGCTTCGGAGTCTCTCTCTCTCTCCCCCCCTCCCCCTCTCTCTCTCTCTGCCCCTCTCCTGCTGGCTCTCTCTCTCTCTCTCTCTCTCTCAAAATAAATCAATAAACTTTAAAAAAATGTTTAAAAAAGCAGGGAAAAGCCAATTGATAGGGTTGATTCCTCCTCACTGTCAGAAACAACAGTTTCCCCTTTTTACATACAAAGTATAGTCAACTCAAAAGTCATAGTAGAGTACGTCCTTGCATGGAAGGGGATGTGTGGAGGGTAGGGTGTCTCCAGTAATATTTAATATTGGGAAGCCGGAGATGTGGTCATCTCAATCCCTGGGAAGTTGATGTGTACGTATGGAGATCAAACCACAGGTCCTTTACCTGACATTATGCAGGAAGGTACAGTTACTGTAGTAAAATATCACTGGGGTAAAATAAAGAACAGTCAACCAAATCAAGATGGTGGTACACAGATGCACATTTAAACTCTGCTTCGTCCTCTCAACAGGATAGGAAGAATGAGACTCTGGTCCACAGTATAGAAGAACTTCAAAGAAAGGTGACATGGGGCTTTTGTGTTCCCTGGTGTCCCCACAGCAGCACCACTCATCAAAGAGGCAAGGGAGGGCAAATAATCACACAAGATCCCACATGTCAGAGAGGCCTGTGCTGGGCATGGGCACTACTACTAATCCACTCTCCTGAGGCTGAGTCTCATGGCCAAAGTGCCATGGATTATCCCTGCAAGTATCAAATTGAAAAGAGTGGATAGGGCATCCCAGGTATTCAGTGATCCCATAGGTTCTTCATTCTATCACAAGGAAATTGCTTCTAAAGGGATTGACTGGGACCTCTGTGGTGAGAGGTTAATTTTGCTTTCTATAGAGACTTTTAAAAACACTTAATTCCTAAAAATTCCTTCTTCTTTGTCCAGGTATTCCCTCTACCTCAACTGGTCAAAATACAGTGGATTTCTTTATGATTCCCCTACTTTCTGACCCATGCCCACAGGCCTGAATAATCTGGCATGGATTAGGGGTTCAGGGAAGTACTCCTACTTTGAGCAGCTTTGGTGGCCAAAACTAGTGAGAATAAATGGAGGTAGATTAAAGATGTTCCCAAAGACACCAAGTATCCATCAAGGGACCTTTTCCTGGCAGCTTTGATCTGGGCCAAGTTACTGTCTCCCACGCATCAGAGAATGTCTTTGTCTGCTATATTTTTTTTATTTGATATACTTTTTATTTGAAACGTATTTTTTCTGTTTGAAACTACAGCTTACAAGGAAATCACACAAGGCAACCAAGTGTGAACAAGAAGATCTAAAAAGAACCCCAGAAGAGTCAAAGGTAAACAAAAAAGCAACCTCGAATGGGTTTGGTCTGCGTGACCAGGAAAACAAGTCTTTAAGTGGAAACAATTGTCAAAGTTGGGATAAATTCTTTGTAGTTTCAGCCATGCCAGATTAAACCTGGGCTACTAAATGCTGAATTCTCCTCTGCCCTTAGTAAGGGCTTTCACTCTGAAGCCATATATTTTGTTCTCTTTCCATCAAAAAGAGGGCACAAATGCACAAATACATACATAACATTGGAGGTAGTTGAAGTCCCTCATTTAAATCCCAGACCCAGAGGTACTTAGTGTGATTTATGAAGTTGAGCAATTTAATCAGTTCCTCCCAGCCTCAGTTTGAAAACTGAATGAAATTGTGTATATAAAATATTTTTTTTGGAGTTCTAAAACATTAAAAAGTCACAATTTTAAGGTGATTATTTAAAAGTATAGCAGAAGCATATGCATGAATTCATATAGAGGCAGAGTTTGGACTTGTAAATCTACTGTGTGCTAGGTAATTTACACACCCTGTCATTGACTCCAATCCAGCAAAGGATTCATTCAACTGGTCATTCAAGTATATAGTGACCTCTAACTGCTAAGTGCATCATACAGGGCTTACCATTTCCCTAATTGTGTTTCACAGTTAAGCACCTGAGCACAACCATAACCCATCTGATCAAAGATGCAAGATTTAGAGATCTTTTTTTTCAGAAGGCAGATTCAATTCTTATTGATAATTTCTGTAGGAATATGTCTTTGTCCTTGCCTTATCTAATTTTTCTTTGCTTCTTTTTATGATGTTTAAGTTTTTTTTTTTTTTCTATTTTTTTTAGAAATATCTGCACCCAGTGTGGGGCTCCAACTCATGACCCTGAGATCAAGAGCCACGTGCTCTTTTGACTGAACCACCCAGGCCCCATCTTGCTTTTTTTAATTGATACTTATTTTTATATATGTCATTTAAGAACAAGTAAATTAAAGAGCAGAAAAACACACTGTCCCTATCTTTCAATCTCTTTTGCTTCTTAAGCCCCACATTTAAGCTCATACTTAAGCCCATACTGTGTGTATGAAGACTCTGAAGATATAGACACATTTAATATAGAAATCGAAAATGAAAGAATAGAGAATTACTGCTCTATGTTCTAGTGGCCAAATTAGCATTGATAGACATAAAAAAGAGGAAGTCAAAGCCTCCAAGTAAGTTGTTTGGGCATGCCTATCCAGGACACTTATCTGGAAAGAGAGAAATCAGGAGCCTATGTGTACATGGGGAATAAACTTGAGCTAAGACTAGAAAGGAGCTTAAAGCTCCTTGATTATCCTAGCCATAAAACTGCAGAGATTAGAAGACTGATTTTCTTCCTTCTTCTGCCCAAAACAAGTTTTGCTAACAGCAAGTCTGCCCGAATCTAGCGGTGACACTTTAAGTCTGGCTATGCTGGCCACGTCAGGTGAGCTGATTGTGACAGACTCCAAACAGAGAGTTCCTGGCACAACAATGGGCATTATTTTCCTGGCAGCCATCAGCCCAGCCCTAAAGAGTATTATTAACGCTTTGAATCATTCCCTTTTGTCCACCTATTTTGAAGAATTCTCACGTTGTATCTCTAACTCTATGAAATATACATTACCTCTTTTGCTTCTGTTCCTCTTGCATGCTGGTGATCAGTTGAGCAGTTTAATAGGACACCTGCCTCAACTCCTTGTGACTCAGGCCACTGTCTTTAAAATACAGCCCATAGCACCTTTGGCTGTCTGGCCCTAGATGTAATTGACTGGTGGGGAAAGGAACTGTTAGAAGAGTCCAAATGTGGGGAAAAAAAAAATGGTAGCTCAATGAAAGTGGGAACAATAGAGCTGAAAAGGGAAGAGAGGAAAGCCTGCAGTATGTCCCCTCTGCCTACAGAATATACCCCAAATGCATCTTTTCCTCTCTACTACTATTACACTACCCTTTTGCAAGCCACCATAACCCCTCACCTAGATGCTAAAGTAGCCTCCTAACTAGTGAGTCCTCCTGCCTTTATACTTAGACCTAAACAGTCTACCTTCCACACACAGAAAAGATTATTCTTTAGAAAGAAAACAAGCCAGGGGCACTTGGGTGGCTCAGTCAGTTAAGCGTCCGACTTCAGCTCAGGTCATGATCTCAGTCATGAGTTTGGGCCCCGCATTTGGCTCTGTGCTGACAGCTCAGAGCCTAGAGCCTGCTTCGGGTTCTGTGTCTCCCTCTCTTTCTACCCCTTCCCGTGCTCTCTTTCACTCACTCTCGCGCTCTCTCTCTCTCTCTCTCTCAAAAGTAAACAAACATTAAAAATTTTTTAAATAAATTTAAACAAGAAAGAAGACAAACCAGACTGTATCTTTACAACTTTAAGCTCTCACCTGGCTTCTCACTGCAATTAGAATAAAGAACCAAACTCTCCAGAAGCTATAAGGGTCTATTGTAATCTCTTCCATGTCTACCTTTCCCCACCTCATTTCATTCTTACCAATCGCCCCTAAGCTCCAGCCACGTAACATCTTCATACACACCAAATTAGTGCTCCTTCACACTAGATTCAATTCAAGTGTCCTCTCATCTCAAGGTTGACTCCCCTCCATTAAAAAGACATCTAAGGGGCGCCTGGGTGGCGCAGTCGGTTAAGCGACCGACTTCTGCCAGGTCACGATCTCGCGGTCCGTGAGTTCGAGCCCCACGTCGGGCTCTGGGCTGATGGCTCAGAGCCTGGAGCCTGTTTCCGATTCTGTGTCTCCCTCTCTCTCTGCCCCTCCCCCGTTCATGCTCTGTCTCTCTCTGTCCCAAAAATAAATAAACGTTGAAAAAATTTAAAAAAAAAATAAAATAAAATAAAAATAAAAAGACATCTAAAATTGGTCCTGACGCACTTTAACCACCTGTGAGATAATGTTTGTGATCCCATTTCAGAATGGAATCCTGCTTTTACCTGGCTGAGTTACCAGTCTCTTTCCCTTTCTATAGGCTAAGATAAAACAGCTGGAAGCTTCCTGTGCAGACCAAGAGCAAAAGCTGACCAAGGTAAACGACAATAACTTCAATGTTCCTTCTCCCACAGTAAGGAAAACTTGATCTTTGGTCACAAAATTTGGAGGAATGTATTACATCATGTCAATACAGTCCCCCAGATTACCTTCTCTTTTCACATTTTTTACAGAATATTCTCCATAATCTATACCTTCTATGAATTAGTATCTATTTTTCTCCCAACTGTCCCCAAGTAATTTCCATCGAGACTGTAAAGTACAGCCTGTTCATCCACAAAAAAAAAAAAAAAAAAAAAAAAAAAAAAAAAAAAAAAA
>NW_024412415.1:4992131-5044327 GCF_014898765.1 Herpailurus yagouaroundi
AAAAAAAAAAAAAAAAAAAAAAAAAAAAAAAAAAAAAAAAAAAAAGGCATGGTTTCATACATACAGCAAATACATATTTAGAACAATTAGAAAAGCACATTTAAGGCCTGGGGCCCAAGAGGAAACAAGTATACTACTATTCTTATAGCAACTTACTGAGTAAAATTTAAGACTGAATTTTGACTTCCCAGGTAATGGAAGACTATACATTTGTGGCACAGCTCTGTGAAGATCAGGCCCTCTGCATAAAGGTACAGTTTCTCTGTAAAGGGATAGTAATGCGTTTGTTAAGGTACAGGATGAAGTGAAACCAGGCTTTTCAAAGAACACTGCAACAATTTTAATGCTTCAAGGTGGCATTACAAAGGCCTTTAGGGAGGATGACACTCTACCACTAGAATCATTCTATTCCTGCCCTCATCTCCAAAGCTCTGAACTCTTAAATTAATAATGAGCACTTTTCCTGTTTATAATCCCAATAACCACAGGGACCTGCCCAGTGGTGAAGTACAGTAAGAGATCTGGAGTCGTAGGGGGCTTGTGGACTGGGAAAGGAGACAAAATGGCAGTGGGAATACCAAACATTCACATGACAATGCTGTAATACATGGTTATTAACAGCAAAAAGCACATAAGGCTTCTAGCAAGTAACTGTGGTTTCTTTTATTTCTCTTTGAAGAAGTACCAGGAAACTCTGAGGAAAATGGAAGAAGAACTAGAGACTCGGTTCCTTGAGAGAGAAGTGTGAGCTTTGGCAAACAAAGGAACATCCTGGTTTTAGTGGTAACCCCATCTCAGCCGGAGTCAGAGCAAACATTTCTCTGACCAATTCCTATTTGGAATTCAGTAGCCCCAACACCACATAACTTTCCTCTCTGTTAGCGATCTTGTTGACCCCCCACTCAACCACATCTATTTAAAAATGCAGGTCCTTCTCCTATCTTTCTTAACAGACTGCAGAAACATACCTTCCTTCATAATTGTAATCACATTGTCAATTATTCAGGTTTATATTAAGGGCAAGAACATGTGCTTTAAAAACGGTCAGGTGCCCGAGTGGCTCAGTCTGTTGAGCATCTAACTTGGGCTCAGGTCATGATCTCTGGTCTGTGAGTTCAAGCCCTGCATGGTACTCTGTGTTGACAACTCAGAGCCTGGAGCCTGATTCTGATTCTGTGTCTCTCTCCCTGCCCCTCCCCCAGTTGTGCACTCGCTCGCTCTCTCTCTCAAAAATAAACGTTAAAAATTTTTTTAATTAAATAAATAAAGTACAGTAAAATAAATAAAAAGGGTTAGTGGTCTGGCACCCTGATAAAATGGGCATTCCTTAAATTTTATAATAAAGGTCTTAAAATTAATACCATCCTCACTTGCCCAAAATGTATGGAAATTCAACCATATGGGATAGGCATGAAACTAATCTCCAGACACAAACTAGGTCAATCATATTATGAAACGCAAACTGTATACTATATTAAACTATTAACATTAAAATTAGAAATTAGAGTAAGAGAAAAGCCTCCCCTCCCCGCAAAAAAAAAAAAAAAAAAAAAAAAAATACTCCTTGAGTATATCAAGAGTCTAAATAGTGAGAAACTAAAACCAAAAACCTCACTTCCACTCCCTGACCCTCTTTAAAATTTAAATCTTAATTCACGTGGGAAGTATTTCCATGTATTAAATATTCTGGAGTCTTGGGATTAAGAGAAAAAGACCTAGACTTCATACAGCCTCTAAATAGGCTAGTCCACGTTGTGGCCTGGGGGCCAGGGCACCAGGACTTAGAGGTCCTTACCCCTAATGGACACCTTCAAGTCTCCTGAGATCCTTTCTGAACATTAAGTATGGCTTCATTACTAAGCCAAGATTTTAGAACAGGACTACCCAATGGAATTTTTTGTGCTATCTAGTATGTAGCCACTATGCACCTATTGAGTACTTGAAAGATGGCTGTTGTGACAGAGGAAGTGATTTTTTTATTTTCATTAAATGTAAACAGCTACATGTAGCCATTGGCTATAATAGTGGACAGTATAGCTTTAGAATATAAAACTTTTTTAAATAACCATGATGTAATATGAACATTTAAATGTACTTTATTCAATTCCCACCTTGGTTCTTTCTCTCCTAGATCAAAAGTCTTGAGCATGAATTCTGCAAGAAAAAAGTTTAACAGCCAAAATAATAAGGTAACCATTTCAGTCCACTTTCAGCTTTTCTCAGGGTCATTACCTTCAAGGGAGTTTCCAAAACACTATAAGCCACCAGACACATACCAATCTTCTCATGTGCATTTTCCAAGAATACTAGCACACATAATTCTAAAGCATTCCAACCCTAAACATACAAAGATGTTATGGGACAATGGTCTCTCTTCTCTCAGAGCCATGCAAATGACTTGTTCTCAAAGAAACTAGCCTCAAACCTCACAGAGTTTAGAATGGAAGCAGGAAGAAATATTAACTGAAGGAACACTCTTGTGGAGAAGAGGCCAAGACAGGACACTCCTCCCATCTCCCATAATCACAATGGTCTTCCCTGGTGATCCCAACAGGATCCCAAATTTCACACTACACAGAGCACCAGGGCATTTATCAGAATTAGCCCATGAGTTAAAACATGAGAAGTCATTACTTCTTTATGTAACAGCTTCAGTGTCTGTTCATATTTAACATCATGATGTCATTAGCATATATGCAACAGTCTAAAGGACACAATTGGATTTAGAGCATCCTCTTGGCCTGCTTCGTGTCTTGTGGTGGCAAAAAGATAAACTTCCATTAGACTTTAATTTTGTAACTTATATTGGCTTTAGAGCCAAAATTGACATTCACCAGAAACTTTATCATTTAGATACATAGTCTTCATAATTTCAAAAAAAATAAGTATTTTATTCCTAAAAAGCAAATATCAACAATCATCTATTGTCGTTGGGGTCATCCAGATGTTTGGATATATATTAGACCATGTTCACAGTGACCATGGTTACCATTATTCTGAACAAGTTATTTTGGCCCCAAGCTTGCATATTATACAACAACCAACAGCAAAAACAAAACTCCTGAAATTAAGTGGACTCCACCTCTCTAGAACCAAGCTTGGCACGCTCCCTGATATATCCCATCATCTATTCTCACTGACTAATCAAAGTATTCCTTCTCACCACCTATCAGAGAAAACATCTTCCTCAAGATTACCAGAGTCCCATGATGGTTCAAAGACCTATGATGTCTGAACAACCTTTACAGCCTGCCTGAGCAAATGACCAGGTGGCATGCTGCTTAATCTCACTCAAACTAGGGAACAAAATTCCTAACCCAGAAAGTTTCTTTCTAATTCCAATTCTGTGAGCATCATTTTCACAATTTTAAAATGTGATTGTACTTCTTCATTTTTATCTCACAAGCAAGCTAAAAGGAAAATGAAATAGCTGAGAAAATATTTTGGAAGAGAGATGCCACAGAAATCCAGGAAATATCCTCATCTTTATATTTTTAGAACTCTTAAAACTTCTCTTAGAATACATTTGTGTGGTTTTCATAGCCTGTAAACTTCTTTAAGGGTTACTGGTTAAGCAGGAGGTAAGGGTGTAATGTGGATTCAAAGGACCCAGGTTCCAAGTCTGGCCCTGCCACTTATTAGCTGTATGACCTTACATACAAAAAAAGGGCAACCTACCTTGCCTTTTCAGGCTTTCATTCATTTCTATCAATATATTAAAAAGTAATACAAAATTACACATACATACAAGCAAATATATACGCTTGTCTCTGAAAATTCCATCTGTTTATGCATATAAAAAATTGCAAGACATTATCTAAATATAACATTAACTAATGGCTCATTGAATGTTATTTGACAGTGAATGGTAGATTCCAGAAATTGCTTATTTATTAATGTCTTTCCTTCTCCCAGGATGATTCTCTCCAAAACAAGGGAACTTGGTTCTGTAAAAGGTAAGGATACACTTTTGAGTAAACTTCCTGGAAAATGGGGAGTTCCACTTAGCCGAAGTCTAGACAAGGAAACCCTTGTAGACATACCCACACACATACCCCCAGAGTGAAGTCAACAAACTAGTGTCATCGATGACCAAGTTTCTCACTTCTAACGTATGACTTCCTCATCCCAAGGCAATCCCTAATCTCAATTTTCCAGTTTCAGAAGCTAATAGGCTAGTAGTAATCAGAAATAAGAACTTTATTACCTAAGATAGATGTGGCAAATCTCATGCTTATTCCTTTTTCCCTTTAATGATTTGAATTAGCTTGATGGATCTGGCTCCCCAATAACATCAAGATTGGAAATGGGGATCCTTTTTATGATTCATAAGATGATTGGATTTTCACACTATTGTGTGAGATGTGTCCCCCGTAAACTTAATACAATGTCAACATGTTACATTAGAAATACTAGAGAATTGTACATCCATGTATACCCCTACTTAACAGCAAATGAGAGAAATGATTATGAAAGAGAGATCACACTCAACAGTACCCAGAACATAATTCCTCAAAAATACTTGTTAAACTGAGTAAGAGCTCAAGATTCAAACAACCGAGCGGATATTAGTCCTGAGGGAATCACTGTGATAGCAAAGTAAAATTGGCACTCATGACACCCCTGTATTTGTAAGAAAAGGTCAGATTATGTTCAATATAATTTATTTAAGAAGGCAAAGAGAAACATATATTCAAAGTGGCATGAAATATGATTTAGACAGAGTTCCATCAAAATGGTTAACGTAAAACTATTGATGCTTAAAGGTCAGCTTCAATTGTCTGGAAAATTTGCTCAAGGGGGATACCCCTTCATTATTACATATTCAGATATCCCTAAATACAATACTCCCTGAAAGCTAGCAGAATTTCCCTAGAACTCCAAGGCTGCCTTCGCCTATAATTTGACACCAGTGTTTAGCGTGAAATTACCCGCATGGGCTCCCAGGGTAAGAAGTATCTGCTTTAAAAGAGGGTTGGTATCCTGAAGAGAATCTGACAATATCCTAAAAATCTAGCTCATCATATCAAACTAGAAGGGTCTTTCTCTTGCTCTGCTCCAATATCCTATGGGGCACTGGTATATTGGGCACTGACTCAAGAGATAATAAAGGTAGATTATGCCTAGGATTTTCTCTGGGAATAACATCCCAGAACTTTCTTGTGAATACTGTATTCAGCTTCAAGGAGAATACTAGGAAGAGATTTGTAAACGTTTTCTGATTCTAATTCTGACCAAGATGTTATACTATAATGGATCCTAACTCCTATCACCAAGACCAATTATTGATGAGGAACGGGCTGTTTTTGACTGGTGGATGGAGGTAGGTAGTGAATTGGTGCTGCCTCAAGCAGCAACCTAGCACAACTGGGTAAGGGGTATACAGGAAAGGAAAAAGTAGAAATATGCTTGTGCAAATCATAGTAAAACCACAAGGTCAAAATAATTCATCAGTTTAAGAAAAAATCAAGACCACTATAAGGGGAATTTACAGAAATTCATTAGGAAACATTAAAAGTAACATGAATGAAAGAAGAGAAATATAGTGAGATAATCATAAATACATCAATTCTCTTCAAATGATAAGCTCATTTCAATTCCAACCAAACTGCCCAAAAGATTTTTCATTAAATTTAATAAAATTATTCTAAAAATACACTGGATATAGAAGAGTAAATAACTCAAAAATAACCTGGACAATTTTAAAGGAGAGCAAAGAGTGGGGAACGTGCCCTTCCAGTTATGAGGACTTACTTTGAAGCTACATTAATTACAATAGTGTAATATTGTCACAGGAATAAAATCAACCAATGAAATAGAAACAGGGCATATATGGAACTCTGATATGTGACAGTGATTGTATGTCACAGAGGAAAAGAAGAATTGTTCAATAAAGGTAGGGGAGGGGTGCCTGGGTGTCTCAGTCAGTTAAGCGTCTGACTCTTGATCTTGGCTCAGGTCATGATATGAGTTTGAGCCCCATAGCGGGGTCTGTGCTGACAGCATGGAGCCTGCCTGGGATTCTCTCTCTTGTCTCTCTCTGCCCCTCCCCCACTCACGTTGTCTCTCTCTCTCTCTCTCTCTCTCTCCCTCTCCCTCTCAAACATGAAAAGAAAAGAAAAGAAAAGAAAAGAAAAGAAAAGAAAAGAAAAGAAAAGAAAAGAAAGTAGGGTAAAAAATGATTATTCAGATGAGAAATAATGAGATTGGATCACATTTAAATACACACACACACACACACACACACACACACACACACACACACACTCTCTATATTTAAAAAGCAAGGCCAGATATGTTAAGGACTAAATGTCCAAAAGGAAAAAAAAATCTTTAAAAATTGACATTAATTATCTACTGCCACATAACAAATCATCCCAAAACTTAGTGTCTTCAAACAACAAACATTTATCATCTCACAATGTCTGTGGATTAGGAATCTGTGAGCCACTTAGCTGGGTGGTTCTAGCTCACCATCTGTTATTAGGTTGCAGTTAAGATGTTGGCCAGGGGCACCTGGGTGGCTCAGTGGCTGAGCATCTGAATCAGAGCCTGGAGCCTGTTTCATATTCTTTCTCTCTCTCTCTCTCTGTCTCTCTCTCTCTCTCTCTCTGCCCCTCCCTAGCTTGTGCTCTCTTTCTCTGCAAAATAAACAAATATTTACCAAAAAAAACTTTTTTAAGATGTTGGCCAAGTTAGAGTCATTAGAAGGCTAGACTGGAGGATCTATTTTCAAGGTAGCTTACTCACACATTGGACAAATGTTGTTGCTTGTTGGCAGGAGGTTTCAGTTCCTCCTTACACAGACCTCTCCACAGGACTGCTTATGTATCCTTCCCAGCATGACAGCTGGCTTCCTCCTGAGAGGAAAGAGGAAGCTGCAATGGTTTTAGTGTGTAATCTAGGAAGTCACACACTGTCACCTCCATGATACTCTGTTCTTGAGAACCAAGTCATTAAGTCCAGCCCACAGTACAAGGGAGGAGAGTCTCTTAAAGGGCAGAATATCGAATAATGTGTGGACATATTTTAAACTAGAATACACTGCTAGTAGAAAATAGGAACATCTGTTAGGCCTGCATGTAGGGAATGGTTTTTTGAATAAGACACAAAAACATTGGTTCTAAATAAAGATTAATACACTAGACTTTATTAAAATTAATAACTTTTGGGGCGCCTGGGTGGCGCAGTCGGTTAAGCGTCCGACTTCAGCCAGGTCACGATCTCGCGGTCCGTGAGTTCGAGCCCCGTGTCGGGCTCTGGGCTGATGGCTCAGAGCCTGGAGCCTGTTTCCGATTCTGTGTCTCCCTCTCTCTCTGCCCCTCCCCCGTTCATGCTCTGTCTCTCTCTGTCCCAAAAATAAATAAAAACGTTAAAAAAAATTTAAAAATTAACAACTTTTGTTCTAACACCTTAGAGAAAATAAAAGTTATAAAGTAGAGGGAAGATATTCACAATACACACAATAGAAAAGGACTGATATCAAGATCATATAAAGAACTCCTACGAATCAATAAGACAAGCCCAAACAACCTACTAGATAAATGGGCAAGAGCAGACATGTAAGACCTATGAGCAGATGTTCAGCATCATTGTTCATCAGGGAAATGCAAATTAAGCCCATTACTTTACACACATTTGGCACAATTTTTTAAATCTGATGATATCAAGTGTTAGAGAAAATATGGACCCAAAGAAACACATACCCTGCTGATGGGTTACAAATTGGTGGAAAATACTTTGGAAAACAACTCTGCAAAACAAAAAAATAAAACAAAATATAAAACAAGATCATTTCAGCCAGTGATAAACACTAAAAGAAAATCAAACATGGTGATGAAAGAGAGAGTACCTGGCTTGCCAGAGTATGGGAAGGAGCTGCCTTTATAAGGGGTTGTTGGTAATGAAGACAACACTTAGTGGGAGACATCTGAAGATCAAAAAGGAGCCAGACATGCATTTAGGCATAAGTTTGATTTTGTTCCTGGTTTCCTAACCTCTGGTTAACAGTTTCTTGACTTTCTCTTTTCAGGTTTTTTCAATATGTCTTTTCCACCACCCTATTTTTCATCAGACTGCTGGGCTACTTGTTTTTCCACATATGTTTTATAAATCCAGATCTCCTTATCAACACACTGCCCAAGATATTGAGCAGGGGCATTCTGTGGAAGCTAAGATGCTTCCTCTTTCCATCTCTCACACTTGAGACAGAGGACATGTTACCCCACTGATACATAAGAAATAACCTTGAGCAAAAGAAGACAAGTGGTGTCTGAGTCTGTAGACTAAGAGACGGCGGAATTTGCGGAGGGAAGAGGTTTCCTTCAGCTTTTCCCTTCAGGTCTGTCTACTTGATTATCTTCCATCTCCAGTTGTCTTTCCAAGATTGATCTTGCCCAGTAGAAAGCTCTGTCAACAGATTTCTAGGACTACAGGATAAGCTAAATAGCACCAGACAGTAAACAAACTAGACTACTTGGGAAACAATGTCATAGATGCTCAGCAAAGTTAGAATTGATATATTCTTCTAGAAAATCTTTAAAATCTGAGAGACTGGATCCCTGCAATGCAGAAGATTGCTCACTACTTATATTAGAACTCTTTGGTTATAAGTGACCTTAACTTAAGCTAATTTGTAAATTCGCAGAAATAAAGGGGGGGGCAGGGGTATTGCCTCATGGAACTAAAAATCTGCGGTTTCTGGCATGGCTGGGTCCAGGAGTCTCAAAGCAATGCCACTGGGATTTCCCCACTCTCTCTTTGCATTGGCATTCTCCTTTTAGTGGAAAGATAGTGCCAACAATCTAAGTCCCATAGTACAAGATTAGCAGCCTTGGTAGAATGAAACCATCTTTTCCAATAGCTACAGCAGGCAATTTCAGAGAAACTGCCTTAGCTGGGGTCAAGGGCCTACCCCTGCCCCAAACTCAGTGTGGCCTAAGGAATGGGAGTGCTCTGATTGCTCAGATTCAAGCATGAATCTGTGAAATCACATTTCCAACCTCTTATAAGGGATAGAGGAGGTTAGGGGGGAAAGAGTTAAGGAAGTTAACTCCACCTAAACTCAATGAAATGTGTTTCTGTAAGAAAAAGGGCCTCACTTCCCTCAAAAAAAGAGAAAGGGATACTGAGCAGGCAAAAGCAGATGCCCATTTAATCACTAATTTTAGCTTCACATGTAAACAACCAACTTGATCAATTAAACAAATTCTTAAAGCTATAGTTCACTGCATGTGTCTTCCTGCCAATAAGAACCACAACTTCTCAAGATCATAGATTGAGATACTGAAAAGCCACTGGAAAAAAACAAAAACAAAAAACAAACAAAAAAACACCTCGGTAAAAAAAAAAAATGTACATAATTAGGTTTGTAAGGCTAAAGCAAGGATTCTAAACTAAATAGCATAAGACTATAAACTGCTTCAAAACTTGGGATAACATATAATCAAACCTCTTATTTTTCCAATTAATTGCTGAAGCATCCACGTGCCTTATTAACATGATATATTCAAACTCCCTCTTGAAGCTTCCCGAGCCTCCTAAATTCTCCAGAGCCTTGACAGCATTGAAATCCAAGAGCAGGGAAGGGTCATTCTGCCTTCCACACCAGCAGGGAACAAACATAAAAACCCCTTAATTCATTGCCTCTTGAGGCCACACAATGTCAACACTGAAAATTAGTCCTACACAGGGTGATCAAATAATTTACCCTCCAATTTGAGACACATGTGGGGTGCCTAGGTGGCTCAGTCAGTTGAGCATCCAACCTCAGCTCAGATTATGATCTCACAGTTTGTGGGTTTGAGCCCCACACCAGGCTCTCAGTTGTCAGTGCAGAGCCAGTTTCAGATCCTCAGTCCCCCTCTCTCTGCCCCTCCCCCATTCTCTCTCTCTCTCTCTCTCTCTCTCTCTCTCTCTCTCTCTAGCTCTCAAAAATAAAGTTAGCATTAAAAAAATTGAGACACATGTGATAACAGAAAAGGTCACCTTTAATTATGCCAGGACAAGAGAAATCAAACAGAACCATGTCAACAGACCAAGACCTAAGATTGCCTCATGTGCAGTCTAAAGCCCTGCAGAGTGTGTTTTGCTGAAGGAAGTACGTCCTATGCTTCAGCGTTAAGTTCAGCCAAGGGTACCTATGCTTAAGGTCCCAGTGCCAGAGTTCAAGATGCATCTCTCCTTCTATTCCTATACGGAGCCCTCTGTTCCAGTGTCAAGTTTCTAAAGGACCAAGATTGATTTTAGTTTTTGCCAGCCTCACTCTCGCCTGCCTAGGAAACCCTTCAGTCTAGGAAGTCAACCTACTCTCAAGACACCCACAATGGGTGGGTGAGTGGGAGGTCAGGGGGCCACTCTGAAGACTCAATACTCAAAATACCAAGGGAGGCCCCAAGGAGCACACCTTCCCTTCCAGGCATTTTTCAGGCTTTTCTGGAACTTCTGCCCCTAGAGAAGAGAAACCTTTATTTACTAAAGTCAATATTCAACATGCCATTCTTTTCTAAAGTCAAACCTGGGTTTTCTAACTTAGTATCAACTGGTCTGTTTAGGCAACATTTCTGTACATCTACATTTTAAAAGTAATCATTCCTCAAAATGATGAGGTCATATTGCTCAAGATTTGAAAGCAGAAGGGAAAGGAAGAGAAATGAGAAAAGGAAGAAAAAGAAGTTAAATCCCTAGTTTTGTGTAGTGTTGGGGACATAAAGAAGACATACCATCTGTCTTTGGGCAGGTGAAAAGAAGAGACAGATTATGTGCATACATGATGAGTCCCACAGCAGAAAAACAGAGGAGGGAGTAATACCCCATGCCTATGTCCAATAGGAGGGGACATCAGATCCAAGGATGATGCCAGCCTGAGAGGAAGAGTAAGAGGCCAAGCACTAAAGCCGACCATGTGTCAGCAAAACCATTCTGCTGAAAAGCTAAAAACATCTTTTACCCTAGATGGATATTTTAAATAGAAGTAACCAGATTGAAATACCATAAAATTAAACAACTCTCTTTCTTGACAAATTACCTACAATAAGTAAATTCTTTCTTAATCCCAGGCTTCAAAAAAAAAACCCCAAACCCTTTTCTCCTGGCAATTATTAGAGTAAAAACACAGAACACCTGCAGACAGTACACATAACTGAGTTATTTACCCAGCAACCACCATGTCAATAAAGGTCTGCACTGCAAGCAACATTTATTCCTACACTGAATGGCACTGGAATTTTAGGATCCAGCGGAATCTGGCAGTTTTCTTCCTACTGGGTGGCCATGCCACATTGAATTGGATTTCATTCTTGGCAGAAGAAAAAGATCAGGTTGGGCCAGCTCCCATTTACCCCACCGCATGATAAAGCAAGAAATCCACACCTTCTAAATGCATGAATTTGAAACTCAATCATGAAAAAAAAAAAAAGAGTACTTTCACACATTGTGGTTTGAGTCATTTATTTTAAGAGAATTTTTTTAAAGTTTTCTTTCATGCATATTTCATTATTCACTATATTTTCTCTGCTGTAGCCAAGTGGAAAGATGCTGAAAAACAGCTCAAAAGTTATTGTAGGGGACACAAATCCCTAACACCAGCTTGAAATCCACAGAATTTCTCTGTTTGTTGTTTCAGTAAAGGTAAATGTTGACTGTATTGTTTGGGGTTATACCCAGAATGCAGCAGCTGAGAGAATTCAGAGCACGGATGTTTACTCAGAGGGTAAAGAAAGCCAGCAAGGAAAAAAAAAAGTAGAGAAACTCAGGAAAACAATTTTCATCATGTAATATCATAACTGGAGGAGATTCTGTTGTATTTTAGATAATTTTATTAAAAAGGTGGAGGAGGAGGAGGGAAGGAAGGGGCAGAAAGGGGAAAGAGGAATAAAAAAAAAAGAAAGGAAGAAAAATAGGTTGATCCCCTACTAGTATAGTATATACTAGCTGGTTTGTATGCTATATGCCTTTATCTCATCACAGCTAGTAACTATGCTTTCTGAGAGTGGTATTGAATTTTTGATTTTATAATTCTGAGAAACAGAGTTCTAGAGGCTATGGTTAAAATCACTGTTTTAAAAGTTCTTTCCATTAAAGAGCAAAACTAGTAGAAGCCCTACGCAGTGAAACAGAAAGGGGTCATTCATATGTTATGAGGGGTCGGAGCCTGCCTAGAAACAAGTACAGGGGAGGTAACTGGCAGTTACTTCCCCTGCTGAATATTTACAGAAGAGACTGGCTGTAGGTGCAGCAGTTTTCAGTGTCTTAATCATCGGAGAAAGCAGACCATCTTGCTTTGGCTCTGGAACAGTGTGCCTCCCTCAGGATTTGACTGCGGCCACAAGGTTCCCTCAGGAACAGTAGAGGGCACTGTTCCATGGTGTCTGCAGGATCTCCTCAGAAGCCATTTCTTTCCATCGGTAAAGTACACCCCTATTGGATGTAGAAAGGGGAAAGAAGGTCCACAATAGTAACAAATCTGTCCAATTTTTCACAGATTCATAGGCCAGAGTCAGGTTTGAACATCGAGCACTGAGGATATAGTATCCTATCCCAAGGGCTGAATCACTACCTACAATTACAAAATGCCTAAAATCTTCAGAATGTGTGTCTTGAGCGGAAGGATTTCCTTACAGTCTCTGCCCACCATGAAACAGGATTCCACACGTTGATGAATCCCCAAAATAGATCTCACTCCATAGTGCTACTTATATTGAATGCTATAAATATATAAATTTAAGATTCATGGCTGGGTGAAATACATAAAGGGGATTAAGAGCACACTTGTGATGAGCTGAGTAAGGTAGAGAATTATTGAATCACTGTATTGTACACCTGAAACCATTATAATACTGTGTGTTACACTTCAATTAAAAAATAAAGATTCATGGAGACACAGGTAAAGGACACATGTCGCTTATCACTTTAAAAACTAAATCAAATCCCCCTTTGGTCATGTTAATATTTCCTTTTCAAAGACTTCCCTCTTCCCAACTCTTCAATCAATCTACCTTTCTCTTCCACACAACTTGAAAAGAAATGGCTACTAAGAACCATTCAGCTCTCCCTCTCAGATTATATTTACCACTCAACAAAACCAAAGTTCAGGAGTTAACCTGTATGGTAACCTGAGTACATTCTACCACATACACTAACATATATCAGCAAACCCAGAAAGACTCTGCCAAGACAATCATCTGGCCCTTTTATAGCAGACATGATATTAACAATCATAAATTCCATTTACTGAGTGTATATTACGTGCCAGCACTTTACTAAGTGTTGCACTTGCACTACTGTATTAAACACAGTTTTCCAAAGTAGATTATTATTATGCCCAGTGTACAAATAAGGAAGCCAGTTCTGAGTTGGAAAAAAAATCAGAATCTGTGCCTGTGTCTCGCTCCAAGCTTGGACTATAAAATTTCTATTGTTTCTGACGTCAGACATTGACCACACAGCTAGCCAAGGAGAAGGTGGGGCATAGTCCAGAGTGGGTTGTCCACCCACCTGTCAAGGGAGAAATCTCAGCCATGGCTGCAATTATATAAGAACTAGCCACCAGGGAGACTCTCAGACAATTCATAGATTCACAGAATTGGCAAGGAATTTAGATATTGCTCTTTCAGGCCCAGTGAGGTACTTTCCTCCAAATCACACAACTAATGACAGAACCAGGATAAGAATCTAGTCTCTTGAGTCTTTTTTCAGTGGCCCTTCTAGTAAACTAGCATTTCCCAACTCTTTATAGTGGGGCACTAACATAATGGCGATTCTGTTGCAATTGTTATTTAAGCACAAAATCAACTGTACCCTCCTGTCTTCTAAGGTAAAGTCCTAACTCTTAACTCTGGGGAAATAAGCCTCCATATTTCTCTCCCTGCTGTTATAAAAACTAATAGGGAAGGGGAGAAAAGAAAGGGTAACACTTGAAATACATGAACCTTTTTTAGGAGAGCACATTAATAAATCTTGAGTTAAGTAAAGTGTGAATTGTGGGGGAGTGTTAAGTGCTAGAGATGAAATGCTCTTCATAATAATAAAATACAAGGAATTTTATCACATCTGGAAGGAGAAGAAAGAGAGAAAGCTGAATAACATGAAGACACAGTGAGCTCCAAGTTCGTGGAAATAGATAAGAGACTTTCAGAAGACCAGAAAAGCTAATATTCAATTTTAGATTATCTCCTAAGTGGTGCTGCAATGTATACCCCCACATGCTTGAAACACCAGTAAAATTTACCACACAGAGTTATAGGTATTGCCTCCACAAGTTGCCTTTTGGTGACTCTTACAAGTGAATTTTGGGAGAAAAGCAATTATGTTTGACTCAAGTCTGAGTCAACACTGGATCACAGCTAAAGAAACAGCCTTAAGTTATAAAATGGAAAAGTAACTAGCAGAAAAGTTTTGCAAAAGTCCTCAGGAAAAGGACAAAAATCAGTACACACATGGAACGTGGAAGATGGCAAGAAAGGCAATCTTAGCGTCCAAGAGTGGGTAGCTCCTGGTGACACGTAAATTATAGAAGAAACTTCTACATCTCTTCTTTCCAAGGTTCTCTCCAAAGAGCCAGACCAATGCCAAGGAGTTCTTCCCCTATGTTTTCTTCTTGAAGTTTTATGGTTTCAGGCCTTATATTTGAGTCTTTTGAGTTTATCCACTTTGAGTTATTTGTATACAGTATAAAGATCCAATTTCATTCTTTTGCATGTGGATATCCAGCTTTCCCAGCACCATTTTTTGAAGAGATTATCCTTTCCCCACTATGCACTCTTGGGACCTTTATTGAAAATTAGTTGACCATATATGTATGGGATCAATTCTGGGTTCTCTATTCTGTTCCGCTGATGTGTATGTCTGTTGTTATACCAATACCATGCCATTTTGATTACTACAGCTTTGTAATACAGCTTGAAGTCAGGAAGTGTGATGCCTTCAGCTTTGTTCTTCTTCATCATGATTGCTTGAGCTATTAGATGTCTTACGTGGTTCCAAGCAAATTTTAGGGTTGTTTTTATTTCTGTGAAAAATGCTATTGGAATTTTGATAGCAATTTTATTGAATCTGTAGATTGCTTTGAATATTAATTCTTCCACTCCATAAACATGGGATGTATTTCCATTTATTTGTGTCTTCTTCAGTTTCTTTCACTGATGTTTTATAGTTATCAGTATACAGATCTTCCACCTCCTTGGTTAAATTTATTCCAAAGTATTTAATTCTTTTCAATGCTATTTTAAGTGGGATTGTTTTCTCAATTTCTTTCTTGGATAATTCATTGTTAGTACACAGAAACACAAATGATTATTTATGTTGATTTTGTATCCTGATACATTACTGCATTTGTTTAATAGTTTTAACAGATTTTTGGTAGAGTCTTTATTAGAATTTTCTATATTTAAGATCATATCCTCTGCAGAGACAATGTTACTTATACCTTTCTAATTTGGATTTATTGATTTCTTTTTCCTGCCTAATTATTCTGGCTAGGGCTTTCAATACTATAGGGAATAGAAATAGTAAATGTAGGCATATTTGTGTTGTTCTTAATGTTAAAAGAAATGCTTTCAGGGGCGCCTGGGTGGCGCAGTCGGTTAAGCGTCCGACTTCAGCCAGGTCACGATCTCGCGGTCCGGGAGTTCGAGCCCCGCGTCGGGCTCTGGGCTGATGGCTCAGAGCCTGGAGCCTGTTTCCGATTCTGTGTGTCCCTCTCTCTCTGCCCCTCCCCAGTTCATGCTCTGTCTCTCTCTGTCCCAAAAATAAATAAACGTTGAAAAAAAATTTAAAAAAAAAAAAAAAAAAAGAAATGCTTTCATCTCATCACCATTGAGTATAATGTTAGCTGTGAGTTTGTCATATATGGCCTTTCTTAGGTAGAGGTATATTCCCCCTGAACCCACTTTGCTGCGAGTTTTTATCATGAATGGATGATGAATTTCGTCAATGCTTTTTCTACATCTACTGAGATGGAAATATGATTTTTATCTTTCATTTTGTTAATGTGGTGCATAACATTTACTGATTTATATGTATTGAAATAACCCTGCATCCCTGGAATAAATCCCAGCTGATCATGGTGTATGATCCTTTTAATGTCCTGTTGAATTCGGTTTGCTAGCATTTTGTTGAGAATTTTTTCATCTATGTTCACCAGGGTTTCATCCTATAATTTTGTTTTCTTTTAGTGTCCTTGTCTGGCTTTGGCATCATAGTAATGCTGGCCTTGTAAAATGAGGTGGAAGTGTTCCTTCCTCTTCAATATTTTGGAAATGTTTAAGATGGATTGGTATTAATTCTTCAAATGCTTGGTAGATTTCACTAGCGAAGCCATCAGGTCCTGGTTGTTTCTTCATTGGGAAAGTTTTGATTACTGATTCAATCTGCTTACTTGTTACTGGTCTGTTCAGATTTTCTACTTCTTCATGACTTAGTCTTAGTAAATTGTGTACTTCTGGAAATTTGTCCATTTTTTTCTATGTCATCCAACTTGTTGATATATAATTATTCATATTTTTTTCTTATCATTCTTTGTGCTTCTATGGTGTCAACTGTGATGCCCTCTCATTTCTTTTTTTGTTTCTTTGTTTGTTTTTGAGCTGGGGGAGGAGAAGACAGAGAGAGGGAGAGACAGAATCCCAAGCAGGCTCCATGCTTAGGGTGGAACCTAATGCAGGCTGAATCCCACGAAACATGAGATCATGACCTGAGCTGAAATCAAGAGCTTAACCAACTGAGCCACCCAGGAACCGATTCTCTTTAACTTCTGTTAATATTTAAGTCTTTTCTCTTCTTGGTCTAGCTAACGGTTTGTCAATTTTGTTTATTTTTTCAAAAACTAACTCTTAATTTGGTTGATCCTTTTTACTGTCTTTCTAGTTTCTTTTTTTCATTTATTTCTAACTCTGATCTTTGTTATTTCCTTCCTTCTACAAACTTTGGGTTTAGTTTGTTCTTTTTCTAGTTCCTTAAGACACCAAAAGCACAGACAACAAAAGCGAAAATAAACAAGTGGTACTTTATCAAACTAAAAAGTTTCTACACAGTAAAAGAAGACTATCAGCAAAATGAAAAAGCAACTTACAGAACGGAAAAATTTTTATAAACAATTTATCTGGTAAGAGGTTAATATCCAAAATATTAAAAGGAACACTTACAACTCAATAGCAAAAAGCACAAATAACCCAATTTAAAAATGGGTAAAGAAGGGGTGCCTGGGTGGCTCAGTCCGTTAAGTGGCCAACTTCAGCTCAAGTCATGATGTCAAAGGTATGAGTTCAAGCCCCGCACCGGGCTCTGCGCTGACATCTCAGAACCTGGATTGTGCTTCAGATTCTGTGTCCCCCTCTCTCTCTGCCCCTCCCCAACTCATGCTCTTTGTCTCTCAAAAAAAAAAAAAACTTTTTTTAATGGAAAAATTTTTTAATGGATAAAGGACCTGAGTAGACACTCCTTCAAAGAAGACATACAAATGGTCAGCAGATGTATAAAAAGATGCTCAGCATCACTAATTCTCAGGAAAATGCAAATCAAAACCACAATAAGTTACCACCTATACCTATTAGGATGGCTATTATCAAAAAATCAAAAGATAAGTATTGGTGAGAATATGGAGAAAACGAACACTTGTATACTACTCATGGGAATATAAACTGATACAGCCATCATGGAAAACAGCATGGAGAGTCTCAAAAAAAAATGCTAACGGGTGCCTGGGTGCTCAGTCTGTTAAGCATGCCCTTTTTTAAAAATATTTTTTAATGTTTTTTTTTTTTAATTTTTTTTTTCAACGTTTATTTATTTTTGGGACAGAGAGAGACAGAGCATGAACGGGGGAGGGGCAGAGAGAGAGGGAGACACAGAATCGGAAACAGGCTCCAGGCTCTGAGCCATCAGCCCAGAGCCTGACGCAGAGCTCGAACTCACAGACCACGAGATCGTGACCTGGCTGAAGTCAGACGCTTAACCGACTGCGCCACCCAGGCGCCCCTTAATGTTTATTTTTAAGAGAGAGAGAGAGGGAGAGAGAGAGAGAGAGAGAGAGCACAAGTGGGGGAGAGGCAGAGAGAGAGAGGAAGACACAGAATCTGAAGCAGGGTCCAGGCTCTGAGCTGTCAGTACAGAGCCCAACGCAGGGCTCAAACTAACAAACTGTGAGATTATGACCTGAGCTGAGGTTGGACGCTTAACCAACTGAGCCATCCAGGCGCCCCAAGCATACAACTCTTGATTTTGGCTCAGATCATGGTCTCACGGTTCATGGGTTCAAGTCCCACATTGGGCTCTGCACTGACAACACGGAGCCTGCTTGGGATTCTTCTCTATACCTCTCTTTCTCTCTGTCTCACTCGCTCTCTCTCTCTGCCCTTCCCTCACTTACATGCTTGCGCACTTGATCTCTCTCTCAAAAATAAATTTTTAAAAAATTTAAAGAAAACAAAACAAAAACTAGAACTTCCATATGATCCAGTAATTCCACTTCTGAGTATATATTCAAAGGAAATAAAATCGCCATTTGAAATAGATATCTGAACTCCCATGTGCAATGCAGAATTATTACCAACAGCCAAAATACAGAAACGACCTAAATGACCACTGACAGATGAACGGATCAAGAATATATATATATATATATACACACACACACACACACACATACATATACATATAGATAGATATACATCTATGGGGAAAAAAAGTGGTACTTTATATACATATATACATATATATGTATATATATCTACATATCTACATATATATACGTATATCTATGTGTATATGTAGATATACATATATACGTATATCTACATATATACATATATATACGTATATCTATGTGTATATGTAGATATACATATATACGTATATCTACATATACACATATATACGTATATCTATATATGCAATGGAATATTATTCACCCCTGAAAGAGAAGGAAGGAAGGAAGGAAGGAAGGAAGGAAGGAAGGAAGGAAGGAAGGGAGGGAGGAAGGGAGGGAAGAAAGAAAGAAAGAAAAGAAAGAAAAGAAAGAAAAGAAAATTTGAGATAAAACTGATGAATCTGAAAGGCATTATGCTAAGTGAAATAAGCCAGACACAAAAAGACAAATATTGCATATTCTTACATATATGTGGAATCTTTTAAAAAAGAAAAGAAAAAAGTTGAACTCAATAACAAAGAGAATGGTGGTCTGGGGCATGGAATGGAGCCTGGGGCATGGGGAGAGAGGGGAGATTAAAAAAAAATAGTCAGAAAAAGCCCCCCCCCATCATTTTCCCATCACACAGAAGGCAAACCATGTGGAAAGGTTATAAAATTCCACCAGATTTTAATTATGAGGTTGCAGGGGTTTTTTCTTCAAAAATTAGAATAATTTTCCCTGGCTTTTATTACTGAATTCCACGCTCATAAAAATACTTTAATGCAAATGAACCAAAATTCTATGATTTTTTTTGTCTTCTTTCATCCAAAGCACATAATATTCATAAGTTTCTGTTGGAGTTCTAGCAATACACTGTAAATTTTTTGAAGTTCTGTGAATACAGGAAATGCTGTACTCTACCATGGTAAAGAAAAACTTTTTTAGAAACTTAAAATTTCCTGGGGTGCCTTGGTAGCTCAGTCAGTTAACTGTCTGACTTCAGCTCGGGTCCTGATCTCATGGTTCTTGGGTTCGAGCCCCAAGTCAGGCTCTGCACTGACAGCTCAGAGACTTGAGCCTGTTTCAGATTCTGTGTCTCCTTCTCTCTCTGCCCCTCCCCTTTCGCACTCTTTGCCTCTCTTAAAAATAAACATCAAAAAATTTTTTTAAAAAAGAAACTTAAGAATTCCTTTTCATTCTATTTTTAAGAAAATAATCAAGTAGGTTGACTTTTTCACCTTTACAGACATCACAGAGAATCATGAAAACATGAATTTCAAGGAAGAATAATAACCCATATTACCTTAGGTCCCCTTAACTTAGAAACTATGTTCATTCAGATGTGTACAGACTCAAGTTTTGACTTGCTCACTCTTATTAAATGAAACGTGGCTTCTTCTATCCAGCTACCCTGTTATCTCCTCTAAATTCAAATTGTGTTTAAGACTATTTATTTAAAATATGTCCTGAAGGGTGCCTGGCTGGTTCAGTGGGTAAAGCATGCAACTCTTGATCTCAGGGTTGTTAAGTTTGAGCCCCATACTGGGTGTACAGATTACTTTTTAAAAAAAATTGTTTTAATGAATTAAAATATGTCCCGAAACTCAGTTTCTCACTAATTCACATTAGCCTTTCCAAAGTTAAACCAAATTTTACTACATTATTTATACAAAGAACATGACTTGGTTAGAGTCTTTTCTACTCAAGAAATTAATCAATAAGAAAGTATTATGCCTTAATAATCCTTCAGCTTCCAAAACTTGTAGATATTAGGGGCTAGAAAAAGCCACCAAGATAATTGAGTCCCAGAGAAATTAAGTGAATTGCCTCAGTTTGTATAGATAACGAGTATTAGAAGACAGAACTCAAAGAATCACAGAAAACTCAATTATAAAAAATAAAACATTTTATAGTAGTAAAATACACGTAACATAAAATTTAACATTTTAACCATTTTAAGCGTACAGTTCAGTGGTGTTAAGTATATTCATGTTGTACATCCATAACCACCATCCATCTCCAGATTTCTTTTCATGTTTCAAAACTGAAACTCTATACCCATTAAACAGTAACTCCTTATTCCTCCTCCCCTTACCCCCTGACAACCACTATTCTTACTTGGTAGGTCTATGAACTTGACTACTTTACCTCATATAACTGGAATCATACAATATTTGTCTTTTTGTGACCAGCTTATTTCATTTAGCGCAATGCTCTCAAGGTTCATCCATGTTGTAGCATTTGTCAAAATACCCCTCCTTTTTAAGGCTAATATTCTATTGTATGGATATATATTTTATCCATCTGTCAATGGACACTCTATTTCTACATTTTAGCTATTGTAAATAATGTTGCTATGAACATGGATGTACACATTTTTTTTCAAGACCCTGCTTTCAATTCTTTTGGATATACATCCAGAAGGAGAATTGGTGTATCATATAGTTTTAAATTTACTTTTAATTTTAAGGAACAGCCTTAATGTTTTCCATAGCATCACACCATTTTAGATTCCTACCAAGAGTGCACAAGGATTCCAATTTCTTCACATCCTTTCCAACTGTTATTTTCTGCTAGTATTTTTTACATAATAGCCATCCTAATAGGTGCAAAGTGATATTTTTTGGTTTTTTTGATTTGCATTTCCCTAAAAATTAGTTGTGTTGAGCATCTTTTCATGTGCTTGTTGACCATTTGTATATCTTCTTTGGAAAAGCATCTATTCAAGTCTTTTGCCCATTTTTGAATCAGGCTATTTGCTTTTCTGTTGAATTCTGGGAATTCTCTATATGTTTTGGATATTAAGCCTTTACCAGATATGTGACTGACAAATATGACAAATATTTTTTTTCCATTCTGTGGGTTGCCTTTCACGCTATTAATAATACTGCCCTTTGGGGCGCCTGGGTGGCGCAGTCGGTTAAGCGTCCGACTTCAGCCAGGTCACGATCTCACGGTCCGTGAGTTCGAGCCCCACATCGGGCTCTGGGCTGATGGCTCAGAGCCTGGAGCCTGTTTCCGATTCTGTGTCTCCCTCTCTCTCTGCCCCTCCCCCGTTCATGCTCTGTCTCTCTCTGTCCCAAAAATAAATAAACATTGAAAAAAAATTTTAAAAAAAAATAATAATAATACTGTCCTTTGATACACAATTTTTAAAATTTTTCATGAGGTCCAGTTTCTCTTTTTTTTTCTTTTGTTTCCTGTGCATTTGGTATCATAACTAAGAAATCATTGCAAATCCAATGTTGTGAAGCTTTCGTACTGTACTTTCTTCTAAAAATTTTATAGTTTTAACTCTTACAATTAGGTCTTTCATCAATTTTGAGTTAATTCTTGTATCTTCTGTTAGGTGAAGATCCAACTTCATTCTTTTGCACGTGGGTATCTAGTTTTCCCAGCACTGTTTATTGAAAAGACTGAGCTTTTCCCATGTAATGGTCTTGATACCCTTGTTGAAAATCATTTGGATATATATGCAAAAGTTTACATTTGGGCTCTCCATTCTCATCCATTGATCTATATGTAGGTCTTTATGCCAGCACCACTCTGTTTTGATTACCAAAGTTTTGTTTTGACATCAGGAAGTGTGAGTCTTTCAACTTTGTTCTTTTTCTTTTTTTTTTTTTTTTAATTTTTTTTTTCAACGTTTATTTATTTTTGGGACAGAGAGAGACAGATCATGAACGGGGGAGGAGCAGAGAGAGAGGGAGACACAGAATCGGAAACAGGCTCCAGGTTCTGAGCCATCAGCCCAGAGCCTGATGCGGGGCTCGAACTCACGGACCGCGAGATCGTGACCTGGCTGAAGTCGGACGCTTAACCGACTGCGCCACCCAGGCGCCCCAAACTTTGTTCTTTTTCAAGATTGTCTTGGCTATCCACTGTCCCTTGTGATTCCCTATGAACTTTAGGATGGTTTTTTGCATTTCTGAAAAAAAATCATTGGCATTCTGGTAGGGATTACAGTGAAGTTATAGATTCCCTTGAGTAACATTAACATCTTAATATTAAGTCTTTCAATTCATGAACATGAGATGTCTTCCCATTGATTTACGAGAAGCAACGTCTTGTAGTTTTCACTGTATAAATCTTTCACTTCCTTGGTTAAACTAATTCCTAAGTATTTTATTCTTTTTGAAGTTATTGTAAATGGAATTGTCTTCCTAACTTTCCTTTCCTTTCAGACTGTTCATTGTTAGTATCTGGGAGTGCAACTGATTTTTGTGTGTTGATTTTCTATCCTACTACTTTGCCAAATTTATTACTTCTAGCACGTGTGTATGTATGTGCATATATGCACACGCATGTGTGTGTAATCTTAGAGTTTTCTATATATAAGATCATATCATCTGTAAACACAGATAATTATCCTTATTCCTTTCCCATTTGAATGTCTTTTCTTGTCTAATTACTCTAAAACTTTCAGCATTATATTGAACAGAAGTGGTGAAAGCCACATTCTTGCCTCATTTCTGATTTTCAGAGAAAAGCTTTCAGTCTTTTACTTCACAGTGTGATGTTTGCTGTAGGTTTTTCATATATGGCTTTCAATTATGTAGTTTCCTTCTATTCCTAGTTTGTTGAATGCTTTTTACCATGAAAGGATGTTGAATTTTGTCAAATGTGGGGGTTTTTTGTATCAACTGAGATGATTATATGTTTTTTTTCCTTCATTCTGTTAATGTGTTATATTCTGTTGGTCAGTTTTCTTATGTCAGATCATCTTTGCATTCCAGAAATAAATCCCACTTGATCATGGTGCAAAATTCTTAGAGTATGTTGCTAAGTTTGATTTGCCAGTATTTTGTTGAGACTTTTTGCATCAATGTTCATAAAGGAAATTGGTCTATAGTTTTCTTATAGTATCTTTGTCCAGCTTTGATATCAGGAAGTGTTGGCCTCGTAGCATGAGTTAGGAAGCATTCGTTAGGAAGCATTCCCTCCTCTTAAAGTTTTTAGAAAAGTTTGATAAGGATTAATGTTAGTGCTTGCTTCAATGTTTGTTAAAATTAACCAGTGAAGCCATCAAGTCTAGGGCTTTGCTTTGTTGAGAGACTTTT
Source organism: Herpailurus yagouaroundi (assembly GCF_014898765.1). NCBI lineage: Eukaryota > Metazoa > Chordata > Mammalia > Carnivora > Felidae > Herpailurus > Herpailurus yagouaroundi. The sequence continues at coordinate 5,015,817 of NW_024412415.1, forward strand.
AATTACTGATTCAGTCTCCTTACATAGTTTTTTTTTACTTCTTCATGATCCAGATTTGGCAGATTTTGTGTTGCTAGATTTGCCTATTTCATCTAGGCTATCCAATTTGTTCCCATACTATTCATAGTACTCTTATAATCCTTTTTATTTCTGTAACATCAGTAGTAATGCCCACAGTTTCATTTCTGATTTTAATTATTCAGTTCTTCTTTTTTTCAGATAAAAGTTTGTCAATTTTGTTGACCTTTATGAAGAACTAACTTTTCATTTTGTTGGTTTTCTCTATTTTTCTTTTTTCTATTTATCTCTGCTCTAATCCTAATCTAATCTTAAACCTGCACTTCACAGATCATCCAGCCCACCTATTTTCCTGTCACACAAATAGCCCTTCTACCGAGAAGAGTTCCACAACTCACCCCTAGAAACTCCTGTCAGATTGGCATCAACCCATATTCAAACACAAGAAGCTCTTTCAGTCTGAAATCCCAGTTATATTAATATCCATAGCTATAGGGGCCAAGCTAATTATACGAAGGGATATAAAGAGATGTATAAAGGCAACAGTGGTGGGTGGCAAGGACTGTTCTATACATTTTCCTATCATTCTAATAGCTCATCAAAGGGAGGTTATGTTAGCACATCATTTGTTTTTGACTCCCCCAATTTCTACAATCACAGCTTCATCTCCTAAGGGCTGGGGAAATGTTCTCTTTTGGGGTCAGAAGACTATGCAAAGGAAAGAATAAGGCTAGAAGAATGGTCTATTAGATGTTAAGTGGTGCTAAATCTTCATAAGCAACAGCTCTTCCCCCCTCCACCCATTAGAGCCCACTCTCAACACACACATACTTACGAAATGAAGCAACAATCCTCAAGAAGAAGCAAGCCTCACCCTTCTCCAGAGATCTTGGTGCCAGCTACACAGGAAAGGCCACTATGGAAGTGAAATTCTTTCTCCTATCTTTGTCAACCACTCCCCTACCATGTTCTTAGGACTCAAAGCCACAGTCCATAAAGAGTCTCTACATTGTTCTCTTCTTTACAAAAGACCAAAAACAAAAACAAAAAAAAAAAACTCTACCTCACTTTCCCACCCCACAGGAGCCAAACCATGGGGTTTGGTAAAATTCTCTTATATCCTACAACCAGATTTTATTGCTCTTCTTTTGCTCTGATTCAGCCTGTATCTCTCGAGCAATACAGGTCAGAAAATTGCCTCAGTAATGGCTCTGGTGTTTCTCACAGAGTCCACATCGGAAACTTCCACTTGAGATCCCAGTGGCTAATCCCAAATGAGGTATCTAATTTACACTCTGCCTGATACAAAACTACCCTGTGAATCTCCCATTGCCATCTTCCCGCATGCAGTTCAGTTATTTTGTAGAAGCACAAGATCCTTGAGAGCCCAACAGAGTATGACACTGCTGCAAAAAGATATTTTTATCACTATTATGCTCTATGATGACTCAGAAAAGATATAAGAAATGGGAAAGAGCTGGAAGCTAGACTTAGAGTGATCACTTTGTAGTGTAGATAAATGCTGAATCACTGTTGTACACCTGAAACTAATATAGCATTGTGTGTCAACTATACTTGAAAGAAAGAGAAGGAAGGAAGGAAGGAAGGAAGGAAGGAAGGAAGGAAGGAAGGAAGGAAGGAAGGAAGGAAGGAAGGAAGGAAAGGAAAGGAGGGAGGGAGGGTAAAAAGGCAAGAAGATACCAAAATCACATTTCCAAAGGCATAATGCTGGCCTGTTATGCAAACAAAGTCTGTATCCACTTTATCCACACGGTGGTGCTAGCCTCAAAAAAATTGCCCAAAAAGGGAAATGAAACCGGTTCCATTTTCCTCTCATTAATGACAAGACTGTACACTGTGGTCAAGACATCACTTGTCTAAGGGGACTATACATTAGTTCTGCAAATAAATACCTAAAATCGTTTGTCCTAATCCTCATCCCCACCCTGCTTCCCAGGGGGGATAAATGGAACCAAATCACCATCCTTTTCAACTCAACTGATTCAACCTTTACTAACCCAGGGGGAAAAGAATGACTCATGATGGGCTGTTGGATGTGTGCAATCCTGGCACAGAACCTTATTATTCCTGAGAGGGAGCTGGGGTGGCCTGGGGAGAGCTGGTCAACGAGCCATCTAAGGCTCTTCATTGGGTCCTTATAAATTCTGCTGGAGTCAAAGAAGATGGGAGCAGCAGACATTCCACTGGTGTCATTGAATCAAAGGAAGGTTCAGTGTGGGTGCCTTCCAGGCCAATGGGAAGAGAAGATCAGAAAATGTGTTTTTGACTTCTAAGCCCCCAAAACATGTTCTCCACGTTTATCTTATAACCAAGTGTCACCAGCTGCCTCTTTTTGTGGAATCTTAATGTTTCATTTAAATGTTTTAAAAGCTCAGGAGAATCTCATTAAGTATGCTAAATACTGTTTAGGCAACATAGAAGATGCCAAATGGTACCAATTACCAGGTACATAAACAAACAAATTTTAAAACAAGGTTACCTGTCAACACCAAAAACACTCTCAACTTTAGAAAGGGAGACCTGACAAAAGTTTGTCAATGGTCCTCTGTAAGTCAGTACTTACCTGACACTGATACTGATAACAATGACAACCATGAGCACAATGATACATGTCCAGAGGGTTTTCAGACCTGGCCCAAGAGGCTGGCAGCTTGCTGACACCTCTGACTTGGGAGATTGTACAAAGTGCCACTTGCCTCTGTACCCAAATATCTCCCTCTGGCCTGCCAGGGACTTGTAATCCTTTCACATGTTTAAATCCCCAGCTTTAGACAAGACCTGCTAAGAATCTTATCCCTAAAATTTAGTTCATAAAATGAACATCTCGACAGAGGTAGAGGGAGAGATCCAAGGAACAATTCCCACTAGATTAAGTTCATTAGATTGACTAATTTACCCTTCCAATATCAAGAAGCCGAATCCTGAGAAGATAGCGTATGGGACAACTACAAGTCAACAAAGGCCAAAGAGTTCAGCAGTCATAAGTTCTGGGGCCAAGGAATGCCTTGAGGTACAAGCAAGAATGAGTCTGAAGGAATTTTTCCATCTATCACAGATCAGGCATAACAAAGTGATGGCTCACAGGCTTAATCAAATTTAGTTACATCTTGTTCCTCTCATGGTGCTTTTTAAAAATTTACCCTTGTTGCAAATATTTAAAATTCTGGAGATACCATCTGAAGTCTATATTTTGGGATTCCTTTTTAAAAATTAAGAGTTTTGTCAGGGGCGCCTGGGTGGCTCAGTCGGTTAAGTGGCCGACTTCGGCTCAGGGCATGATCTCGAAGTCTGTGAGTTCGAGCCCCGCGTCAGGCTCTGTGCTGACAGCTCAGAGCCTGGAGCCTGTTTCAGATTCTGTGTCTCCCTCTCTCTGACCCTCCCCCGTTCATGCTCTGTCTCTCTCTGTCTCAAAAATAAATAAACGTTAAAAAAAATTAAAAAAAAAAAGTTTTGTCATCACCAGACAGGATTCTCATGTGACAATAAGAAATAACAGTTAAGCCAATAGACTTACATTGGCCATTTGATCATCACAGCACCCATCACCCCTACTGTATCATAACTGGTCTCATCAGTGCTACCCCCATGCCCCGTAAGTTGTAACTGACCTTGATTCCTCAATGACACCTAGAGAGAAAATGCTTAAAAGGAAGATGATGATGCCAACAGTGTTGGGAGAAACCAAAAGACAATTTTCTGAAAAGAATATGGTCATATATGACAGAACTAAAGGTAACACTTAGTTAAAAATTAATATAGCACATAACATAACTCAGACAACAACAGATGTTGGTGAGGATGTGGAGAAAGAGGATCTCTTGCACTGCTGGTGGGAATGCAAACTGGTGCAGCCACTCAGGAAAACAATATGGAGGTTCCTCAAAATATTAAAAATAGAACTACCCTACGACCCAGCAATTGCACTACTAGGTATTTATCCAAGGGATACAGGTGTGCTGTTTCAAAGGGGCACATGCACCCCAATGTTTAGAGCAGCATTATCGACAAAAGCCAAAACATGGAAAGAGCCCAAATGTCCATCGAATGGATAAAGAAGATATGAGATATAGATATATATAGATATATATATATATATATATACACACACACACACACACACACACATATATACACAAACACATATATATATATACACACATATATATATACACATATATATACATGGATGGAACTAGAGGGTATTATGCTAAGGGAAATTAGTCAGAGAAAGACAAATATATGACTTCACTCACATGAGGACTTTAAGATACAAAACAGATGAACATAAGGGAAGGGAAGCAAAAATAATATAAAAACAGGGAGGGGGACACAACATAAGAGACTCTTAAATATGGAGAACAGACGGTTGCTGGAGGGGTTGTGGGAGGGGGGATGGGCTAAATGGGTAAGGGGCATAAGGAATCTACTCTTGAAATCACTATTGCACTATATGCTAATTTGGATGTAAATTTAAAAATAAGTATTTAAAAATTAATATAGCACAGCTCATACTGGGCTAAGTAAAAACATACAGAGGTCCCAGGGACTCAGAGCAGTGTGAGGACAGACAAGTGAAAAACCATATGATGGGATGAGAAAGCTTTCCTGAATCTCAGTTTTTGACTTATGAGGAGGCAAACCACAAGACTTACTAACAAGTCATATGAACTTTAGAAATAGTCAAAGGCTCCCCGTGTGGCAAGGATGAAGCCTGTGTTTGCTTTCTCACAGCTCACAGATGAGGAGTGAGGGAAATGAGCTGCTATAAAGGAGGTTTGGCTTGGGTTGAATATCAGGAACAATTCACATTCTTGAATTGTATACATTAAGCTTTGAGATAATTGCACCACAGGTTTACAAATTACTTGTGCCTGAGTCTTAATTCATAAAAGTGACTGAGCAACAAGAGGACTCGATCAATGACACTGAAAGAAAAGTTTATTGTTGTTCAGGGTTCCCTTAGAAATGAAAGGAGGGCACAGTACGTACACGGGACACATGGCGAAGCACCAGAGCGGATCAGGAGGCAGAAGCAGAAAGGAGGGGAAGCATGATGGCCTAGAGCCTTGTGTTTCCCATGGAAAAGTCAAGGCAAGGAATGGAAAATAGCTTAGGATCGGTTAGTATGAATCATGCTGGCAGCCTCTGGGCCATAAGGGGTGGTCTCCAGTCATCTGGTAGCTTGCCCTGGTTGATTACAACAGGAAAATATTGGCTTGGGATATGAAAGTTAGATAAAGGGGGTGGCTGGGGATGTGGACTTGGGATTGGTTAGGGAGTTTGTAGTATGATTTTTGCACACCTGCTAAAGCTGCATCCCAGAGGATGTAAACAACTGTGGCCATGAGTATGGCCCTGTGATTAATGGATGCCAAACAGACAAATACAGAATCTAACAAAACACAGGTCAATCACTGTGAAAGTTTAAAAGGCCTTAAGTCTAGTCCCTCCATTTTATAAATAAGTAAATTGATATTTAGAGACATAGCATTTATCCAAAATCCAATGAAGCTTGTTAGCAGCGCTGCATGCGATAGAATTGTCATGCCCTACTCCCAGCTCACTGACTTTTCTGCTATTCTCCACTCTGTTAACATGCATATTGACTTAGGCACTTCCCTTCATCTTGTCTTGAGACTCTAAAGCAAGGATTGGCAAACTTTTCCTATGAAGGACCACATAGTAAATATCTTTGTCACAACTACTCGACTCTGCCATGGTGGAACTAAAGCAGCTGCAGACAATACATAAATGGGTGTGTCTGCATTCCAATAGAATAATATTCCGTACTTTAACATGTCATGAAATATTCTTTAAAACATTTTTTCAACCACTTAAAAATGTAATAACGATTCTTACCCTGCTGGCTGTACAAAAACAGGTATGCAGGAGGCTGAGTCTGTGAGCCACAGGTTCCTCACCCTTTTTCTCTGCACAATTCTTACAAAATCTCAAATAACTGAACCAAGTAACAGTTCACCACTCTAGGTCTCAGTTTCTCCATTGATAAAATGAGGCAACTAAACTCTAAGGTCCCTTTCACACTTGTGACCTTGCGGTTTTTGATAAGAGTACTCAAAGACAAAAATGTGCCAAAAAAGGGAAGGTGTGGGCTCTTCCATGGGACACTATTAAGAAATACCTCTCTCAGATAACTCCAAGAAGCAAAGTAATTTGGAAATTATATAAATAATTACATAAAGAACATTAGATACATAAAACTTTAAAGTAAAAAAACATTCGTGAAGTGATAAATTTAGAGATTAAATGAACTTCTCTACTCCAGGACTTCTCAAACCTGATATGCATTAGGACTATCCAAACGAGGAGTCTTCCAAAAACAGATGCTCAAAGTCTCGGGTACAGGTAGTTTACATAAGAAGCAAAAATAGGAAATACAAATGAGATGGGGAAAATTGAGATAGGAAAGTGGGAAAAGCCGTATCACTTATGTTAATGAACAAGTTACTTCCATGAGCAACCGGAGCTCAGTTCTGCTGGAAACTCTCTGGGAAACTATGATGTGGCTTCAGAATATCCACAGAGGGTAGAGAGACTTAGGCATTTATCTATCAGGTCCAGTCTCCCAATGGTTAAGAGTTGTCCTGAAGGTGTGAATACTCCCACACTTTAGGTTGTACCTGCAGGGAACTGAGAAGTTTCCAGAGTGCTAAAGGAAGCCCTTAAGCAAAGAAGGGACCCATCTCAAGGTAGGAAGCTGTCTACATTCCAGAAACATCCACCATGGCTAAATTCAGAGAGGGGTTAAAGAGATAAGGGTTGAGTGTTGACATGATGGCTATAAAAGGTGATGGGTGGAGGGTGGTAACCAGTATTTTCTAACCTCATTTGCCCTCAAAACACTTTCTTCCACAAATCATTCCAACTAATCTGACTGAGGGACTCCTTTATACATGAAGCATCTGTCCTTAGAGACATACTGCTTTAAGGTAAATAGAATAGTTCTAGCCACTGGATAATCTTGATAAAATTAGAAGATCTCTTCAGGCTTTATTTTCTAAAATCAGTATGACAAAGCATACACTAAATACCAATAAGCCTCTGTTCTCTCTGGGGCAGAAACTAGGCCAATACATTTCACACAGTGCCAGGCATGAGGTCAATTCCAACATGACCAAAAAAAAAAAAAAAAGCAGCAAAGAATAATTCACCTCCAAATGAGGTTGCCATCTGAAGTGATGCATGTCGGAGGAGGGACAGAATGTTCAAAGTGTGGTTGGAACTATGACAAGGCATCACCATCTGCCATCTGAGTCCCATCTCTCTAGCCCTTTAACCATCTGCACACCTGCTCAGGCATGTCACATTGGGGAAGGAATGGCAATGCCATCATTAATGCAGTGGCAATAAAAACAAAAGCTCAGGAAATGGCCCTATAGCCTCTGACACTGTTACTTCCTTAAATTTGAAATCTGTTTCCATAAAGAAACATATGGAAAAGAGATTCATAAACCTAAAGCTTAAATCTACACAGGGCTGAAGTTTCTGTGTGAGATGAATTTTTAGACTACCAAGTCACAGGTAGAATATCAGCAAATTTTTGAAGAAACAGTATAGCAAATGCTAAGCAGAACCTAATCTGGAATCCGTTATACATATTCTCATTTTGAACTTTGATCCACCCAGGAATCAGGTCTTTTCCACCTTCATTCATATTTCATCTTGAGACTCACCTTTCCCGGGAAGGCTGAAATAAATCCACCCAGGGCTAATTATGGAGAAGTGCCTCTAAGGGCTCAAAGTAATCTCCAGTTCTCCTGGAGAGCTTTGAACACAAGAGTACAGTTTGGCTGTTCCAGCTCTTCTGACCCTCCACACCAGAGACTGGGTTTATGTAGATGTGGCACACCCAAAGAGAAAAAGACCTTGTTCAGGATCCATTCTGCAGGAAAGGCCATTTACTTGCTGTCTCTTCTCTAGGCAATAGGATACTGATTCTAAATGTTAGAGAAGGTCCTCCCAGTACAAATATCTCTTCTTAAAAATAACTAAAAAGTTTTTTCTTTAACTCAGAAATTCTGAAGATACCAAAAGACACACTTAATAAAAGCTCACTGAATACATTATATGCAGTGAAATAGATATACCCTCTCGTAATTAGTTAGTTTAAGCATATGAACCTGTGAGGAGGAATACAGCCGAGCAGTTAGAGGTACAAGCCCTGAGGTCAGACTGCTTGGGCACACTCTGACTTCACCACTGACCTGCTGTGTGAGCTAAATCGAGTCTCTCAAACTCTCTGAGACTCAGTTTCTTTGTATATAAATGAGGAAGAATAATATAAGTAAATGAGATACATCTAAATGAAAATACTTGTGACATGATTATTGTGGTATCTGGAACAAAATCGACTTTTTCAACATTAGCTATTTGTAGTAGGCTGAAAAATAGCTCTCCAAAAGATATTCACCTCTGAAAACCTGGAACCTATGAAAGTTACCTTACATGGAATAAGCATCTTTGAAGAAAGAAGTGATTGAGTTAAAGAGCTTGAGATGTGGAGATTATCGGGGTTACCTGAGTGAGCACTGAATGCAAACACAAGCATCCTTATGAGAGGGAGTCAGAAAGACCCCTCTCTCTCCCTCTGTCTCCCTCTCTCTCCCTCTGTCTGTCTGTCTGTCTCTCTCTCTCTCTCTCTCTCTCTCTCACACACACACACACACACACACACACACACACACACGAAAAGCCAATGTTAAGATGGAGCAGAGTGAGATTAGAAGGTGCTGGCTTTGAAAACTGGACTAAGCCAAGGAATGTCAGCAGCCACCAGGAGCTGGAAGAGGCAAGGAAAGGATTTTCCCCTGGAGCCTCTAGACAAAGTGCAGCCCCTTGCCAATGCCTTGATTTCTGCCTAGTGATAAAGACTTTATGGCACAAAAACAGACACATAGACCAATCGAATAGAATAGAAAACCCAGAACTAGACCCACAAACGTATGGCCAACTAATCTTTGACAAAGCAGGAAAGAACATCCAATGGAAAAAAGACAGTCTCTTTAACAAATGGTGCTGGGAGAACTGGACAGCAACATGCAGAAGGTTGAAAGTAGACCACTTTCTCACACCATTCACAAAAATAAACTCAAAATGGATAAAGGACCTGAATGTGAGACAGGAAACCATCAAAACCTTAGAGGAGAAAGCAGGAAAAGACCTCTCTGACCTCAGCCGTAGCAATCTCTTACTCGACACATCCCCAAAGGCAAGGGAATTAAAAGCAAAAGTGAATTACTGGGACCTTATGAAGATAAAAAGCTTCTGCACAGCAAAGGAAACAACCAACAAAACCAAAAGGCAACCAACGGAATGGGAAAAGATATTTGCAAATGACATGTCGGACAAAGGGCTAGTATCCAAAATCTATAAAGAGCTCACCAAACTCCACACCTGAAAAGCAAATAACCCAGTGAAGAAATGGGCAGAAAACATGAATAGACACTTCTCTAAAGAAGACATCCGGATGGCCAACAGGCACATGAAAAGATGTTCAGAGTCGCTCCTTATCAGGGAAATACAAATCAAAACCACACTCAGGTATCACCTCACGCCAGTCAGAGTGGCCAAAATGAACAAATCAGGAGACTATAGATGCTGGCGAGGATGTGGAGAAACGGGAACCCTCTTGCACTGTTGGTGGGAATGCAAATTGGTGCAGCCGCTCTGGAAAGCAGTGTGGAGGTTCCTCAGAAAATTAAAAATAGACCTACCCTATGACCCAGCAATAGCACTGCTAGGAATTTATCCAAGGGACACAGGAGTACTGATGCATAGGGGCACCTGTACCCCAATGTTCATAGCAGCACTCTCAACAATAGCCAAATTATGGAAAGAGCCTAAATGTCCATCAACTGATGAATGGATAAAGAAATTGTGGTTTATATACACTATGGAATACTACGTGGCAATGAGAAAAAATGAAATATGGCCTTTTGTAGCAACGTGGATGGAACTGGAGAGTGTGATGCTAAGTGAAATAAGCCATATAGAGAAAGACAGATACCATATGGTTTCACTCTTATGTGGATCCTGAGAAACTTAACAGGAACCCATGGGGGAGGGGAAGAAAAAAAAAAAAAAAGAGGTTAGAGTGGGAGACAGCCAAAGCATAAGAGACTGTTGAGAACTGAGAGCAAACTGAGGGTTGATGGGGGGTGGGAGGGAGGAGAGGGTGGGTGATGGGTATTGAGGAGGGCACCTTTTGGGATGAGCACTGGGTGTTGTATGGAAACCAATTTGACAATAAATTTCATATATAAATTAAAAAAAAAAAAAGACTTTAGACTTCCAGCCTCCAGAATTGTGAGAGAATAAATTTGTTGTTTTCAATTTTTTTAATCATTACTCATTTTTGAGTGAGACAGAGCACAAGTAGGGCAGGAGCAGAGAGAGAGGGAGACACAGAATCTGAAGCAGGCTCCAGGCTCCGAGCTCTCAGCACAGAGCCCAACGCAGGGCTGGAACCCACAAACTGTGAGATCATGACCTGAGCTGAAGTCAGACACTTAACCAACTGAGCCACCCAGGCGTCCCTAAATTTCTGTTGTTTTAAGCCACCAAATTTGTGGTAATTTGTTAGAGCATCCATAGGAAATCAATGCACTGTTGTTATATATTTGTATCGATTCTCTATTGCTACATGACAAAACTTGGTGGCTTGAAACAAAATTTTGTGTTTTCTCCATTTCTGTGGATCTGGAATCCGGGCACAGCTCTGTTAGTGTCACTAACTCAAAGTCTCTCACAAGACTATAATCAAGGTGCAGACTTTGGTTTCATCTTAAGGCATGGATAAAGAAAGATCCACACTGGATACAGTTCTTCACAAGTCACTAGACTGAGGACCTCGGATTCTCACTGCATATTGGTCAGAGGCTGCCCGCAGTTCCTCCACAGAGCAGCTCACAACATGACAGATGACTTCATTGGAGCAAGAGACAGATCAAGAGAGAGAAAGAAGACAGAAGTAAACGTCTTTTTAAAAAATAATTTTAAGTATTTATTTATTTATTTGAAAGAGACAGGGAGAGCTGGGGAAGGGGAGAGGGGGAGAGAGAGGAAGAGGGAGAGAGGGAGAGAGGGAGAGAGAGGGAGAGGGAGAGAGGGAGAGAGGGAATCCCAAGCAGGCACCATGCTGTCAGTGAGGAGCTAGACGCAGGGCTTGGGGGTTCCATCTCACGAACCATCAGCTCATGACCTGAGCCAAAATCAAGAGTCAGAGGCTTAACCAACTGAGCCCCAACATCTTTTTTAACCTAATCTCAGAAGTGACATCCCATCACATTTCCTGCATTATCTTTATTAGAAGTGGCTCACTAGGTCTAAGACCCCGAACTGCCCAGAATAACTGTTGCCAACCATCTTTTTATTTCATAGCTCTCCTGGCTTTTCACCATTGAGCTGATCTTTTGAAACTCATCTAACTCACACTGGTCTACTTATTGTACAATGCACGACTATTAATAAAAAAAATCCCCAGTCTTTCAATCTGCAAATGCTCAACATAGACTTTAAAATAAAAAGGAATGGACGACTGGGTGGCTCAGTCGGTTAAGCATCCAACTCTTGATTTTGGCCCAGGTCATGGGATTGAGTGCCCCATCAGGCTCTGCACTCAAAGCATAGAACCTGCTTGGGATTCATTCTCTCTCTCTCTCTCTCTCTCTCTCTCTCTCTCTCTCTCTTTCTCTGTCCCTCCCCTATCCATGTATGCTCGCTGTCTCTCAAAATAAGTATTTTTTTTAATTTTTAAAAATAAAAGGGAAGCATCAACCATATTTCTGTAGCTTTACATCTGTTTCCATGAGTTTCTGTGTACCTCCTCCAACTGAAAAAAACTGGCTGTTACATAGTTGCCTAGGAATGGCTTCTACCTGCCACTATAGTAATGAAAGGATTTTTCTACATTTCACTGAATTTGGCATAACAAGAGCAACTTCCAGCCCAGAACATTTTTCATTCTCAATAGTTATTTCCTACGTCTCACTGTCACATGTGTCTCTCTCCAGCCCTGGAATCTGTGACTAGCCTCCGAAACTGTCCTTTTGTTTCACTAACATTTTACAGTTTGAATGTTCATACCACTTAGATCAAGTATCATGGAAGCTTTAAGCTGACAATATCTTACATTTGCTTAATTGACCCTGTAAGAAAAAAAGCTCTGAGTAATTCCTCTCTCACATTCTCTGATTCTCTTGAGCTAGTTCAAGTCAGATTTGGGGTCTATTGTCTCAGTTCCTGATGCAGTGTGTGTGTGTGTGTGTGTGTGTGTGTGTGTGTGTGTGTGTGTGTGTGTGTTTCTCACTGTGCACTGCTTTTAGATACTCTGATTAGTTCTCAAGTACACAATATGTACTAGGGAAATGTTTGTAACCAAATCAAAATCCACGTTAGAACAACAACAAAATCCAAAAGAAACATAACATTGTGATGAGGAATCTGAAGAGAAGAGACAGTAAAATGTGAATTTTAGCCCCATGTGGAACATGAATTCTTTTCCTGGCTTCATGTACTAACATCAATCAAAGGCCAGGCCAGTCAGGAAACAGAAACCCCACAGAAATTTGAGCAGGGAAGGCTTAATACAAATAGTTATTATCTATTTACAGGAAATTAGCTACCAAGAGAGAACTTTATAAAGATTACCCTAGGTCTGAGTGAGTGAACACAAGAAGAATCACACTTGGAAGGGGTCCCCTTCCCAAAGCTAGAAATCAGACCCAGTCACAGGGCTGTGGTTGCAGTCTGCTGGGTGGCAGAGAAGTTGCTGGGCTACCCTAGGCTAAGGCTAGTGGACAGGGAACCATCACTAGGTGCCAATGAAACTCACTAGAAAGCTGCCATCAGAGGCTGCTGTGGAATTCACTGGGAAGCTATTGGAGGGACCCACAGAACTTACCTGAAAAGCATCCAGAAGGGTGCTGTTAAGCTCATTGGAAAGCCAGCTTTCCAGTAAGCCACCTGCAGCTGATCCTACTGACACTTGCTCAAGGTCACCTCCATGGGTTTTCCTGCAGCAGGATGGCGAAGCACCACAGGAACAAGAAGAAGGGGACAAATCCATCTGAACCAGGAAAAGAAGCCCTTTATCTGCAGTGTTCCTCTTTTGCCTTCTACTGATCAAACTTAACATGGTGCCATGAAATAAAGAAAGAAATGCTTACAAAATCCATCTTGGCTATCAAGCACAATAACAAAGGGTAGATGTGGAGCTGAGAAGAAATACATCAATAACAAGAACATTGGCATCATCAGTGAATAGGCATGAGCTCTAGTCTCAACTCTACCAACTTGGTAACATGTGGGGACCTCTTAGACACTTGATTCCCTTCATAATGCCTTAGCATCTCTCTACTTTTATTAATCCAATCTATGAAACATTATGAGTTTGATAGTCACAATGAGACATTCTATTACTTCAACACATAATAAATGAAAATAGCAAATAAAACTTACTTATCAAGATTCCAAGAGCTCACACATAGATTTTTCTATTTTATTTTGCCAGATACCAAACTTTAAGACAATTTTTATTTGATTCTTATTGCTGTTCATGTTATTGTGATTATAATAAGAAGTATATATCTTCCTGCCACTTCCTGGCACAGGAGTTTCGGAAACACTTGGAATTCCTGAGTGACAGAGGAATATCTTTTGTCATTCATAATAAGCCCTCTGCAACCATACCTGCATTTATGCTAATGAGGTGACTCTTGGTGGGCTACTAGATAGCTTCAGGTTGACAGAGAAACCAACCATGTGATTAGAGGGTTGGAACTTTTAGCAACCCCCCCCCCCCAATCTCAGGGAGGGGAGAGCAGCTGGAGATTGAGCCAATCACCAAAGAGCATTGATTTAATCAATCATGCCTATGTAACAGAACCTCTATTAAACACCCTGAACAACAAGGTTCAGAGAGTTTCTGATTTGGTGAATACATGCAGGAAGGGTGGTGCATCCCTCCTCCATGGGGATAGAACCCTTCTAGACCTTACCCAATGCACCTCTTCACCTGAGTGTTCATTTGTATCCTTTATATTATCCTCTATAAAACATACTGGTAAGAGTAATAAGTAAAGTGCTCTCCTGAGTTTTGTCAGCCATTCTATCAAATTACTGAGCCTGAAGAAGGGGTCATGGGAACTCCCAATTAATAACTACTTAGTCTGAAGTACAGTAGCAGGGACCTGAGACAGGCATCTGAAGTGGGAACAGTCTGAGTCTGAGCCCTAAAACTGTGGGGTCTGTACTAACTCTGGGTAGTTTGTGTCAGAAATGAACTAAATTGTAGGACACCCAGTTGGTGTCCACAGAGAAGTGGAGAATTACTTGGTGTGGAAAACCCACACATTTGGTGATAGAAGTGTTGTGGGTAGAATAGCCCATAACTGCTGTAACAAATTACCACAGACTTAGTGGTTTCAAGTAACACAAATTTATTCACTTACAGCTCTGGAGGTCAAAAGTCTAAAAATGGGTTTTCCTGGCTACATTCCTTCCGGAGGCTCTATGGGAGAATCCATTTCCTTTTCCACCTTCTAGAGGAGAGTGACATTCTTTGGCTCATGGCAACTTCCTCTACCTTCAAAGCCAGCTCTCTGACCTCTGCTCCTGTCCTCACATTTTCTATTTGACTCGTCCTTCTTGCCTCCCTTTTACAAGGACCCTTGTGATTACAAGTGGACCCACAAAATAATCCAGGATAATCTCCACACCTGAAGATCATTAATTTAATCACATCTACAAAGTCTCTTGCTATGGAAGGTAATATATTCACAGGTTCTATACATTAAGGCCATTATTCTGTCTATGATACAATCTTTCCTAAAATTAAAGCTTCATGAATATTACCTGATTTTTGTTTCATGTGTATTTTCTCATATAAAAGGGTCTCAAAACCCAGCTACCCAGTTACCCAGTTGTCAAGATGCCATTATGAGTTCCCAGACACCCTTAGTTTCTCTTCAGCCCCCCTATTCTTACTCTTCCTAAGAAACCCATTTAATTAACTTTCGCCCTCCTTGTAACTCCTATTCATTAACTAATAAAAGAGATGATACTTTAGCTTATGGATTCACTACTTCTAATGACACAAGCTTTCTCACAGACCGTCAATTACTCTACAAACCTCTCTACATTTACTCGAATGGTCTTCCAAGGATTTCTGAATTAATTAACAGAGGTGTAATGGCCATTTAGCACAAGCGCGCATACACACACACACACACACACACACACACACACACACACACACAGTCCTCCCTCACAAGCCTAAACTTGCTTATTGCATTTCCCTTTATTTCAAGTTCTCTTTATTCTCATTGTGATTCTTTGTATGTGGCAGGAGAAAAAGTAGAATACATAGCAAATTATAGATTATTTAAAAATTCTCAAGACTAAGACAGTTTCAATTAGAATACAGAGTGTCAAAATGGGATTAGAACTACGAGGTACCAGCACACACCTGTTAGAATGGCAAAAACCCAAAACACTGACAACTCCAAATGCTGGGGAAGATGTGGAGCAACAGGTACTCTCATCTGTTGTCAGTGGAAACGCAAAATGCAACAGCCACTAGAGAAGACAGTTTGGCAGTTTCTTACAAAACTAAACATACTCTTACCAGATGATATGATTATCTGTCTAGATAACCAAAAAGAATTAATCAGGGAAGGTTAAGTTGCTGTAATAAATTAACGCCAAAATTTCAGGTGCTGAAAGGACACAAAGTACATTATAGTTTCAAGAAAGTGCTCCAAGCCAGCAGGCAGCTCTCCATAATGTAATATAGGACTCTGGCTACCTCCATCTTGGAGCTCCATCATCCCCTGAGGATTTATTATTATACCCATGAAAGTAAAACATATATAATAAGTGTCAGTTTCCAAAATATGCAAAAAAGTGACTACAAATCAGTAAATACCTTTTGGATAGCTAAATGGAACCTCCTTGGAAAACAATTCAGAGACCATCTACTTTATCTGAAGCAGATTCATATGGAGGTACATACTCCAACTTAAGCATCTTACCAAATGTCTTCCCACGAAAATAGTTGCTTTCAAGGGTTTTGGCAAGGCTTTGGGCAAAAGTCCCTCTAAGACATAGTTGATAGAGGTATAAATGAGTTACATTAGTCACATTTGAAAGGTACCTGGCTTTTGACCCAGCTATAACATATCTAGGCACGTATTCTACAGAAACATTAACCCAAGGACATAAACACAATCATTACAAGATTGACTGAAACCCTCTGCTTGAGACACATTCTTTCTAGAGACATCCTTCTTCTACCCCCTCACCTCCTTCTGTTCTTGTTCAGACCTCATCTTCCAGGAAGATTTACCTAGACCATGTTTAAAATTCCAACACCTCTACTCCCCTTCCCTGTTTTAGTCTCCTTTTTAGGACTTACTCTCATCTGACAGGCCGGACTCACCCCACTAGTTTGGTTTCTCCATTTTTGTTGCTGTTGTTCATTGCTATTCCTCTAGTCACAAATAATTCCTGGCACAGTAGGTGCTCAGTAATTACATGTAAAATGAATAGGCGAATTCCAACACTCTTTGTAATAGTGAAAAAAAGTAGAAATAAATGTCATGCTACTTTAATAAATAATGGCTGGGGCGCCTGGGTGGCGCAGTCGGTTAAGCGTCCGACTTCAGCCAGGTCACGATCTCGCGGTCCGTGAGTTCGAGCCCCGCGTCAGGCTCTGGGCTGATGGCTCAGAGCCTGGAGCCTGTTTCCGATTCTGTGTCTCTCTCTCTCTCTGCCCCTCCCCCGTTCATGCTCTGTCTCTCTCTGTCCCAAAAATAAATAAACGTTGAAAAAAAAATTTTTTTTAATAAATAATGGTAACCCTACTACTTAACAAATATAATGCTACTATTTAAAATACATTGTAGGACACCTGGGGGGTTCAGTTGGTTAAGTAGTCGACTCTCATTTTTGGCTCAGGTCATGATCTCACAGCTCATGAGTTCAAGCCCTGCACTGGGCTCTCTGCTGACTGAACGGAGCCTGCTTTGGATTCTTTCTTTCCCTCTCCCTCTGCCACTCACCCACTCATGTGCTCGCTCCCTCTCCCTCCCTCTCAAAATAAATAAACTTAAAAAAATAATAAGTAAAATACATTGTATATCTGTGTATACCAACTGATAAACATAGCCATGATATGGTTAAGTTAAAAAAAAAAGCAATTATTGCACAATTCATACAAACATTTGGAAGAATATATCATGCTTTAACTAGGGAATTCTGAGATTCTGGGTACTCAGACTGTCTGGATGTGTTCCCAGGACAAACCTCCTGAGCAAAACCTGGGCCAAGAGTGTCATCCCCTCTGGGCCTGAATGGCAGCCACGAGACAGCTGTCAGGATTTAGTGGACAAAACTTGGATGTGTGGACTGGGGATTCCCCAGGACTCCTCCTGGTACAGAAGAAAGCCAGGGCTGAGAGGACAACAGGGGAAATAACAGGCCAGGGTCCTCCATTTGTCCTTTTGCTCCAGGTCCCTCAAGTGTTAGGGATAAGCCTGCCTGAACTTAACCACGGCAACCTTCTCCACCAAAGCCGGAGTTTTGCCAAGGCTGCTAATACCTTTCAATCTCGTGTTGGCCTAACTGCACTTCCCATCTGTTGGGCTGGGCTTTCCTGCATTAGAAACCAACTGCTTTCCGAAGGCTACAGACCACTGACTGGGACACAAACAAAAGTCATCCTGTCTCAGAACCACCAGGGCCTAAGATCTCTGCCAGTCTAAAAGCCATCTGATGACAGAAATCCAGTCAGCATCTCAAGGCCCATTACTTCAGCAGTGCCTGTCACTGACTGTCATCCTTCACCAGGACCCGAAGTGCAAGCTCATCTAGTCATATGCCCTTTCTTCTATGCCCACCCCAGTTCAGTTCTGTCTCTCTTCACTCCAAACCCACCTCTCATCCTCCCCTTATTGACAAATCCATCAGCCCTTGTTTTGTTACTCTCCGGGAATCGCTGTTCTGTGTAAGCCACCCCTGATTTCCACCTTTCCCCCAAACACTCCCTCTACCTGTATTTCCACTTCCTGATCATGGCTCGTTCACTGTCTTACTGCCCATATGATGAGAGGAGGGATGCACATCACATTTTTCTCGCTCTACCTGCTGCCTCCAGACTACTGCCCCTCCACCTTTGTGTAAATGCACCTCCACTCAGGTTTATATCATCTGTCAGTAGCTCCCACTCTTTCCCTTGCCATTGTTATTACTGACTTTTTAGTCACTACTTGTATTATGGATTTCAGCCTAAATCACCTTATTATCTTCCTTTTTTCTCTAGTGCTGTCATCGTTCTAGGGTCTAGGTGAGTCTGATGTCCATGTGCACAAGATATGTTGTTGACTCTCCACTCTATTTCAGCAATCTACTCATACACCATATCCAGTTCTTTGTTATTTTCTAAAACTATTCCACCTTTTAAACCAAAATCCTTATATCCACTTCCAAACTGCATCTTCCCACCTTTTCTTACTCTTTATATTCTGTGTCTCTATTCTTATACCTCATCAATACCTCCAAACCTTTAATCCCCTATCTCCCCTAGTCTGTCTGCCCCTATTAATTGGACTTCCTGTCATCCCCCAATCATCACTGAAAACAAAAATGTGATTGTGTCAGTCTCCTACTTAAAATTCTTCAAGGGCTCTTCATTTGTTTTAAAAATTTCAAATTCCTTAGACAAAGAATTCTTTATAATTGTATAATTTGGCCTTGCCTGATCACTCCAGCCTTATTTACCTCCCCCCACCCCTACATACATCCTGGACTCCAGTTTTGCTGACCTGGTTCCAGTTCCATTTATTCATTCTCTAGTATGCCCTTCTCTACTCTCTTCTCTTGGCTAACTCAGTCTTAAAAACAGTTTGATTTTTTAAATTAAACATCTTATTTTAAGGTAATTGTAGATTCACAAACAGTTTAGGACAGAATACAGAAATAACCCAAGATAACCTAATACAGAGATAACCAAGTAAACATAACCCCTTTACCCCATGTTGCCCAAAGGTATCATCATGCAAAACTATAGGATAGTATCAGAACCAAGATACTGACACTGATACCATCAAGATACAGAGGAGCTCCCTCACCACAAGGCTCCATCATATTGCCCTTTGATAGTCGCACGCCCTCGTCTCCTGCCCCTGGACCCATCTTAAGCGCTGGTAACCACTAATCTGTTCTCCTTTTTTATAATTTTATTTTCAAGGATGCTACATAAATGATATTATAAAGTTTGTAACCTTTTGAAAGACTGGCTTTTTCCACACAACATAATTCTCTGGAGGAGCATCCATGTTGTTGCAGGTATCAATAGTTTGTTTCTTGACTGCTTGCTGACTTGTAATAGATGCAGTGGATGTACCTGTTAATCCACTGACCCATTTTTCAACCATGAGCCCATTAAAATCATGTGGGCTGTTTAAAGTGGTGTTTTTTTGGGGGGGGGGCGCCTGGGTGGCTCAGTCGGTTGAGGGTCCGACTTCAGCTCAGGTCATGAACTCAGGGTTTGTGAGTTCGAGCCCTACATCAGGCTCTGTGCTGACAGCTCACAGCCTGGAGCCTGCTTCGGATTCGGTGTCTCCCTCTCTCTCTGTCCTTCCCCTGCTCATGCTCTCTCTGTGTCTCTCAAAAAATAAGTACAATTTTAAAAAAAATTTAAAGTGGTTTTTTTTTCTATTATGAATACAGCTCCTATAAACATTCATGTGAAGTTTTTTATGTGAACATATTTTTCAATTCTTTGATATAAATATTCAAGAGTCTAATTGCTGGGTCATATGGTGGTTGCATGTTTAGTTCTATGTTGTTTTTTTTTTAAGAAACTGTCAAAATATTTTCCAGAGTGGATATGACATTTCACATTTCCACCAGCAGTGAGTGAGTGATTTAGTTTCTTCACATCCTCACCACTTTATGGTGTCACTTTATTTTACCCATTCTGATAAGTGTAAGTGATACCTCATTGTGGTTATAATTTGCATTTCCCTAATGGCTAAGGATATTAAACATCTTTTCATGGATTTATTTTCCACCTATATGTCCTTTTTAGTGAAATGACTTTTCATGGGTTTTTTTCTTATTGGATTTTTTTTAACCATTGAGTTTAAGAGTTCTTTATATATTTTAAATACTAGTCTTGTGTCAGATACGTGGTTTCTAAATATTTTCTCTGTCTGTAGCTTCTACCAACTGGCCCTTCAATGGAGAAAAAAATGTTTTAAGTTTAATTCTAATTTACCAAATTTTCCTTTTATGGATCATGCTTCTAGTGTCACGTCTAAGAACTGTTTACCTAGCCCTAAATCCCAAAGATTTTCTTCCTTCCTTTCATTTTTTTTTCTTAAAGCCTTAGGGTTTTACATTTTATATTTAACTCCATGATCCATTTTGAGTTCTTTTTTTATATAAGGAATAACTTAGGTCAAAGTTTATTTTTTGCCTACAAATGTCCAATCATCCCAGCACTGTTTGTTGAAAAGGCTATCTTTTCTCCATTGAATTGATTTTCCTCCTTTGTCAAAAGTAAGGTCAACATATTTAGGTGTATCTTTTGGGTTCTCTATTCTGTTCCATTGTCTATTATGTGTCTATTCCTCCACCAATACCACACAATATTGATTACTGTAATTAAATAAGTTGAAATCAGGTAGGCTGAATCCTCCAGCTTTTCAGTCATTGTCAAAATTTTTATCTATTCTAGTTCTTTTGTCTTCTATATAAGTTGTAGAATAATCTTGTCTGTATCTACAAAAACATCCTGGTGGGATTTTAAAAGGGAGTACATTATATCAGTATATCAATTTAGGAAGAACTGACATCTTTACTTTGTTGAGTCTTTTAATCCATAAAGACAGTGTATCACTCCATGCAGTTAATCTTTGATTGGACTCATCAGCATTTTGTACTTTGATTTAACACACAAGCCCTATACACATTTTGTTAAATTTGAACCTTCAGTATTTTATTTTTTAGATAATTTTTAATAGTACAGTATTTTTAGATTTACTGTCATGTTTATTGCTCATATATGGAAATACAATTTTTATGTTGATCTTTTTAAGTTTTCTTAAAATGTTTATTTATTTTTGAGAGAGAGACAGACAGACAGTGTGCAAGTGGGGGAGGAGTAGAGAGAAAAGGAGACACCAAATCCAAAGCAGGCTCCAGGCTCTGAGCTGTGAGCATGGAGCCAGATGCAGGGCTCAAACCCATAAACTGAGATCAGACCTTAGCCGAAGCTGGATGCTTAACCAACTGAGCCACCCAGGTGACCCTATATGTTGATCTTGTACCTGTTACTCTGCTAAACTCATTTATTAGTTCTGGAGGATTTTTTTGTGGTAGATTCCTCGAACTTTTATTCATAGAAAATCATGTCACCTGCAAATAGGGATAGTTTTATTTCTTCTATTCTGATCTGCATGCCTTTTTTTCTTGTCTTATTGCACTGGTTAAGAACTTCAATCACTATATGTTGAATAAGAGTGGTGATAACAAACCTGTTTGTTTTATTTCTGATCTTTAAGGGAAAATATTCAGTCTTTCGCCATTAAGTATAATGTTAGCTATGTTTTTTTTATAGATGTTCTTTAACAAGTTGAGAAAGTACCCTCTAGTGCTAATTTTCTGAGAATTTTTATCCTGAATAAATGTTAAATTTTGTCAAATATTTCTTCTACACCAATTGATATTATCATATGATTTTTCTTCTTTATCTTGTTAATACGGCAGATTACATTGATTGATATTTTAACACTGAACCAGCTTTGCATCCCTGAAATAAATTCTACTTGAAAATAGTGTACAAGTATTTTTATATATTTCCGAATTCTATTTGCCAGCATATTGTTAAGGATTTTTGCCTAAGTATTCATAAGGGAAACTGGTCTGTAGTTTTCCTTTCTGATACTATCTTTGTACAGTTTTGGAATCAAGGTAATTCTAGCTTCATAAAATAAAGCTTCTTCTATTTTTTGGAAAAGATGGTATAGAAATTATGTTCATTCATATTTAAATGTTTGGTAAAATTCTCCAGTGAAACCATCTGAGTCTGGAAACTCCTGTTTGGAGAATTTTGGTTTTGGTTTTCCATTACAAATTCCATTTCTTTAATAGTTATAGGCCATTATAATTATTTAATATTGGATGGTAGTGTTTTTTGAGGAATATGTTCATCTCCTATAAGTTGTCAAATCTATGGGTACAGTTGTTCACAGCATTCCTTTATTATTCTTTCAGTATTTGCAAGGTCTGTAGTGATATTCCCTGTTTCATCCCTATTACTGGTAATTTGTTTCTTCTCTCTTTATTTCTTAATCAGTTTTGCTAGAGGTTTATCAATTTTATGAATCTTTTCAAAGAAATAGGCTCTTTACTGAATTGGTTTTCTCCAATTTTTTTTCTGTTTTCAATTTCATTTATTTCTGCTCTTTCCACTCCCCCCCGCCCTTCATTTTGCTTGCTTTGGGTTTGTTTTGCTCTTTGGGGGCAGGGGAGTATGGGGGTTTTCAGGTGGAAGCTTAGATAATTGATTTGAACCTATCCTACTTTTATTTTTTTTAAGTTTTATTTACTTAAGTAATCTCTACACCCCATGGGGGGCTCGAGCCCATGACCCTGAGACCAAGAGTCTCATGTTCCTTTGACTAAGCCAACCAGGCACTCCTGAACCTATCCTACTTTTCTAATGTAAGCATTTAATGATATAAATTCCACCTCTTAGTACTCCTTTAGCTATCTTTCAGAAATTTTGATGTTTCATTTCCATTTTTATTCAGTTCATTTGAAGTCCATTGAATATTTTTATTCAGTTCATTTTATTCAGTTTACTTTTTAAATATTTTTCCCTTGAGACTTCCTCTTTGACCCAGAGATTATTCAGTTCTGTTGTTTTTCATGCTTATCTTTGTGTTATTGTTATGTAATTTCCTTCCACTGTGGTTGGAGGACACATTCTGTATGATTTCCAGTATCCTAAATTTGTTGAGGTTTCTTTTATGGCCATAAATATGACCTTAGTAAACGTTCCATGGGCACCTGAAAAAAATACGCATTTTGCTGTTGTGGGGTGGAGTGTTCTGTGAATATTACTTGGATCCAATTGGTTGATGATACAATAGAGTTCTTCTATATTGTAGGTGGTTTTCTGTCTAGTTATTCTATCAATTGTTAAGAAAAAGATGTTAAAGTCTCCAACTATAATTACAGATTTGTCTATTTCTCCTAGTTCTGTCAGGTTTTGTTTCACATATTTTGCCGCTCTGTTGTTTGGTGCATACATATTTAGGACTGTCATGGGATTTTTTTGGTGGTTGGCCCTTTTACATTATATAATATCCTTCTCTTTCTCTACTAAATTTCTTTGAAGTCCACTTCATCTGATGTTCATATAGCCAGTCCTGCTTTATTTCAATTAATGCTTAAGATAGCTCTTCTTCCATCCTTTTTATTCAAAATGGCTATGTTGTTATATTTCAGGTAGTCTCCTAGAGGCAGCATGTAGTTGGGTCATGTTTTTCAATCCACTCTGCGAATATATGTCATTTAATTGATTCATCTGGACAGTTTAATGTAATTACTGATCTATTAGGCCTTACATCTACCATGTCCTTTTTTGCTTTCTGTTTATTTTTCATTTGTTTTCTTTTTCCTGACTTATGAATTGCTCAAACATTTTTGACAATTCCATTCTGATTTATCTATAGTATTTTTGAGACTCTTTGTTTAGCCCTTTCAGTGGTTCTCTAATATTTTACATTATATATACACAACACAGTCTACTAGTCCCTTTACCAGTTTGAGTAAGGTGTAGAGACCTTACTACTACCGTTTTATCCTTGTATCCTTTTCCTTTTATAATTATGTTAAATTATCCCTCCTACTTCCTTCTAGAAGTATTACTTCTAATACTTATCAGAAGTATTATAATTTTTGCTTCAACCACCAAATATAATTTAGAAAACTCCAGAAGAGGAAGAAAGTCTATTGTATTTACCCATACTTTTGCTTATAGTGTTCTAAGATTTTTTTTTTTTATCTTTTCTCTGACAGAAAGAAAGGGAAAAAAAGGATAACTGAAATTCCTAAGCTTTTCTCTTAGGTCTTCTGAAAACAAGTTCTGTTAGTTTTCCTTCATCCAAAATTGTTTTAATTTCCACTTCATTCCAGAAGGATATTTTTGTTGGGTATAGGATTTTGGGCTGACAGTTCTTTTCTTTCAGCCCTTAAGACATATGTTGTATGCATTACTTTTATCTCACACTTTCTGATGGATGACTGCTATCATTCAAATAGTTCTTCCCCATAGGTCAGGTTTCATTTCCCTATCACTGCTTTCAAGTGTTTTGTTGTTGTTGTTGTTGTCTGTAGTCTTTCACAAGTGTGACTATGATGTATCTTAGTGCATCTTGGTTTTTTGGTTTATCTTGTTGAGGGTTAGTTCAGCTTTTTGAATCTGTAAGCTTTTTTTTCTACATTCAGAAAGTTTTCAGTCATTATTTCTTCAAGCACTTTTAAAATCTCTTTCTCATTTTCTTCTAGGACTCTGATGACATAACGTTAGATCTTTTGCTATAGTTCCACAGGTCCCTGATGCTCTGTTAATGTTTTTCTGTGTATTTTCTCTCTGTTGTTTAGAATAGGTAGTTTCTACTGATCTATTTTCTAGTTGACTCATTGTTTTCCCTGACCTCCCCATTCTTCTGTTGAGCCCATCAACTGAGCTTTTCATTTCAGTTATTGTATTTTTCACTTGCATTATTTCCATTTGGTTCTTCTTTGTATCTTCTATTTTTCTGCTGATAGTTTTTTTTTCATTTATTTCATGCATATTCATAATTACTCTGAAGGATTTTTATGACAGCAACCTTAAAATCTTTGGCAGATCATTCTAATATTTTTTTTCATCTCAGTTTTGGCCTCTGTTGATTGTCTTTTTTCACTCAGTATGAGATTTTCCTGGTTGTTGACATGGCAAGTGATTTTGTTATTAAAATTTGGATATATGGGGTATAATGTTATCAGACTCTGAAATCTTAATTAAATTGTCTGTTTTACCTGGCTTTCTCTGACACCGCTTCAGTAAAGGAAGGGGCTGGGGATAGGTATCACCAGCTCATCACTGCCAGGTGCGCAACCACTTCATTGTCCTGAAAACAGTTTGATGTTTAAAATATGTATGTATTATTTTTTCAGATAAAGTAGAACATACGTTTTGAACAATTTAGTTTGATCATATATTCCTCCAGGACGTCTTTCCTAATCCCTTAATCCTGGGTTAGAGCTCCTTCCTCTGTATGTTCCCAGGTCTACCTATTTTGTCTCATCATAGAATTATAGTATTTTGTAGATGCCTTGTCTGTTTCCACTAAACTGCAAGCTTAATGACAGCACCAACTCTGTCTTATTTGATATTGAATCCCTACACTAGAATAGTGTTTACATATAATTGTCACTCAATAAACATATTTTGAAAAGCTATCATTTTGCTGTCCAAATCTTCAGGAGTGTTTGTGCTCAGTTTGTTACTAAAGACTCTGCAGTCACGCCTACCAACCTTTAGCAATGAAGCTCCCACCACTACCCTATATAAATCCTTTCTTCAACCAAATGTGGTCACCTTGTCTCCAGAACCCTACCAGCATGCATTTCAACCTACCAGTCTTCAGGATGGAATGAGCAAGAGGATCTTATCTCATGTCTTATCTCCACCTTTCCTAGAATCCTTTTCCTAACCACCCTGACATGCTTGTTCTTAGTATCTGTACATCAGAGCCATCTTTAACATATACTGACTCATTTTATTTCTTTCTAAATATATCATTATTTCCAAGATCTCCACAGCTACAAGATCCTTGCAGATAGGATCTATGTCTTTTGTCCTTCACATACGGCATAGTATCTTGCACAGTATCTTGTAATAAGCATTTGTCGTTGAAGAAAAATAAAAATTGTCATTTAGGATGTTTTAAGGGGATCCAATATTAAGCCACAAGTTTTAAAAACTGGTTTCTCCAGGGTGCCTGGGTGGCTCAGTCGGTTAAGCGCTAGACTTTAGCTCAGGTCATGATTTCATGGTTCATAGGTTGAAGCCCCTCATCAGGCCCTATGCTGACAGCTCAGAGCCTGGAGCCTACTTTGGATTCTCTATCTCCCTCTCTGTCTGTCCCCTACTCACATTCTGTCTCTCTCTCAAAAATAAATAAATATTTTAAAAGTTTTTTAATAAAAAAATTGGTCTCTCCAACTAGCTCATCTCCTTACTCAGTGTAACATAGTAATTAAATCCAGTCACTTAACCCAGTATTTTTTACTTTCTTCAACAGTAAAATGAGAATAAAACTTGATCATACGTCAACACCTTAAAGATAACAGAGGTCAACGGTGATTATGACTAAGTGGTATTTAACGGAATTGTTTTTGTCCATGCATTTGTTAAATACAGCTCAAATGACCAGTTTCATAGCTAACAGGTTGAGCAACTGACTTTAAGAGTTGAGAAGTGAGCAAAGGAAACAATCAACAAACTAAAAGGCAACCAACAGAATGGGAAAAGATATTTGCAAATGACATATTGGACAAAGGCTAGTATCCAAAATCTATCAAGAGCTCACCAAGCTCCACACCTGAAAAACAAATAATCCAGTGAAGACATGGGCAGAAAACATGAATAGACACTTCTCTAAAGAAGACATCCGGATGGCCAACAGGCACATGAAAAGATGCTCAATGTCACTCCTCATCAGGGAAATACAAATCAAAACCACACTCAGATACCACCTCATGCCAGTCAGAGTGGCTAAAATGAACAACTCAGGAGACTATAGATGTTGGTGAGGATGTGGAGAAATGGGAACCCTCTTGCACTGTTGGTGGGAATGCAAACTGGTGCAGCCGCTCTGGAAAGCAGTGTGGAGGTTCCTCAAAAAATTAAAAATAGAACTACCCTATGACCCAGCAATAGCACTGCTAGGAATTTACCCAAGGGTACAAGACTGCTGATGCATAGGGGCACTTGTACCCTAGTGTTTATAGAAGCACTTTCAACAATAGCCAAATTATGGAAAGAGCCTAAATGTCCATCAACGGATGAATGGATAAAGAAATTGTGGTTTTATACACAATGGAGTACTACAAGGCAATGAGAAATAACGAAATATGGCCCTTGGTAGCAACGTGGATGGAACTGGAGAGTGTGATGCTAAGTGAAATAAGCCATACAGAGAAAGACAGATACCATATGCTTTCACTCTTATGTGGATCCTGAGAAACTTAACAGAAGACCATGGGGGAGAAAAAGGAAAAAAAAAAGTTAACGAGGGAGGGAGCCAAAACATAAGAGACTCTTAAAAACTGAGAACAAACTGAGGGTTGATGGGGGTGGAAGGGAGGGGAGGGTGGGTGATGGGTATTGAGGAGGGCACCTGTTGGGATGACCACTGGGTGTTGTATAGAAACCAATTTGACAATAAATTTCATATTAAAAAAAAGAGTTGAGAAGTGAGTTGCTAGCTCCACATTAACTCATCCTGTTTCAAGCCTCATTATATGGCAGCTGCTCCATGGGACAGCCTCTGACTTGAGTGACTGGTTCAGCCAGTGTTGACATTCCTTTCAATAATTCTTAGCAAATGCATCTACTGTGCAAACTCGCTTTTGTGCACAGATTAATTTTTCTATCAAATGTCTCAAACACAAAGATTTTGGGACAGAGTCCAGCACAGGGTCTGTTTGCAGAGTTATGTTTTGAAAAAAAAAATAGTCAAGGTAATTCTAGTTGCAGGAAGGGTTTCCTCCAAAAGGGAGGAAGCCAAACTTGTTCCCACTAACAATTAGTGGGAGATGGAGTCCACAGAGCAGAGATGGGAGAAAGTGAAAGGCAAGGAACAGGGCAGCAAACAGCTCAAGAAACCTACCTTTGCTTTATCTCACTTGGTGAAAACACCAAGTCTATTGGAACCCAAAACTTCTTTCATAAAATCACATAATGAACCACAAAAAATTCTGACACAAGAAAGTAAACAAGAACATCAGAAAAATCATCCAAAATGAAGGCTTATCTTTGAGCCTACACTCAATGGAACCTAAAGGTGGAGCTTGGAGTTCTGCAGAAATACTGCTATAACTCAATAGAAAATAATTTTAGCAGTTTCTGTAGGAGGAAAGAAGGAAAGGGAAGCAGATGAATCAGACTAGCTTGGGTATATAAAAGGAGTGGTGGGAGTAGTAATGATCTAGGATGAAGTGGAGAGAAGAGGAAATCAAATGGAAAGTTATTTGGCTCTGTTAGTTTGACATAATTTTAACTATTGACCCCCTAATGACAGTTAGGTCTCAATTAGGGCTGCTACTATGTATACAGTATCTACACACACACACACACACACACACACACACACACACACACACACACA
>NW_024412415.1:5044337-5067338 GCF_014898765.1 Herpailurus yagouaroundi
CACACACACACACACACACACACACACACACACACACACACACACACTGGTTTCCTGCTGACAGTTCACTATTCCAATAAGTATAATTTGGGAAATTGGTATTGTAAAATGGATTTCATCACTAATTCAACTCTCTCAGAACGGAGAAGCTTGAAAAGAAAAGTATTGGATAAGTGATAGGCATTTATAATGCCTAGAAATTATGTGCATTTTATACTGATTAAAGGATGTAATTTCCTATTGAGGGAAAATTTGTTTACAGAATGTTTTTGGTAAAATACCCCAGATAAGAATTGACCTTCCCTTTCCCACCATATAAGACCTCATGGAATTCACTCTGTTATCTTCTGGGGTGTATAAGAGTTTGTTACTGGTTTGCCCTTGAGTTGGACAAAATCTTTATAACTCTTAAGAACTACATTATTTTTTGTTCTCCAAACTCCCTGGTAAGAAAAGCTACTTTACATTTGTAGGTTCCCCTCTTCCCAGGCTCTGTGACATAACTTTCTGAAGATTTAGACAAAGTCAACTTTACTGATGATCTCCTTCTGCCCTGATAGTTGAATCCCTGCAACTGGATCAAAGAGACCCAGTCCAGAACTTGTACTAAAGTTCTGATCATCATATCCCTTTTGGCTTCTTTTGTGACAGTCTTGGTCCCTGCCCAGAACTCAGAAGGTTAAGCCATGACCCTGAGCACTACCCTAGACTTCCTCTTCCTCCCCTTCCAAATGAACAATCATCAGATTCCAGCAACTTTACCTCCTAAATATCTCTTAAGTCCAATTCTCACTAACCCCAACCTGGGCCACCATCAATTCACACGTCTTTAATTATCATAACCTCTAAATTGCTCTACCATCCTCCAAATTTGCCACTTACAAGTTACACTCTATGTTGCAGCTAAAGTGTCATTCTAAAGTATCCATCTTCTTCTTAAGGCCTTTCAGTAACTTCCCCTTTCTCCCCAAATGAAGTCCAAACTCCTTAAGAAGAATAAAGATCTCACCCTGATGTGACCCCAGTTACCACACTGACTTCATACTACTCACCCCTCCACACACATCCACCTCCAATCTAGACTCCAGACACATTGAACTACTTTGGTTCCCCAAACATGCCATTTGCTTTCTCATTTCCTGGAACATTACCCTTTGCCTACTCATCTCTTAAGTCCCTATTTAGATGGCTTCTTCCCCAGGAGTTCTTTCCTAACTACCCCACATGAGTAAGGTGCCACTCTAAATGCTGTCATAGAAAACTGTGCTTTATTACAGAATTTATTGTGCTAGAGTATAACTCCCATTTACTAACCTCTTTTTTCCCTTGGAATATAAGCCCCTGGAGATCAGGGTACGAGTAGGTCTTGTCACCTCTGCATTCTCATATCTGGTACATATCCTGGCACATCCAAGCTCTACAACAAATAATGGTTAAAGGAACAAATGCACACCCAGGCCTAGGAATAAGGTCATGCTTCCACCTTGACACTCTGTTACACCCTTCAGGGAGAGTAGTCTTGCCCTAAGTCTCCAGTCCTATTTCTGGACCCTGCTAGAAATCCCCATGTCTTCTCATTGTTCCTAAAGTCTAAGACCAATTAAATGACCTAAAAACCCTACTCTTTCTAGCATTTGTTTCATTACCTCTTGTGATAGCCAGCCTACAAGATGACCCCAATGACCCCAGCCTAGTATTCACATCTTTATGTAGTCCACCCACATTGTATCAGCATTTGTCTGTGTGACAAACAGTATACAGTAAAAGTCATAACATACCACTTTTGAGGCTAGATCATAAAAGTTATTGCATCTTCTGCCTTTCACTCTCTCTTTTGGAAAAAGTTACTCTGGAAAAAGTTAGCTGCCATGTTGGGAGCAACCCTACGGACACATGTGGTGAGGAACCAAGGTCCCTGGCCTAAAGACAGTGAAGAACTGAAGATTCCAACCAAGAACCATAGGCTTTATTGGAAGCAAATGCTCCAAACCCCGTCAACCCTTCAGATGACTGCCATCCCAGCCAATATTTTTATTATAACCCCATGAGAGACCCTGAGCCATAATCACCATCTAAGCCACTCCTAGATACCTGACCCACAGAAACTATAAGATAATAAGTGTCTGTTGTTTTAAGTCACTAAATTCTAGAGTCATCTGTTTGCAGCAAAAGATAACTAATATAACACTCCAGTTCCATCACTGCCCACTGATTCTTGTTAGACTTCTCTCAATTACAGGACCATACTAGGTTCCCTCTTGCTTGTGGGTCTTTTCACATCGGTTCCTTTGCCTTTAGTCACCAGAACAACTGCCTTATGTATCAGCTTAAATAACATTTCCTCAGGAGCTTTCCCTGTCCCCCACACCAGCTTAGGCAACTTTTCATATGCCTTCAGGATAGCAGGCATTTTTCCTTCTTAGCCATTTTCATATCTATTTAATGATGCAGTAACTATTTGAAAAACATCCACTATTAACCAAATGCTGTACCATGTAACAAAGAATCAAAACAAGTATTATCCTGCCTTCATAAAGTTCATAATCTGGGATAATTCTTTCCTTAATTGTCAACGTTTAGTCATTTACTTGATTACATACATCTGATATTAATTCTACCCGCACTTTTCTACCCTCACTTTTCTTCCCTCCTTCTTCTCACTCCCTCAGTTCCATCTTGACAATTCTACCTCTGAAGGGTTTCTCAGCTGGAACCCCTCTGTGTTACCCTCCCCTTGACTTAATTAAATCTCAGCCTTATTCCAAGAGCCTCAAAGCCAGATTTTACTAGTGGCTACTGCCTTAGGTGAATATTTTAGAGCCTTCCTCTGACCCATCTCTGCAATCTTGAGTCTCACCTCTACACCTCTGTGTGCAGTGTCTGCCTATCACGTAACTGAATTGTTCTGTTAAAGACCTCCATCGTCCCCCATTGCCACAGAATCAAGTTAGAAATTCCACACCCAGCCTACAAGGTATTTCTCTCTTTCCAAACTTCCCCCATCCCAGCTCACCTCCCAGAGCCCATATCACACACACACACCCCCTACACTGCAGTCGTACCCAACTTCTCACTATTCTCCAAGCCAACCATGTCCTTTTATGCCTCCACACTGTTGTTCATGCTGTTTCCTCAGTATAGAAATCATTTCTGTAGCCGCCACCCCCTCATACCTACACATCTGCTAAACCCTTATGCATCTGTCAGGACCCAACTGATATATATCGCCTTCTCCAACTCCTCCAGGCTGATTCAGGGCTCTGAGCCCTGCTAGAGCACTTCAGACATGTCATAATGATGTGCTTGCATGACTCTCTTCACCTTTAAAATTTCTTCCAGGTCAGGGAATAATGTTTTCTTCATCTTTGTATTCTAGCGCCCAGCACAGTGGTTGGCACAAAACAAAGTAGCATGATTGTTGGATGAATGCAAGAATGAGAAACTCTGAGGAAAATAAAAATAACTGGGGCATGGACTACCTTACTTGCCTCTAATTTAAGAGACACATGAGCAGAGGCACTTCAAAGGGCAATTAAGAAGCCAAATAGTGCTGAACAGAATCTGATGCCCATAAAGTTCCAAGAGGTGAGGCAGACTGAAAACCAGCTAAGTTGCTGGTGTCTCTTGTGGAAGTAGCAGGGAGGTGTTAATGTGGTATTTAACACATGAACAAGTAACAGCAAAGAATGAACTGGAATAGGCAGAGCTAATGCTACGACAATTGACAATTACCTAGTGCAGCCTGTATTTAGCACAAAGAGAAAAAGAGCAAAATGTTTAGAACCAGCTCTCAGTTTAATCCTCATGACAACATATGCCCTGTACACTTATTTACTTAAAACCTTGCTTTAAAGAACATTTTATAATTTATAACTGTAATATAACATTTAATAATTCTGTTTTGATCAAAATAAACAAGAATATGCCTTTATAAAAAGGATCTGTGAAGTATTTGAAATTACAATTACAGAGATGGGGCTTGGCAGAGTAATATTCCCAACTCAAGAGGGCCAAGGAGCCAGACACAAAAAGCAGCCAAGATAGTATCTGCCATCCAGAAAATTCCCACCCATCAGTCACCAAGAGGAATAAATGCAGAACAAGTAAAGACCCAAGGACTTCTATTGCAGAACTGGAGATATGAGTATGGAATGGGAAAATAAGACAACATCACAGCATAATGTTCCAGCACTACAGAGAGGTAAAAATGTTTTTCTGATAACCATAAATGAAAATAATTGTCAAAAGTAAACTAAATCAGCTATGTAAATACAAACCTCATCCCTTTTTTTTCCTCTAAGAGTACAATCACCTATCTGCTTTATCAATATAAAAAAGTTAACAACAGAGAAAAATGATGAGACCCTATTCAAGGCAAGAGCTGCCCTTACCAGGTCCATGTAATCTTTGCTTGCTTCCTAGCAAACGTGTTCTATGATGTATATATCACCTAAAAAAATGATTCCATCCATTTTATCTGTTCCCTACGGCTGGAATCTGGATGGCATTGTATGTATAAGAAGAAACACAGTTGATTCTATTCTCAACAAAACAATGATTTGCTTCTTAATGAGACAACTAGGGTGAAATATGGGAAAATGGAAATTTCAGTGATGATTCATTCTTCCACTGGTTGTCAGACATTCATTTCCCATCAGTTTCAATTGCTTTGTTCCCCTAACTAGGAAACTTCCAAGTCATCTGAGGTAAGTCTGGTTAGTTATCTAGCTTTATGTTATAAGCAGCATGACTTATATTAGTTACTGCACACTGAGTCATCCATATAGTGTTTGAAATTAAAGTCAGAACACAGAGGTAGTAAAAAGGAATTCCACATGTGTCTCTGTGCTACAGAATAAAATCCACCTCTCTCTTCACTTAAATCAGTAAGGAATTAAATGTAACAAAACAAAGTGGTATGA
Organism: Herpailurus yagouaroundi; assembly: GCF_014898765.1. NCBI lineage: Eukaryota > Metazoa > Chordata > Mammalia > Carnivora > Felidae > Herpailurus > Herpailurus yagouaroundi. The sequence continues at coordinate 5,049,260 of NW_024412415.1, forward strand.
CAAAGAGAATCAAGAGATTCACATCATCAGCTGTCCCCATCTGTTTGGGGGCAGGTAAGAAAGAACATAGGCTTTAACTGAAGAAGAATTTATGTGAGCTATAAGTTAAAAATTCTGAGTGTAAGAGTTGTTAAATATGGAAATGGATGACTAAGAAAGATGCAATAGTCCTAGTTGGGTTCTAAAAATAGAAGTGGTGCTCACCATGCTGAGGTTGTTTGGTTATTATGTGGCTAATGATGTGTAAGGGAAAGCTAGTATCAAGTTTAAGCATATGTTGCATAGAGGACATAATAGGACAATATGTCCTATTAAGTTCATGTCTGCATAGAGGACATGATTTGCACAACCAAATTAGAACTATTCCATAACTCTATCAGGGCATGACCTCAAGTTCATGCTCACCCTCCCACCTATATACTCCCTAATAAATAGCAGAACTCATCATATAAATGACTACTCTTCTGATTATTCTGATTATTGTTTCTCCTTGAAATGAAGTTTCTAGAGATGGATGTATCCCGTTCCAGTCAAGGAGACAGAGTGAAACTGTTTCTTACTTCTGCCACTATCTTTTTCCCATTCTAGAAATTATACCCCAGGTACACTTACTTCATACCCACCAAGCACATACCTGAACTTCTACAGCAGTTTGTTCTTTATGATAATTATACAGGTAAATAAAGAGGATATTTGCCATGACAAATAAACTCAGTGGCACCCAGCTCAGATTATATAATGGAACCAAATTCTAAACCTGAGTAAGTGTTCTAATGCTGTTTAACAAATTCCCACAAATTTAGCTGCATAAAACACCACCTATTTATTATCTCGGTTTACACGTATCAGGGGTCCAGACACATGGCTGGGTCCTCTACTTAGCAACTCACATGACTTTAAGCAAGTATTACCTGGGCTACATTTTGATCAAAGGCTCAAATGGGGAAGAATTTACTTCCAAGTTCATTCCAATTGTGGGAGAATTCACCTCCTTGTAGCTGTATGACTAGAGCCTGAGCTTTTTGCTGACTGCTGCTTTTAGGTCCTAGGGGCCACCTCCAGGGCCTTGCTACCTGGTTTCTCAAGCATATCTACTTAGTTCATCAAGCCCTCAAAGAAAGTCTCTAGTCTCTTAAAATGGAGTATTACCTAATATAACATCATCAAAGGGATATCCCACCTTGATTGTCATATTCTATTGGTTAGAGGAAGTCACAGTTCCCTCCCAACTCAAAGGAAGGAGATTACAGGAAGATACGAACACCAGGAGGCAGGGACAAGTGGGAGTCACGTTAGGGTCTGTCTGCCACAAATTCTGTAAAAGGTGTCTTGAGGACAAGGGCTGTATAACCACTGAAGAGGTCACCAGGCTGCAGGTTCTGGAATTCTCTAGAAATCATGATCCTAATCCTCCACGAGTAAATGGACTTACCATATGACCCAGCAAGCCCACTCCTAGGTATATTTCAAAGAGAAACATAAACTTATGTCCACATACAATCTTATGAATTCATAACAAAAAAAAGTGAAAAGTGTTCATCAACTGATGAACAGATAAATAAAATGTAGGCTAGCCATACAACCGAATATTATTCAGAAATTAAAAATGAAGTACTGGGGCACTGGGGCGGCTCAGTCAGTTAAGCGTCCAGCTTCAGCTCAGGTCATGATCTCACGGTTCGTGAGTTCGAGCCCCAGGTTGGGCTCTGTGCTGACAGCACAGAGCCTCGAGCCTGTTTCAGATTCTGTGTCTCCCTCTCTCTCTTCCCCTCCCCCACTCACATGCACATGTGTGCACTCTGTCTCTCTCTCTCTCTCTCTCTCTGTCTTTCAAAAATAAATAAATATTATAAAATTTTTTTTAAAAAGGAGTACTGGGGCCCTTGGGTGGCTCAGTCACTTGTCTGATTCTTGATTTTGGCTCAGGTCATGACCACATAATCGTGAGATCAAGCCCCATGTCGGGCTCAGCATAGCACGTGGAGCCTGCTTGGGATTCTCTTTCTCTCCCTCTTTCCCAAAATAAATAAATAAACTTTAAAAAAAAGATGAAGTGCTTATACATGCTACAATATGGAGGGACCTCAAAAACATGCTTAGAGAAAGAAGCCAGTCACAAAGACCAGATATTGTATGATTCCATTTATATGGAATGTCCAGAATAGGCAAATTTATACAGAGAAAAAGTAGATTAGTGGTGAGCAGGGGCTGGGAGGGAGGGAAGAACAGTGAATGACTGTTATGAATTTACGAGATAATGAAATGTTTTAAATTAAGACTGCAACAACAGTTGCACAACTTTGTGAATATACTAATTACTTTTGGTGGCTGAATATCATGGTATAAAGCTGCTTTAAAATTTTTTGTAAAGGCCCATGAAATGCCATGCCCCGCGTCAGACTCTATGCTGACAGTGTGGAGTCTGCTTGGGAATCTCTCTCTCTCTTTCCCTCTCTCTCTGCCCCTCCCTGCATATTAATTAATTAATTACACTAAAAAAAACCTGTTCTAAAACGTGTTACTTAGGTACTAAAATAACAAAATATTGGCATTTCTCTGCCATTTAAATGATGTGTAGGCACTATAAGTGTTCAAAATTAGGACCATCTCAGAAAATCTATGCTGCACGAAGATCTTGCCATGGTACAGACATGGAAAGACCAAGACAAGGTACAGAGATGGCAAGTGGTTTTCCCAACAGCCCAGCAAACGTAAGTTAGTTTTTCCAGAGCCTGTGCCAGAATCCGTGTCCACAGTCTTTGGTAAAATTCTCCTCTTCCTCCCTCATTAACTCAAGTATTAAACAGACACCAGTACACTTCAAGAAAAACAGTAATTTCCCAAAAGTTTTTGTGTTTCGTAACACAAAAACTCAGGAGTATTCATGTGTAAAAACATCAAGTTTCACATCTTAAATATACACAATTTTTATTTGCCAATTATACCTCCAAAAGATTGGGGGGGGGGTGGAAATTCAAGAGAACAGTCACAAGACAGTACTAAGGTTATCCTCTCCTCATACAGAATGATAGGCAGCAGATCCAGATACCTTTAAGCATAAGGTACACCTGCTTTTCAAGGTGGCAGTTTCAGCAGAGATCCAGAGAACTAAGAGAGCCAGAACTTAATCAGCCAGGCACACCTGCTCTCAGCCATTCAGATCTCAATTTAAAATGATACTGGTTTGGAGATGCATTTCACACATCCACTGACTTGTACATTCACGAGCTACATCTCCATCCAGCCTGACTAGCACTTCAAATCTTTCCATTTGCCCAGACCCACGTGGAGAAAAAGACCCTATCCTGAGAAACGGTAGTTAAGCAGAGGCTTTACCTGTCTGGCCACAAATGTACAGCTTTACAAAACAATGGTATTTCCTGTAATTTCCTTAGTGCTCTAATTGATGTCTCCCTTCACCACCCCACCCCCATGCCTTATTACCTTATGGAAGCAGAAGAAAAATAAAAGTATGTTATAAACCTTGAACTAACCTAGCCTTTCAAAGGTAACAATACGGATTTTCATGCAGAGCTGTTACCTAATGTCTAGGTGGCCTTCTAAGGTTATTCTACAGAAAAAGACAAACCTTTTTCTTAGCTGCAGAAAATGCTTCAGAAAAATCAACATTTTCAGGAGCATCCATGCCCAGAGGCCCAGGGAATGAGTTCAGCCTGCACCAAGTCTCTAGCATTTGATGACTCCCAGTAGTCATGCAAACGGGGGATTTCATCCACCTTTTCATTTCCCATCCACGGGAAAAATTAAAGAGTACATCATTCTGTCCCCTGTCTCTAGCAGGGACTGCACCTCAGCCACCTCTGATGTGCCCTGATCCATTTTCTAAATCCCCAACCAAGGGGGTTTCTTCAACCGTATACCCATGGTGCTGTGTGTACATTTACCATTCACAAGTGAGCTCCTGAACTTGTCTCTCAAGCCCACCACGGTCCCTTGGCACCATCATTTGAATGCGTGAGAAGTCTCCTCCCACCCCCAGCTGGTCTGTAGATGGGTGGAAATTAAGAGTATTCTTTGCAGATTTCACTAAATAATTGCTTGGGAGTTGAACAATCTCCAAGGTGTTTTTAAAATTCCTAAAGATAAAACCAAATTTTAATGGGATCCTCTTCATAATCCTATATCATAACCTTACTATTCAACCTCACATACACACCCCCACATACCATTTTGCTGGTATAGACTATCCCCCTCCTTAGAAAAGGCCTGTGGCTTTAGTATTTGACACATGAGAGGAAATGGTAAAGAGCAGGTGAGAAACTGAGGCCCAGAAAAGGCGTCCACCAAAGCACAGAAAAAGAATTGTAAAGCACAGCTCAACAGAACCCCTGTAGCTCTAAAAGCCCCCACATTCCCACTCTTCAGCAGCCCCAAGCCCTGGGACGCTGGCACTAAACAGTCTCAGAGAAATCTCAACCCCGACACGCTGTCTCCAGTTCTGCTTTATTGTTCCTCTCAGGCCGGCTGCTTACAAAATTATGTTTGTTCTCCTTCTTCCTTTGTCAATACTTCCTCTAGCAGCCAAAACAAACACTCAGCAATACAGCAACATACCAATCCCAGACTGGAAAAAAAGAAAGAAAATGAAAACCTCACGGCACACATGTGGCACAGGAACACAAAAGCTCAATTTTAGGAGAAAAACAAACAAACAAACAAACAGCTATGTTCTGTATCCCTGTTTTTCTCGCCTCCTTCCCACCCTCATCTTTCTTCCCCATCCCACACCAAGAAACCCAGAGGGTTTCTTCGGCCTGGGATCCTTGCCAGAGGGTCAAGGACACTAGCTGCTCCAAACTCACAGCCCTTCCGGCCCTGCTCTGAAGTTCACGTTTGTTCCGGCAGGGCTGGGCGGCTGAGCTCAAGGTCAGCCACACTAGAGCTTGTGTGTGTTCCAGTGTTGGAAGCACTGCACTCCAGAAACCTCGCTCATCTAAGGTTTGACCTTTCTTCACAATGGCTCCACTGACTGGGCTTCAGAAACTGTGATACGCTGTTTGAGAAGGAACACACTGTGCTAGGAAAGGGCTCTTCACGGGGAGGGAGTTGACCTCAATTCTGTTCAGTCTCCTCCACTGCCCCAACCTGGGTAAGGTTGGGCCTATCATTTGAACCAGGAGGCTTTTGCTATAAATGGGGAAACCAAAATCTGACCTGACTAAAAGCAAAACCAGGGCTCAGTGACATCTTGAGGTTCCTTCCGGGTGCAGTATCAGTGATCCCTTGATACTCTAGACCAGGGATAGCACACTTAATTGCCAAGGGGCAGGGGACACAAGTAAGTAACACTAGCTGGAGAACGTATGCTTCTTCTAAAGGAGCAGCCACTATTTAGTTCCAGCCAAATTTTGGCATTCAAGAATGCAGGCTTGGTTCTGCCAGAAATTCTCTATTTCAAGAGAAGGCAGACAATTTTTTTTTTCATGTGAAATCATCTCCTGATTTTAAAATATTAACATCTAATTTTTAAGACTTCACAATTCTGTGAAAGTCAAACAAAACAAGTCTTCTAAGCCCTTTCTAGTCCCACCATTTTGTAACTTTCTGTCTGGAGAGTGACTCTCAGCTAGATATGATGCAGTTCAGGGAGATGGGACAGAGCAGCCCTGGATCAAAATCTCCATAAAGGGCTTTTTCAAGCTCCCACTCACAATATACCTTTAGGCATTTATTCCCTCCCCCAACTCTTGCTTTTGCCCCTGAAAATTACTGCATGACATGATATGAGTGTCTTATACATGTGAATATTGTGGCAAGAGAAAAAGATGGACAGTTACTAGAAAGGAAGTGCTTATGTTAATTTGGACCACAGAGTTTTGCAGTGTCTTCATGGACATTTTCAATCAACATCTCTTTAAAAAAAAAAAAAAGGTGGGGGGAAGGGGGGATAGAAATGACAATTCAGAAAAAAAGAAAAAGGAAATGACAGCTCAGAGTAATTATGTCACTTGCCCAAGGTCACATAGCTGGCAAGTGATAAACATGGAATTCAATCCAACGCCCTCCAACTTGGGACTCTTGAAGAGGCTCTGAGTACCTACCTGTAAACCCTGAGGTAACAGTCTTAGCCCATGCTAACTTCCTCTAGGCCCTGGCCTTACCTTGCTGTACTGATATTCTGCCCAAACCTGTCTTGACTCTTTATCATCCAGAAGTTTTGGAGCTCATGACACTAACTCTCTGACCACAACTGACTGGAAGAGATGCCAGACCATCATCTATAGTGAGGACAGTGGTTTCCCCAAATGAAATGAATATTCCCATGTGAACTGAATAAATAATACCTCACTTAAAACGGAGTCAGGAGGTCAGAGGGGGGAAATCTCACACCCTAATATTCATGGTCAATTGCAGACCTGAGCAGAAAGAAACCTACTTTATTATCCCAGCAGGAGAAAAGGATTCCTCCCTGTCCAATAACGAGCTTAGTCAATAAGAAATTATTACAACTCAGCCAATAAAAAACCGTCAACACCCTGAATTCTTGCTTCGAAGCAGCCCCTCCCAAATTCCTTCTTTTCTCTATAATGTTCCTCTCCTTTGATCCCAAGACTTGCCCATAGGTTACATGTCCTGAATTGCAATTCCTCTGCTATTTACACATAAATTCATTTTGCTGCTAAAATAAATGACTGCTTTACTTTCACAGTTAACACCCACTATTGATCCTGGATAGAAAGGAAGCAGAAAAGGAGAAGAATCCCTCTCCCTCCTGCGACAGATCAGATTTTGGACATGGAGGAAGTGGTCACGGAAACTATCGCTGGAGTGAAGTGAACTAGCCCTTTCGATGTGATGTGGCTGGGGCTGAGGAGGAAGGCAGTGAGGAACTCTCTGTACAAGGTATGGCCAATAGACTCAGGAGCTGGGAAAGCCAACCTGAGGTTTTAAATTTGCTTTTTCTTCATTATAACCCCCTCTGTTATCCTCAGGATTCCCACAAATATTTTACATGCTATAGTCTTGTCTTACTTAACCTTACTTACATTTTAAAGAATTGTGGGAGGGACAATGTCCACACTTGAAGTAATTCAGAGAAAATGGAAAACACAATGCTGGATGTCTTCTGATTACCCCTCCAGATCTGCTCTCCCTTCTTCTCTACCCTACTCTATGTCCTGTGAGACTGAGTTGTACAGACTACATCTATTAGCTTCCTGGCTTCCTTACTCTCAGCCTTCTTGTTGGTTATACCCAAGGAGATCAGAGGGAGGGAAGGATGAATCTGAGATTAGGGAATTTATTCCCCCAGTTCCTTCACCATAGGGTTGAGATGTACTGGCTACATCCATTGACCAAAGTTCCCAGCTTCTGCCACAATGGTCTTTTCCATTTGGCACATCACATTCTAATAACTACTCCCTTTGCCTTCTTTGCCTCTTCACTATAGAAGTGTTGGTGGGAATTCAGGTTCCAGCTCTAGAGTGCTATACCCTATTGATCCTTTTGTAGGTTGGCCTTTTATTACACTTTCAATTACCAAACTCAATGTTTATCTGTTTCCTGTTGGGACCCTGACTAACACAACCATTTTGTAGTAGTAGTAGTTGTTGTTGTTAACTAATCATGTTAAGGAATAATTTCCACAGATTAAAAATGCACAGATCTTAAGAGTCTAGGTTAGTAACTATTGACACACACACCATGTTAAGTCGTACCCATTGAAGATACATGAAACTTCTATCACCCAAAAAGTACTTTCATGTTCCTTTCAAGGCCACTTCCTCCAACCCCAAAGAGGCAACCACTGGACAAAACCACCTTCACAAAATGGAAAGAAGGAAACCAAGAACAAGTTATGGCTGATCAAAACTGACATGTGTCAAGTAGAAAGGACTCAGAATTAATAAGTATATTTTCTGGTCCCAAGATAGGACCAGAAAAACTGATGAGGGGAAGTTGATAAATGATCTTACTTCCTAAAATCACCTGAAACACAAGGCTCAGAGTTATTTTTAACTGGACATAATAGGTTAGATAAACCTGAGGGCTAAAGAACTTCAAGATACGTGACTTATACACAGATGACACATTGTTTACCGTATAACTCCATCATTCTAAAGACAGATGATTGACCTAGAGGAAGGACCCTGATATAAGCATATATACATACATACATATATATATATATATATATATATATATATATATATATATACACACACACACACACATATATATATAATTATCAGTTATGTGTCACCTGGCATGGGGCCTCTCTAACCAATGAAGACGCCTGATCATGGAAGGATCCTGGAAGGTTAACTCAATTATATACACTTTCTTCAGGAATTCTAAAGAGAGACCTCAGAGAAATTCAGTAGATAGCAGAATAACACAGAGACTTTAAGGCAGTGGAAGCTGTGACTAAACAGAAGTCATTGGGTACGCAGGAGCAAAAGTAAAAAATGGCTGAGTCACCCTAACAGTCAAACACTCGAGGTCTATTTCTAAGGAGATAAAATACAGAAATTGCTACAGTGACCCCAGCTACTGCTATTGATTTATCCTGAATAACATTCCTATTCTCTGTGAGACCTTGATGGGTGGGAAGATTTTTTTTTTTCTTCCATGTAATGAATTCTCAATACTTAAGGAAACGTTATCTCTATTCCTTATCAACTCAAAGAGCCTGGCAAAGTCTAAGACTGACAGAGATCATAAGACACAAGTCCAGGAATCATCAACTCTGTGTGTGGGAGAAACTAGTTTTATTTCCCTATTGTCCTCAAATAAGTCTGGGTAGAAAGGAAACTCTAGTGAAGAGGTTGCTGAGTCACTGGTTGGTTGTGGTTTCTAGCCGTGACCCCTTCCCAAATAAGAACACTTAGCAGCCTGTGGAAAGAATTGCAGGGGGTTCAAAGTGAGGGCCAGGACATGTGTTTGAGGCTAGAACATGGTAGAGGTACCAATGATTTTCAAATCTAATCCAGGTCCATGGATTAGAAACAAATTTTGAGAGATATGAAATATCTTAAGAGGAATCATTCATCAACAAATACTGATGAAAACTGTGATATGGGATGTGAAAAAAAAGAAAAGAAAAGGAAGGAAGGAAGGAAGGAAGAAAGGAAAGGAAGGAACACATGATTCCTGTTCTTGGGTAGCTCATAGTATAATCTGACAGTTTTATATTGATTTTATTATCAGCAACCACTGACAGGTAAACTGTGTGTTCTTGTGTGTGTGAATTAGGTAATCAATTAAACACATGTGGCACATGAATATTCAGTAAATGGGAGCAATAATTAGTGTAACTGTTATTTAATTATAAGACCATGCTCATCCGACTTCGGCTCAGGTCATGATCTCACAATCTGTGAGTTCGAGCCCCGCGTAGTGCTCTGTGCTGACAGCTCAGAGCCTGGAGCCTGCTTCAAATTGTGTGTCTCCCTCTCTCTGACCCTCCCCCATTCACACTCTTCCTCTGTCTCAAAAATAAATAAATATTTTTTAAAAAGTTGTTTTAATTATTTTTTTTATTTTTTTTTTAATTTTTTTTTTAACGTTTATTTATTGAGACAGAGAGAGAGACAGAGCATGAATGGGGGAGGAGCAGAGAGAGAGGGAGACACTGAATCAGAAGCAGGCTCCAGGCTCTGAGCCATCAGCCCAGAGCCCGAGGCAGGGCTCGAACTCACGGACTGCGAGATCGCAAGATCGCGACCTGAGCTTAAGTCGGACGCTTAACCGACTGAGCCACCCAGGCACCCCAAAAAGTTGTTTTAATTATAAGACCATGTTGATTATAAGACTATCTTCCTCTGTCCCCCTCTCTTTGAGAAAATGTTCCTGGGGCAGACATAGCTGGCTGCCTGCCCAGTAGCCATCCCATTCTCCCATCTAGCCTAACAGAACTCTGGTTTTGTCTGAGGGAGCAATATATCAAGATTGATCTTCTAAAGCAAAGCCCTCCCAGCCAATCTCCTCTTCTCTGCAACTTTGCAGTTTCCCAAGATCCCCTATAGCTAAGAGTTACCATATGCCCCAAATCTGGCCAATGAGATGTCATTGTTCCATCTTTTCCTTCCTGGATTAAAAGAGAGTTCAGAGAACGAGACTTTTTTGCTCTTTCCCCTTCCAAGTGGTAAGGCCTGATATCAGGAGCTGCTATAGATATCTTGTGACCATGAGATGACAAGCACAAGAAGGAATGCCAGTGTGCTGAGAAGACCTGTAAGGTCCAAGTCTGGAAGGAGCCTGGATCCCTGATGACATTTTTAATCTTCTGAACAACTCACTATCTCCAGTATCCTAAGTAAATAATAAATGCCCTTACAGTTCAAGCCTTCTGCAATAGATTATTCTGTCATTTACAGCTGATAACAAATTTTGATGATCTTTAAGAAACAGTGTCCCTGCATTGATATCTTTCATCTAAAGTGGCACTGCCCAATCCAGCAAGCACTAGACACATGCAGCTATTACTAAGCAATTGAAAGGTACTTATTTAAAACCAGGATGTTATTTAAGTATAAAACATAAGCCGGGCTTCAAAAACTTAGTACAAATAGAGATAAAACAGTGTGTTAATAATTTATTATTAATGAAATAATACTTTGGGTGTATTAGATTAAATAAAATATATTATTAATGGGGCACCTGAGTGGCTCAGTTGGTTAAGCATCTGACTCTTGATTTCAGCTCAAGTCATGATCTCACAGCTGGTGGGATGGGTCCAAGCCCCGCGTCAGGCTCCACGCTGACAGTGGAGAGCCTGCTTGGGATTCTCACTCCTTCTCTATGCCCCTCCCGTGCTCATGCACTCTCTCTCTCTCTCTCTCTCAAAATAAATAAAACTTTAAAAATGTTATATATGTATTATTAAAATTAATTTCATCTGTTTGTTTTTTGATGCAGCCACTAGAAGTTTAAAAATATGTATGTGGCTCATGTTATATTTCTATTGGAAGCACTGTCTAGAATATAAAGGCAGAGCCACAGAGTACTCAGTTGTACTGGGAGAGTAGGAGAGGAAGGAGCAGACATTAGGACATAGTAGTGGTGGCTCACTCCATGAGACAGCACCAGTGAAGCGTCATCATACTGTCTATATTTCTACACTGACTTTTATTTCTATGCATTTAGAAGACAAAACCAAAACTTCTACTTCATAATGTACACAGCTGATTTGTCTCACTTTGGTCCTTTCTACCACTTTACCAAAAGTTACAATATTTTTCCTCTCAGCAGTTGAAGAGACTTACGCCCACCCCTTTGCAAATTCTCCATGGTGATGTCACAGTAAACTCACAGGTCAAAACCACACCAACTGAAAAAGTGGAGCATCTTCCCATGTCTACCTCCCTCAGTCTCTTCTTCCTTGGTCTCCTGATGCTCTCTGCATTCCTGAAGACCTGTGATGTCCTACTCTAGGCCTGACCCCACATCAAGTTCCAAGTGTATTTCATCAGAACTTTATCTCTTCACTGCAGCTGCTTTCTGTTAAGTATACAAAAGCGATAACCAAACTAAGGGTGCAAATATTGCCCTCAGGCATGCTTGCATTTTGCCCTTTTAAAACAGATCTCCAGTTAGCCCAAATGATTTGCTCATTGTTCATGTCAGAGCTAAGGCAGGTCCATGCAAGACAGTGGAAACGGTCTGGCACAGCAGGTCATTTCCATCGGCTGATGAGAGATAAGGTAAGCTTTTACTGACTGGGCCTATGCCTGATGCTATTCCTGCTAACGAAAATGAGTGCCCACACTTAATTTCCCCCTGTCTTAGACGATCCAGGCTTTTATAACAAAAATATCACAGACTGGTGGCTTCAAAACAACACAAATTTATTTCTGGCAATTTGGGAGGCTGGGAAACCCCAGAAGAAGGCACCAGCAGACTCAGTGTGTGGTGAGAACCTGCTTCCTAGTCCATAGATGGCTATCTTCTTCCTGTGTCCTCACATGGAAGAAGGGCAAGGGAATTCTCTGGGGTCTCTTTCATAAGGGTGCTAATCTCACTAACAAAGGCTTTGCCCTCATGATATAATCAACTGTCCAAGACCCCATCTCCAAATACCATCACACTGGAGGTTAGGTTTCAACATACGAAATTCGAGGAACATCAACATCAAGTCTGTAGCACCCTCCCAAGTCACAGGCTTGTGTGACAAAGGGTGAAGTGCTGGCCCTTTTCATCCCATTTGGATTCATCTCCGACTAGTACACACAAAAAAAGAAGTTGATTAAATGTTCACAAAATTTGGGAGGAAATGAGAAAGCAGCTGAAAACTAGGTTCCAGGTTTGAATCCAAAAAACATAAAATTTAATAGCTTTCTAAGAAGGACAAGGAGGCAGCAAATGGGAGGGAAATGTTTCCAAAGGACTAAAGAGATACAGATAGTGTTCAGTTTAAGATCCCCTGCTGTTCCTATCAACAACATGAAATCCAGTGGACTATTTCAGCAGCATATATAATTCAGCTAATCAGAAAAATATGCAAGCAGTTGAGCAGCTGTCCTCTAGACACACTTTAATATGTGGATCTGGAAATCATCCCAAATTCTGGGGCAAAACCAAATCAATCAAAAAGCCATTAGGGTTATCTTACCATACGTCAACAAGGCAATGCTATTTTCAAAACGTAACATCCTTTGGATCCAAAAAGAGGTCTCTTGAGTTTCTTTTGATTTAAGAGAAAAGCCACTGGACCTGGAATCTTAATTCAGCTCTGTCTCACTAATTCCATTGGTCTTGAGCAAATCATTTCATCTTCCCAAAAGACCAGATGTAGTACAAGGTCTCATCTATCCCTAAAATTTGGTGATTTGATTTTACTGAATAGCTTTCTAACTTGTGCTAATAGCTATTCATTTTAATTAGGGGAAGAATAAAGAGAAGGTAAGTTAACATTTTCATGCCTAATGTATCTAAGATCTATCTAGAAAGATCTATACCAAAATGTTTAAAAGTTTTTCCATCAAGTTGCTGGGACTGAAGATGAATTTTTTTTCTTCACATGTGTGAAGAGGTCTTTATTAAACAATGGAATGATGAAAGGGATTTAAATCTGTGTAGTAAAGAATTTCGCCTTGCTCAAAGAAAACATCTGGCCCATGCCTTCGGCTTCAGACATTTTCTCTGAGCTCTCCAGATAGGAGTGTCTTTGTCTGAAACCTTGGGTCATACTGGATAGCTAACAGTATGTTTTAGGGCAAGGGGTGTCTCCATCCAAATAGTGTTGCAGGAAGGGGAAAAGAGTGACAAAAGACTAACACTGTGACTTAGGGTGGGAGCTTTGGGTTATACACGATCAGATGAGCTAGAGACTGAAATCAACCATGTAAATCATACTCATGTGAAAAAAAAACAACAGTAAAAATCTCTGGACACTGAGGCTCAAATGAACTTCTTTGGTTGACACTATTTCGTGTATATTGTCACACATTGATGCCAGCAGAGTGAGGTGTCTCAACTCTAGAGGGAGAGGACAACAGAAACTTTGTATGTGGTACTTCTGGACTCTACCACATGAGCTTCTTCCCATGGTTTGGTTTGAATATGTAATAAGCCATAACCATAAATATAATAACTTTCAGTGGGTTCTGAGTCCTTATCACAAACCTGAAGATAGTTTTTGGGACCCTCCAAATGGGCAGTTGGTATCAGACTGGAGGACAGTCCTGGGGGCAAGTCCTCTATTTTATTGTTGGCACGAACTCTCTACAATATCACAGCATTGAAAAAAATTACAATTTAAGATAGATATTCTTCTTCCTAAAAATCTTTAACCATTTCCTACAAACCAGCCAAGAGCCTCACAACATGGTCTGTTTTCATTCTTCTCCTTTTTCTTCTATCACTCTCCCATGGCTCTACTCCACCCTTCTCCCCCAAAGAAATTCTTATTTATTTTAACTGGAAGTCACCTTTCCTATTTCTCTTGACTTTGACTCTTACATATCCATTTTACTGGCATTTCACTTTCTTATTAAGAGTTATATTTAGAGGGGTGTCAAGATGGCGGCACAGCATGGAGTTTTTTGCATGTCTCGCATCCATGAAATACAACCACACCAACACTAAACCATCCTGCACACCTAGAAAACTGATCTGAGGATTAACACAATAATCTGCACAACCTGAACCACAGAATTCAGCAGGTACACGGTGCAGAGAGGTGAACTTGGGGAGAGAGAAGCCACGGAGGGCACAGAGACTCTTTTGCAGGCAGAGAGAGCACGGGGTGGGGGGGGCGCAGAGGGGAGAATATGGGAAAAACACACCTCCCCAAAAGCAACTGGAGAGAAAGTGGAAAATTGGAAACAGCCACAGAGACTAAACTAAAAAGGGATAAAGGAGAAAGGAGAGGATTTACGTTCCATTAAGACTGTAAACAAGGGGAGAGCAGAGTCTGCAACTCCGCAGGTAGATACCTGGTGGCACTCTGGTGGGAGGGGCGAATCCCCAGGAGCAGAGTGGGGTCCTGGAAGTTCTTGGGCCACACAGGGAAAAGCGGTTCCACTGCTGGAAGGACATTTGGTCCCAACAGACCCCAGAGAACAGCCACATTCGCTGGTGCTGGAACAAGGACATTAAGGGTGAAGCCTGGTGCCAGATGTGTGTTGTGACTTTCCACAATCCCTGAAACGCTGCTGCTACGCTATCTCATAAACTTTTTCTGGGGCAGGCTGGCACCTGGCCACAGTCTCAGGGCACCGGCAGCAGCATGGTCTCATGAACTTTCCTGGGTACAGCCAGAATTTGGCCAGTGCTCCATTGCTCGGTGAGACCCTCCACAGAGGGGCGGAACAGGTCAAAGCCAGAGTCCCTCAGAAGTTAGAGGCCGGGGAAACAGTCACATCTGAGACAAAACACAAGAGAGAGATACTACCTGGGGCTTGGTCACGGACAGTGAAAAACTGGAGAGTGGACGAAAGCTGAAGACAAAGGACAGGTGCACGATTGCTAATCGGGGAGAACAGAGTTCTGATACTAGAGACTGGGTAGCTAAGTGACACCATTTTAACCGCTCCTGCGCATGCGCACACGCATCCATGAGCGCCACAGCAGTCCACCCCAGTAGACTAGCAGCGCCATCTAGTGGAAAACAGAGCCGTTACACTAAGCCCCACCCAACTGGGCCAACCTCACTCTTCAAGAACACAAGTCTCACTGCCTACTTAGTTTATGGACTATAAATCGCTTCACAGTGTGACTTCTAGGGGAAAACGAAGTAATTTCAGTCCTATTTCAATCTGTTAGCAGGTCCATCTATTCAATTCTCTTTTTTTTTTCCCTTTTTCACTTCTTTTTCTTGAATACAGAAAGAAAATTCACTTTTATTTTCAATTTTTATTAAAAATTTTATTTTTTTCACTATATTTACTTTTATGTAAATTTTTTTCAAATTCTATTTTACTTCCATCATTTTACTTTAGTCTACTACAGTGTATTCACTTTTTCAAATTTTCAAACTATTTCCTTTTTTTTCTTTTTCATTTCTTTCTTTTTTCTTGAATGCAGAAAGAGAAAAAAAATCAAATTTATTTTTAATTTTTATTAAAAATATTTTTCTTTAATTTTTTTTACTATATTCTTTAATTTTGTGTAAATTTTTTCAAATTCTATTTTAGTTCCATTTCATTTTAGTCTACTTCAGTGTCTTCATTTTTTCAAATTTTCAAATGATTTCCTTTTTTTTGCCCTTTTTTCTCTAATGTATCAAGCCACTTTCAACACCCAGACAAAAACACACTTAGAATCTAGCATTATTTAATCAATTTGTGTGTGTTTTTAAGTTTTTAATTTTAATATTTTATTAATTTTAATTATTTTAATTTTAATTTTTTCTACCTCATTAATTCCTTTTCTCCCTTCAAAATGATGAAACTAATGATCTCACCCCAAAAGAAAGAGCAGGAAGAAATGACAACCAGGGATTTAACGAACACAGACACAAGCAAGATGTCTGAACCAGAATTTAGAATCATGATAAGAAACTAGCTGGAGTTGAAAATAGATTAGAATCCCTTTCTGCAAAGATAAAAGTAGTAAAAACTACTCAGGATGAAATAAAAAATGTTATAACTGAGCTGCAATCTCGAATGGATGCCATGGCCGCAAGGATGGATGAGGCAGAACAGAGAATCAGTGATCTAGAGGACAAACTTATGGAGAATAATGAAGCAGAAAAAAAGAAGGAGATTGAGGCAAAAGAGCACAATTTAAGAATTAGAGAAATCAGTGACTCATTAAAAAGAAACAACATCAAAATCACAGGGGTCCCAGAAATGGAAGAGAGGAATAGGGGTAGAAAGGTTATGTGAGCAAATCATAGCAGAAAACTTTCCTAACCTGGGGAAAGACAAAGACATCAAAATCCAGGAAGCACAGAGGACTCCCATTAGATTCAACAAAAACCGACCGTCAACAAGGCATATCATAGTCAAATTCACAAAATATTCAGGTAAGGAGAGAATCATGAAAACACCAAGGGAAAAAAAGTCCTTAACCTACAAGGAAAGACAGATCAGATTTGCAGCAGACCTATCCACAGAAGACTTGGCAGGCCAGAAAGGAGTGGAAGGATATATCCAATGTGCTGAACCAAAAAATATGCAGCCAAGACTTCTTTACCCAGCAAGGCTGTCATTCAAAATAGGAGAGATAAAAAGCTACCAGACAAACAAAAATTAAAGGAGTTTGTGACCACTAAACCAGCCCTGCAAGAAACTTTAAGGGGGACTCTCTGAAGGGAAAAAAAATTAAAATATAAAAAATAAAGACCAAAAGCAACAAAGATTAGAAAGGACCAGAGAAAACCACCAGAAACTCCAACTCTATAAGCAACATAATGGCAATAAATTCCTATCTTTCAGTACTCACTCTAAATGTCAATGGATTCAATGCTTCAATCAAAAGACATAGATAACAGAATGGATAAGAAAACAACATCCAGGGGCGCCTGGGTGGCGCAGTCGGTTAAGCATCCGACTTCAGCCAGGTCACGATCTCACGGTCCGGGAGTTCGAGCCCCGCGTCAGGCTCTGGGCTGATGGCTCAGAACCTGGAGCCTGTTT
This sequence comes from Herpailurus yagouaroundi, assembly GCF_014898765.1. NCBI lineage: Eukaryota > Metazoa > Chordata > Mammalia > Carnivora > Felidae > Herpailurus > Herpailurus yagouaroundi. Next base: position 5,066,305 of record NW_024412415.1, read on the forward strand.
CCGATTCTGTGTCTCCCTCTCTCTCTGCCCCTCCCCCGTTCATGCTCTGTCTCTCTCTGTCCCAAAAATAAATAAACGTTGAAAAAAAAATTTAAAAAAAAAAAGGAAACAACATCCATCTATTTGCTGTCTACAAGAGACCCACTATAGACCTAAAGACACCTTGAGATTGAAAGTAAGGGGATAGAGAACCATCTATCATGCTAATGGTCAACAAAAGAAAGCTGGAGTAGCCATACTTATATCAGACAATCTAGACTTTAAAATAAAGACTGTATCAAGAGATGCAGAAGGGCATTATATCATAATCAAGGGGGCTATCCACCAAGAAGACCTAACAATTGTAAACATTTATGTGCCAAATGTAAAAGCACCCAAATATATAAATCAATTCATTACAAACATAAAGAAACTCATCGATAGTAATACCATAGTAGTATGAGACTTCAACACCCCACCCCAATAGACAGATGATCTAATCAAAAATCAACAAGGAAACAATGGCTTTGAATGACACACTGGACCTGATGGCCTTAACAGATATATTCAGAACATTTCAACCTAAAGCAGCAGAATATACATTCTTCTCCAGTGCACATGGAACGTTCTCCAGAACAGACCACATACTGGGATACAAATCAGCTCTCAGCAAGTACAAAAAGATCAAGATCATACTGTGCATATTTTCAGACCACAATGCTATGAAACTCAAAATCAACCACAAGAAAAAATGTGGAAAGGTAACAAATCCTTGGAGACTGAAGAATATCCTACTAAAGAATGAATGGGCTAACCAAGAAGTTAAAGAGCAAATTAAAAAGTACATGGAAGCCAATGAAAATGACAACACCACAATCCAAAACCTCTGGGACGCAAAAAAGGCGGAAAAGAGGAAAGTATATAGCAATCCAGGCCTTCCTAAAGAAGGAAGAAAGATCTCAGATACACAACCTAACCTATGCCTTAAAGAGCTGGAAAAAGAACAGAAAATATAACCCAAAACCAGCAGAAGACAGGAAATAATAAAGATTAGA
>NW_024412415.1:5067438-5080341 GCF_014898765.1 Herpailurus yagouaroundi
AAAAAAAAAAAAAAAAAAAAAAAAAAAAAAAAAAAAAAAACAGAACAGATCAATGAAACCAGAAGCTGGTTCTTTTAAAGAATTAACAAAATTGATAAAGCACTAGCCAGTTGGATCAAAAAGAAAAAGGAAAGGACCCAAATAAATAAAATCAAGAGTGAAAGAGATCACAACCAACACAGCTGAAATAAAAACAGTAAGAGAATATTATGAGCAATTATATGCCAATAAAATGGGCAATCTGGAAGAAAGGGACAAATTCCTAGAAACATATACACAACCAAAACTGAAACAGGAAGAAATAGAAAATTTGAACAGACCCATAACCAGTAAGGAAATCGAATTAGTGATAAAAAAAACCTGCCAAAAAACAAGAGTCCAGGGCCAGATGGCTTTCCAGGGGAATTCTACCAAACATTTAAGGAAGAGTTAACACCTATTCTCTTGAAGCTCTTCCAAAAAATAGAAATGGAAGGAAAACTTCCAAACTCTTTCTATGAAGCCAGCATTACCTTGATTCCAAAACCAGACAGAGACCCCACTAAAAAGGAGAACTATAGACCAATTTCCCTGATGAACATGGAGGCAAAAATCCTCAACAAGATATTAGCCAACCGGATCCAACAATACATTAAAAAAATTATTCACCATGACCAAGTGGTAGATTTATACCTGGGATGCAGGGCTGGTTCAATATCCGAAAACAATTCATGTGATTGATCACATCAATAAAAGAAAGGACAAGAACCATATGATCCTCTCAATAGATGCAGAGAAAGCATTTGACATAATACAGCATCATTTCTTGATAAAAACCCTCAAGAAAGTAGGGATAGAAGGAGCATACCTCGAGATCATAAAAGCCGTATATGAATGACCCAACGCTAATATCATCCTCAATAGGGAAAAACTGACAGCTTTCCCCCCAAGGTCAGGAACAAGACAGGGATGTCCACTCTCATCACTGTTATTCAACATAGTATTATTGGAAGTCTTAGCCTCTGCAATCAAACACAAAGAAATAAAAGGCATCCAAATCGCCCAAGCGGAGGTCAAACTTTCATCTTCGCAGATGGCATGATACTCTATATGGAAAACCCTAAAGATTCCACCAAAAAACTGCTAGAACTAGTTCATGAATTCAGCAAAGTTGCAGGTTATAAAATCAATGCACAGAAATCGGTTGCATTCCTATACACCAACAATGAATCAAGAGAAAGAGAAATCAAGGAATCGATCCCATTTGCTATTGCACCAAAATCCATAAAATACCTAGGAATAAATCAAACCAAAGAGGTGAAAAATCTATACACTGAAAAGTATAGAAAGCTTATGAAAGAAATTGAATAAGACACAAAAAAATGGAAAAAGATTCCATGCTCCTGGATAGGAAGAACAAATATTCTTAAAATGTCAATACTACCCAAAGCAATCTACATATTCAATGCAATTCCTATCAAAATAATATTAGCATTCTTCACAGAGCTAGAACAAAGAATCCTAAAATTTGTATAGAACCAGAAAAGACCCCGAATAGCCAAAGCAATCTTGAAAAAGAAAACCAAAGCAGGAGGCATCGCAATCCCAGACTTCAAGCTATACTACAAAGCTGTAATCATCAAGACAGTATGGTACTGGCACAAAAACAGACACTCAGATCAATGGAACAGAAGAGAGAACCCAGAAATGGACCCAGAAACATATGGCCAACTCATCTTTGACAAAGCAGGAAAGAACATCCAATGGAATAAAGACAGTCTCTTCAGCAAGTGGTGCTGGGAGAACTGGACAGTGACATGCAAAAGAATGAACCTGGACCACTTTCTTACACAAGACACAAAAATAAACTCAAAATGCATGAAAGACCTCAATGTAAGACAGAAAGCCACCAAAATCCTCAAGGAGAAAGCAGGCAAAAACCTCTTTGATCTTGGCTACAGCAAAGTCTTACTCAACACGTCTCCAGAGGCAAGGGAAACAAAAGCAAAAATGAACTATTGGGATCTCATCAAAGTAAAAAGCTTCTGCAGAGCAAAGCAAACAATTGGCAAAACTAAAAGGCAACCAACAATATGGGAGAAGATATTTGCACTATCAGATAAAGGGTTAGTATCCAAAATCTATCAAGAACTTTTCAAACTCAACACCCAAAAAACAAATAATCCAGTGAAGAAATGAGCAAAAGACATGAATAGACACTTTTCCAAAGAAGACATCCAGATGGCCAACCGACACATGAAAAAATGCTCAACGTCACTCATCATCAGGGAAATACAAATCAAAACCACAAGGAGATACCACCTTACACCTGTCAGAATGGCTAACATTAACAACTCGGTCAACAACAGATGTTGCCAAGGATGCAGAGAAAGAGGATCTCTTTTGCATTGTTGGTAGGAATGCAAGTTGGTTGTAACCACTCTGGAAAACAGTATGGAGGTTCCTCAAAAAATTAAAAATAGAACTACCCTATGACCCAGTAATTGCACTACTAGGTATTTATCCAAGGGATACAGGTATGCTGTTTAGAAGGGGCACATGCACTTCAATGTTTATAGCAGCACTATCAACAATAGCCAAAGTATGGAAAGAACCCAAATGTCCATCAATGGATGAATGGATAAAGAAGATGTGGTATATATATGTATACTATGGAGTATTACTCGGCAATCAAAAAGAATGAAATCTTGCCATTCACAACTACGTGGCTGGAACTAGAGGGTATTATGCTAAGTGAAATTAGTCAGAGAAAGACAAGTATCATATGACTTTACTCATATGAGGACTTTAAGACACAAAACAGATGAACCAAAGGGAAGGAAAAATAATAAAAAACACAGAGGGGCACAAAAACATAAGAGACTCTTAAATATGTAGAACAAACAGAGGGTTACTGGAGGGGTGGGGGGATGGGCTAAATGGGTAAGGGGCATTAAGGAATCTACTCCTGAAACCATTGTTGCACTACATGCTAACTAATTTGGATATAAATTTTTTAAAAATTAACTTAAAATCAGGGGGGAAAAGTTATATTTATTCTAACTGCTTATTTAGATATTCAAGATTTTCCTCCATGAAAAAATATATATATGTATACATATTTAATATCAAAAAAGTAACCTCCCAAAAACACATTTTCCAATCTTGACACATATTCAGCAAATATAAAACTCTCCGGCCAGAACAATTAATTAAAAGCAATGTATATTTGTCAATTTATATTTTGTTGACATTCTAAATCTTTTTTTCTATTTTTTTAATGTTTATTCACTTTTTGAGAGACAGAGAGAGAGAGAGAGAACAAGTGGTCGAAGGGCCGGGAAAAAGGGAGACAGAATCTGTAGCAGGCTCCGCTCTGAGTGTCAGCACAGACCAATCCTAGACTATTATTTCATTATCAGCTTAACCCACTGAGCCACCCAAGTGCCCCTAAATCTTTCTTTTTAATGCTTATTCATTTTTGAGGGGGGGGAAGGGACAGAGAGAGAGAGAGAGAGAGAGAGAAAGTGCATGGGGAGGGCCGGGGGGGGGGGGTGGGGAACAGAGAATCGGAAACAGGCTCCACACTGACAGCAGTGAGCCCAAATGCAGGGCTCAAACTCAGGAACCATGAGATCATGACCTGAGCCGAAGTCAGACTCCCAACTGACTGAGCCACCCAGGCACCTCTCCAATTGTTGACATTCTGACAGAACTTACATCCTGCCAATTTTTTCTTCTCTTACAAAATTTTCTTTAAACTGCTTGAAAAGCTCTTCTCGGTCTTGCTAACCTATTCCTCTCTTCTCTGTGTCTTCTAGTCATTCTCTGTGCTTTTCTAAGTAAATCCTACTATCCTATGTACTTTTACCTCTTTTCCTTCTCACAAAATACCTCCAATAAATCTAAGTGAGAACTAAAACCATCTACACATACACAGCATAATGACTGTATCAATAGGACTTTTAACATTCCAATGCATTTATCAATGTAACTTTATTATTCCAGGAAACTTGCCCCCAAAATAAAACATACAAATAATATTATTCTTAGGTTTCCTGTGTGGATCAGTCTGTTGAGCATCCCACTCCTGATTTCAGCTCAGGTCATGATTCCAGGGTCATGGGATCAAGGCCCATGTAGGGCTCTGAGCTTGGAGCCTGCTTAAGATTCTCTCTCTCTCTCTCTCTCTCTCTCTGTCCATCTCCCCCTCTTGTGCGCATTCTCTAACAAACAAACGATGTTATTCTTCATTCTAGTGACCTTCTGAAAGACCAGTAAAGTCTTCAATAGAAAGTATGAAATTATAGTATATACCCTAAGACTCTTGGACTCTCTCTTCAAAACCCTCACCATGTTAATATCCACCAATCCTAGACTATTATCTCATGATCCGTATCCACTCCTAACCAAGTCCCTGCAATGAAAAACCCACCTTCATCTAGGGAGGTCTTAGAAATCTCAATAAATATCCTAACTTTGCCCTCCTTCTTCTGAGGCTCCATTAAGACTACATCAAGGCTATGTTTTCCCTTCCCACAATAAGAACAAACTCAGCTCTGTGCAATAAAAGGTAGTTTTGGTGACATTTTAGGGAGCCAGTATTTGACATTAAGTCCCAGGATTAAAGATAAAGAAGCAAGCCATAATTTTCCCTTGTGATTGAGTGTTTATATGTGGGCTTTGGGTGGAAAGGGCAGAAACAAAATGTGTTGCAAAGTGGTAGAAAAGATAAATATACAGATGTATGCTACTTTAAAATTTACAACAGACTTCTACAACCTATATTTCATTTGACCATTATAACAATGCTGTGTGGTAAACAGGGCATATATTAGGGTCCTTATTTTAAAGACAGAGACAATAGGCTTATAGAGGTTAAGTGAGTTTAAGATTTGGGACTCATAACATGAAAGAGAGGAAAACTCTAAAGCAAGGGTCAGCAGACTGTATCCTATAAACCAAATTTGGATCCCAGCCTGTTTTTGTAAGTAAAATTATATTGGAACACAGCCAGGTCCATTTCTTTGCCTAACTGCAATTGCTACTTTAGTGCTACAACAGCATTGGTGAGTAGTTCTGACAGAGACCACATGACCTGCAAAGCCTAACATTAGTAAAGCCTAGTTTACTAACCCCCATTATGCAGCAAGACACTTCAATATGAACTCATCAGCCAAAGGAATATTTGATAATATAAAGTGGTAAATGGCCAGGTTCTAAGGTTTGTAAGTAATAGTAAAGAGTCCTCGGGGTAGCTCTCAGCCCACACACAGATTGCCTTGATATTATGAATTGAAACTCTATAGGTAAAGAAAGGATCATTCACCCAGCACGGAAGGCATCTATGCAGCAGCAAATCGAAACATAAATAGCTATAGTAATAAAAATATTGTTGATGAAATTTGGACTTTAAAGATGTGGAACATTTGAAAATATTAAGAGAATTCTCTATAATCACTGAATAAACAATAACTGAGGAAGGAAACCAGTCTGACATGAGCAGGCATGAATTCTCAGGAAAAACATCCACAGCTTAGTGGATAACAGAGTCCGCGTTCCTAGAACTCACAGAATGAGTTCTGTCTGCTTTCTTACTTTCCCTTAGCAGCCTGAACTTCAACCTCTGCACAGAACTCCTGCTTCCAAGCTTGCTCCCCTCTAGTCTACTCTGCAAACAGGTCCTTTTACAACAGCACTTAGATCACGTTACAACTTTGCTTAAAACTCTCCAACTCATGGGGCACCAGGGTGGTGCAGTCGGTTAAGCGTCCGACTTCAGCTAGGTCACGATCTCGCGGTCCGTGAGTTCCAGCCCCGCGTTGGGCTCTGGGCTGATGGCTTGGAGCCTGGAGCCTGTTTCTGATTCTGTGTCTCCCTCTCTCTCTGCCCCTACCCCATTCATGCTCTGTCTCTCTCTGTCCCAAAAATAAATTAAAAAAAAAAAAGTTGAAAAAAAAAACTCTCCAACTCTTTACCTTTTACCAGAGGAAGATTTTCCTTGAAGCTAATAAAGCTGATTCAGGGCCTTCACTTGCACACAGTCCTTCCGAAGACCTGGCAGTATATTCACACATTTTTGTTTTTGTTGAATTGACAACCATGAGACAGTTTAACCACAACTGTCTATTTTCAATTTCCCTTCGGCCACAGTTCTCTTCGACTCAAGTGTTGCTAGAACAGATATGTAGGGACCCAGTTAAGGAGACGTTGGGTTAGAGAAGCATTTAGAGTCAGTGGGATATATTATCATGGTTCATACTTTATTTCAGTGTTAAGTTTTTGCTGGTATAGAAATGGCTTCCAAGAATACTTCTACTCTCTGTGCCAGCAAATACTGTGACACAGTATTCAAAGTTCAGGGCTAGAGGTTGTCAGACAGAAACTCATCATCACACCAGAAAGGAGAGAGGAGTTTGAAATGTATGGAGCCAGAAGCCAGTCTATGTAAAGTTCTTATAAATCTTCTTGTTCGTATAAGAAAGAAATTCGAAAAGCTTTCCCAAATCTTGAGAAACTTAACAGAAGTCCGTGGAGGAAGGGAAGGAGAAAAAAACAGTTGCAAACAGAGAGGGAAGGAGGTAAACCACAAGAGACTCTTAAATACAGAGAACAAACTGAGGGTGGATGGGAGGTGGGTAGGGGGGAGAGGGGGAAATGGGTAATGGGCATTAAGGAGGGCACTTGTGGGGATGAGCACTGGGTGTTGTATATAAGCCAATTTGACAAATTATATTTAAAAAAATAAAATGAGATTAAGAAAAAGAACAAACAAGCCAAAAAATAAGTAAAATAAAATAAAATGCAAATTCCAAGAAAAAAAAGTTGTCCCGAATTTGACAACAATCCTAAAAATGTACATGGCATTACCAATAATGAGTTGTGAAACCAAAGGGAATTTTTCTACACTGAGAATAAAAAATAAATTTTGACCAAATAAACTAAAGACTGTATTTTCTTTCTATTCTCCCTATAGAACATGGTATTACAAAATAATGTTAAGAGGCAAACAAAGAGAGGTTAGCCAGAAATTATGAGGTAATTATTAACTCGGTGATGAGGAACTCAAAGGGGTGGCTAGAACCTGGGGCTTATATAGCATCTTAAAAAGAATAATAAATTTGTAGAGAAGTGACAAGACAAAGGAAAAACGGATTGTGGCAGTTAGGGACAGCAAGCTGTAGGAAGGTAAACTTATAGGGGGAAATAAAGGTTGTAGTGAAGTGTGTTATGTAGATCTCTATCTCTGGGCTGACAGGAGTCTCTGGTAACTAAGAGTTTTACCCTTCCTGGTGTGACTTACCCTTCCTGGTAGTGAGAGCTGGAAAGGCAAAGAGATTTTTTGCCTCTCCTGTTCCTCACTGTCTTCAGCTCACAATAATCCTTACACCAAAGTGGCATATTAGGGGCAGCACACTGTGCTTCCCTACACTGGTTTTTGTCACTGCTTTAAAACTTATCATGTCTTGTGACTTTTATTTTCATTCCAAATCAGTATGTAGATGTGTATCTAATTTTGTATTCCTTTGTGTATAGAAGGTCCATCGGGTTATAAAATTTCAAACCTCGCAACTCTTGGATTCACCCTTAAATCCCAGAATTAAATACAATGCCCTTTTAATGGGGCTGGCCTATCTTGCAGGACAGGTCCTGATACTCTTTGACCCATCTCCAACACTTCCACCCTCTTGCTCCACTCATGCCACTATAACCACTTGCTGTTTCTGGATCATCCTCAACACATTTCTGCCACAGGACTTTCGCACTGGCTGTTTCTTCTGTCTAAAATGCTCTTTCCCCAAATAACACCATGACTTTTCTCTTACTTTCTTCAAGACTGCCAAAATATTGCCTTCACCAATTAGACTTCCCTGATGACTTATATAAAATAGAAATGCCCTGTAGCTCACATCACTTTTTATCATCTCTCCTTGCCTTTTTTTCTTAACAATTAGTACTACTTAATGCTTTAAATAGGTATTTGTTGATTACTTATCTCCCCAAGTAGAATGTAAGCTTGTTCACTGTGGTATCCCCTGGCCTGGAACAATTTCTGACTCATACTCGGTTCTTTAAAATTATTTGTTGGGGCACCTGGGTGCCTCAGTCAGTTCAGCCTCTCATTCTTGGTTTCAGCTCAGGTCATGATCTCTCAGTTTTGTGAGTTCGAGCCCCATGTCAGGCTCTGTGCCAGCTTGGGATTCTCTCTCCCTCCCTCTGCCCCTCCCCATTCTTGCTGTCTCTGTCTCCCTCAAAATAAATAAATAAACTCTGAAGATAATGTTATTTGTTGAGTGAATGGATAAAAGAATAAAAGAATGAATGAGCAAATGCAGCAATTAACACCTGAGTTTAAAGGGATTAGTAGGAAATCCAAGACCAGATTATGGCCATACCTTATTTTATTTGCAATGTGCTACCTATATTTTATAGTTCAATAAAAGATATCTGATTCATTGAAGAACAAAACTTTAGCGCTTTTCAAGGAGACCTTACAGCTGCATAAAAAGAGGCCAAAGCAAAGAACCCCTTCAAGCATTACTGAGGGCAAATAAGTAAAGTAGGTAGACATGGAAAGGACTCTTTCTAGGAGGGCATACCAGGTGTGCTGTATTTTTACCAAATAGCACCTGGATTGAGGTCCATTCCTACTTGTTGATAACATTTGTTTCAGATTTTTTTTAAGTTTATTTATTTATTTTGAGAGGGTGTGCACGTGCATGCACAAGCAGGGAAGGGGCACAGAGAAAGGCAAAGAGACTGGAGCCCGACGCAGAGCTTGAACCCAGGAATGAGATCATGACGTGAGCCAAAATCAAGAGTCCCACACTTAGCCAACTGAGCCACCCAGGTGACCCCCAATATCTTAATCTTGTAGTACAAACTGCCTTGACAAAATGGCTTTAAACCTATGATGTTTATCCTCTTCATTTGGTCCAGATATATCTTCTCATAGCCTGGAAATTTTCTCTGAAGAACAGGTTCTCTGCCTCCAACACATCTAATATACAATGGTGGGAAAAGACTAATAGTTAATACTAACATATACTCTATCCTGTTGGAAAGAAATAATGGAAAGCACCTGTCCTCTCAATGGAGAAATTTCCCTGGTTAGTCAATCTGACAGTTCCTAATTCTGTTTATGAAAATTTCTCTATTTTTGCTACCATCACTTCTGGTTCTTCCCTCCAGTGATATTCTTTAATCATTATTTTCAATGCCTATACCTGAGATGAGCATTCAGAAGAAAGTTCTCTAATTTTGGCAGCCCCTGCATGTTAGTACAAGTTCAGACACACAGGGATTGCGAGTTTCAACAATTATATGCAATTGAAGGTGAGTCTTGCATTAACTTTAACAATAAAGTTCCTTTCAAAAACTTGATTGAGTCAGTCTATTTGCTTCTGGTCAATTCCTTGCATTAGAAACCACAGCTAAAGATTTTGTCTAGACATAGTCTTTGAGGCTAAGAATTTTTGTCTCTCTGCTGCTAGATCCTGTGCTCTTCCAAATCCTCCGGCATTTCACACACACAATCAGGTCTTTGTGGTAAAAAGCTCCACTTTTATCAGTCTTAAGAGTGGCACTTTCTCGCCTCTGGTTTTAACTTGGGGTCCCAAAGACAGCTTCTCCAACCCTGCAATAATATAAATTACAGAACTCTGTTCATTTAGATTGGCGGTCACAGGGAGCACCTTTCTTAGCAAAACTCCTTTCTGTTGAGAGATTAGCTATCTAACTTAAGTTTGCCTCTCCAAATAGGGCTTCTTTGTTAACAGCCACTAAAAAAAGCCAACACACATAAACATCCTGAATTTTTCCTTCCATTTCCCATGCCACTACAACCTCTGTCAACATGTGGTCTGCATTCTAAGATATATCAGGCAACTGGTTACTTACATGTTTTGTCACGTCAAAAGTTTCCAGCTTAAGATAGTTGGCTCCTCCATGCCAGCTCTAACCTACCTCTTAAAGTGTGCTACTTGCCCCATTCCACTTTCATGACCCAAATTCTGTATTTGTTAGATATGACCTCAACTGAAAATCATAAAAACTCAATTAACTATAGTTGAAACAAAAACAAAAAAAAAAAGATTTTTCTCACATAAGAAATCTAGATGGGAGTAGTGCCACTGCTTCAAAGGATTCAAGACCCTGAATCAGCGTCTCCATGATTCTTTTGGCCTGGCTGCAACACATCACACCACATTCAAAGGCAGGAAGCCGATAGGGCCATCAGGCAGAGCACCTCTCCTCAGCCTCTGCCTCTTCTATCAAGAAGTAAAATCCTTTGGGTGCCTGGGTGGCTCAGTCGGTTAAGCGTCCGACTTCAGCTCAGGTCATGATCTCGTGGTCTGTGAGTTCGAGCCCCATGTCGGGCTCTGTGCTGACAGCTCAGAGCCTGGAGCCTGTTTCAGATTCTGTGTCTCCCTCTCTCTCTGACCCTCCCCCATTCATGCTCTGTCTCTCTCTGTCTCAAAAATAAATAAACGTTAAATTTTTTTTTTTTTAAAGAAGTAAAATGCTTCCCAAAGCCCTCCCACAGCCTTCTCCTTACATCACATTGGCCAGACTGAGATCATAAGCCTGCTCTCCAATAAACTCAAGGTTGGACCTACCTTCAAAGAAATCAAAGGATCTCTAAGGAAAAAAAAAAAAAAAACTGGGAGTCCCGTTAGCAAAGAAGGGTAGGTAATGATTTGGGTAGTCAACCAACACTGTCTGTCACAGTACTAGTCCCACAAAGTTGGCAGGAGCCTCAAGTGGAAATCTTAAAAATTAAAAATAACTGAAACTTCCTCCAACCTTTTCTCATACCATTTACAAATTGCACAATGCAGCTATAGGCTATATCTAAACTCCTAAACTAAGCTCTATTAGTTTTCTACTGCTGCATAACAAAGTACCAAAAATTCAGCTGATTAAAACAATAGCCATGGATTATCTCACAGCTATGTAGGTCAGAAGTCCAAGGGGTCCTGATTGGTTTTTCTGCATAAGGTCTCACAAGGCTAAGATCAAGGTTGGGCTCTGGGAAAGAATCCATTTACAGTTTCATTCATATTCTTGGTAGAATTCAGTTATTTAGGACCGAGGTCTCGTTTCCTTGCTGTCAGCTGAGGGTCTGTGTCAGCAGCTCAAGACTCCTCTCTGGTCCTTACATGTGACCTCTTCCATTCTTAAGGCCAACAATGACATGTCAAATCCTTTTTTTGCTTCCAATTTTTGACTTTCTTTTCTATTACCTGTTGGAGAAAACTCTTAAATCGTAATAGGCTAGATTGCGCCCACCCTGAAAATCTCCCTACTTTATACTATACTGATTAATAACCATAATTACATCTGCAAAATCTCTTTAGCCATGTAGTGTAATATAATCATTTGCTAACTCCAGGGGGGCAAAGGTTAAAGAAGCCATCTGCAAATTCTGCCTAACACACTATCTGTCATAGCTGAAATTCTGAAAACAAATTATTTATGACTTCTCCCATTTACTAGAAATAAATTATTTTATTATCTAATTTTTTTAACTTTATTTTGAGAGAGAGAGCACGCTACACACAGCAGGGGCAGAAACAGAGGGAGAATCACAGCAGGCTCTGCACTGTCAATGCGGAGCCTGATGTGGGGCTCGAACTTATCAACAGTCAGATCATGACCTGAGCCGAAATCAGGAGTTGGATGCATAACCAACTGAGCCACCAACACACCCCTATTTTATTATCGAATTTTTTTTATACGTTTATTTATTTTTGAGACAGAGAGAGACAGAGCATGAACGGGGGAGGGTCAGAGAGAGAGGGAGACATAGAATCTGAAACAGGCTCCAGGCTCTGGGCTGTCAGCACAGAGCCCGATGCGGGGCTCGAACTCTAGGACTGCGAGATCATGACCTGAGCCGAAGTCCGACGCCCAACTGACTGAGCCACCCAGGCGCCCCGAATTTTTAAATTATTAAGTGTGTCTACAAAAAAAGTGTCTGTTCTTGAAAATTGCAAAAGAAAGCTGAGTAAATAATGTTTCTATAAAGCAGGAAATGTTTTAACGTCACAGAAGTTAGAGAATAAAAGATGTAAACATAAGTTAAAAAGAATTTGGGAAATGTTTCCAAGTAAGCCAAATGTTTTCTCAGAATAATAACACTATCCAGTTACGACAATCACAAAACTGTGAAACGCAAGATAATTTCAAAACATTTAAATGTCGTTTTATTACATTCATATAAGTCCCCTAGTTTGAAAGAGATACACAATGTTTATGAACAGAAAATCAGATGTCTGCTTGACCCCAATTAAATAAGTGAAAACAAATATTTAAAGATGATCAATCTGAAGTCACGAGCACAGACTGGTCCCATTTGGTATTTCAGGTACTGTAATTAGTATACAAATACACGTGCTAAATGAGTATTTGTGAATGACTGATCAAATAAATCTGCGCAAAGGTGAAGACTGACTCTCTAAGACAAGCATGGCATGGTGGGCATGTCTCCTGTGTTGCACACAGGGGCCAAAACCACAGAGCTGAGAGGTGGAGGGACAAGGTAGAAAAGGAGATGCCAGGGGAAAACATAGGGAAGTTGCCCTTAAGATCAGAGCCAACAGGAGCTAAACACAGCCTGAGCGTCCACGCATTCCCAAGAGCCCCTAAATTTCACCCTTCAGCATTTCCTAATGCAGATGAAAAGGTCCCTTGCTTTTTCTCCACATCCCTCAGCCTGCGTTCTGACCCTGGGGAACGCTCGTCACCTCTCACGGCTGCTTTGAATTAACAAATTTAACAGATAATACACTGTCTGGGCTTCTTCCTCACCTAACACTTCTCTAAGAATGGATCAGCCTGCAAGTCATTTTACAAATAATCCTTTTAAAAATTATCACCATCTTCTATCTTGCTCCCCGCAAAATCCACCACACACACACA
>NW_024412415.1:5080351-5084502 GCF_014898765.1 Herpailurus yagouaroundi
TCTATCTTGCTCCCCGCAAAATCCACCACACACACACACACACACACACACCCCTTCCCTCTCCCCATCCAGGCCTAAAAGAACCCCTTTATAGCTGGTTTTGCTCCTACATATATTCCACAATGTGAAGGAAGTTTCTTGACTTTTCAGTCTTAAAAATTCATAACCAGGAACCTGTTGCCCAAACAGGCTGTAAATCCATATCCCTCTTGAATTTTTTCTCACTCACAGCCCTCATGTTATGTGGCTATGAAATTCCCAGTGGTGCCCATAAGTGTTGGCTTGAACCTTCTGGGGTATCCACATCAGGCTCTGTGTGACAGCGTGTAACCTGCTTGGGATTCTCTCTCTCTCCCTCTCTCTCTTTGCCCCCGCCCCACTCTCTCCCTCTCTTTCTCTCAAAATAATTATATATATACACATATACACATATATGTATATATATGTGTATATATGTATATATATACATACATACACACACACACATATATATATTTGTTATCCTTGGGACAAACACAAAGAAACACAAATTCAATTCAAAATCCATTCTGCTTGGTTCCTTTTATACCTAGCAGTGACCCAGCAGTAGAGTTTGGTTTGGTTTTAATTTCAAGATACATACATCCTGTGTAATTAAGACTTCCAGATACCTTAGCCCAAATCCATTCTCAGGAATTCTTTAAATAAATGTGGGCCCCATAGTTATTTCTTGATTTTACTTGCATATCTTTTCGGTACTTTTTTTTTTAATTTTTTTTAACTTTTATTTATTTCTGAGACAGAGAGAGACAGAGCATGAACTGGGGAGGAGCAGAGAGAGAGGGTGACACAGAATCTGAAACAGGCTCCAGGCTCTGAGCTGTCAGCACAGAGCCCCAAGCGGGGCTCGAACTCACGGACCGGGAGAGCATGACCTGAGCCGAAGCTGGACGCCCAACCGACCGAGCCACCCAGGTGCCCCTGTACTTTTTTTTTTTAAAGTTTATCTATTTATTTTGAGAGAGAGAGAGAGAGCGCACGCCAGCACGGAACCTGACTCCGGGCTCCCGTGAGACCGTGACCTGAGCCAAAATCAAGAGTCCAACACTTTACTGACAAAGCCACCCAGGCACCCCTAAACCACCTGAAAATGTGACCCCATATATGTTACTTAACTTTAACAACCGGGTGGTATGAAGCGCTCTCGTTCTGACGCGATTTGGCTGGCGGGCGCCATCTTCCTGCTCTCCCTCTTCCCGCTCTAGAGCACCTGTTAACGCCTGAAAGGGAGCTTTTGCGCATGTCTGCTACCTCATCTTTACTGCAGCTGCCCAGGAGACAACCCCTTGCTCACCTGGCTCTGGTGGCCAGAGGCACTTATCCTTGCAGTCCTGTAAGGCTCTGTATTTGCATACTGCAAAAGTTACTGCCTGAGGGTCTGACTTTCCAACAGTCTGAATCTAGGTGCAGACTGAGAACCTCCCCTTTGGGACCCTGATTGGTATTGGCATGCCCTCAACTATTGCGAGCCATTAAAACATAATAGGCTACTTGAACAATCACAAAGGTTTGAAAGAAAACCAAGTGCTAGGGCAGGATTGAATGATAAGGCTCATCTTGGGCGCCTGGGTTGCTCAGTTAGGCGTCTGAATTTGGTTCAGGTAATGATCTAACAGCTCCTGGGTTCGAGCCTCCCACCCGCGCACCCCCGTCAGGCTCTGTGCTGACAGGTCAGAGCCTGAAGCCTGGTTCGGATTCTGTGTCTCCCTCTCTCAGTCTGCACCCCTGCCCCCTGCTCACGCTCTCTCTCCCTCTCTCAAAAATAAATAAACATTTTTTTTTAATTTTTTAAAAAAATGATAAGGCTAGGGGCGCCTGGGTGGCTCAGTCGGTTAAGCCTCCGACTTCGGCTCAGGTCATGATCTCGTGGTCCGTGAGTTCGAGCCCCGCGTAGAGCTCTGTGCTGACTGCTCAGAGCCTGGAGCCTGTTTCTGATTCTGTGACTCCCTCTCTCTCTGCCCCTCCCCCGTTCATGCTCTGTCTCTCTCTGTCTCAAAAATAAATAAATGTAGAAAAAAAATTTTTTTAATAAAAATAAAAAAATAAAAAATGGTAAGGCTCATCTCCTACACACACCTCTCCCCTCCCGAAAACTGGAAGAGGTGGCTGATTGACCTAATGCATAGAAAGCAACACAGAAAGTCAAGCAAATGAGGAAACAGGGAAAGAGGGGAGGAAAGACTGTGCAATGGCAATATGGCAAAAGAAAAACTATGTGATAGAACAGATTAAGATCTACAGATCAAGATGGATAAACTCGGGGAGAATTCCACCATTCATTCATTAGCTACTTGTTAAACACAAACTTTATTCTAACATCTCATGCCAGGTCCTAGCAGTACAAAGATGAGAGGGCTGTCTAGGTAGTGCCTAGAGCAGAAGGAGCCAAGGCTGTCATGTTGCAGAATTGCAAAGAGTACCCTCTAGATTTGTGCAGTGAGATGGCCATGGACATGCAAACCAGACTTGAACAATTACATGTAATAAGTCCTATAAGAGTCATGAAATATGTGGGAGCAAAGAGACAGAGCAACTAAGACTACCTGGATGAGGGGCACTTGTGTTCAGGTCATGATCTCGTGGTTTGTGGGCTGGAGCCCCGAATAGGGTTCTGAGCTGAGGGCACGGAGCCTGCTTGGGATTCTCTCTCTCTCTCTCTCTCTCTCTCTCTCTCTCTCTGCTTCTCCCCTGGTAGCACTCTCTAAATAAATAAACTAAGTAACTAACCAGCTTAAAAAAAAAAAAAAAAAAAGACTACCTGCATGAGTTAGGGATTGCCTTATAGAGTAGTTGATATCCAAGCTATCTTCAGAAAATGAGTAGAGGGTTTCCAGGCAGAGAAGGGGGAAGGGTCTGCCAGGCACCAGATAAAGTGACCCTGTGTCAGAAATATGAAACTTTTCAAAAACATAAAATCTGTTCTCCTTAGGATGCCTATTTTTAAATTTTTTTTTCAAAGTTTATTCATTTTTGGGACAGAGAGAGACAGAGCATGAATGGGGGAGGGGCAGAGAGAGAGGGAGACACAGAATTGGAAACAGGCTCCAGGCTCTGAGCCATCAGCCCAGAGCCTGACGTGGGGTAGGATGCCTATTTTTAAAACAAGCAAACTAGTATGTAATTAAGTAATTTTATTAAAGTCATACAGTGAAACTACCCGGAAAATCAATGAACATTCACTATTTTTGTTTTAACTCACTTTAATCAAGACTTAAAAGTGTCAATTTTTTTTGTTTCAATAATAAGGACAACTACCTTGGGATCCCTCTCTGAATTGCTTGTCCCTGTCACCATGTAGAAATGTTAAATGTTGTGTAGAAACCCTGGAAGTTTCCAGTAAAGTTCCTGCATTTTATCCAACTTTTCTTCCCTTCTGAACAGTACCAGGAAGTCAAAAGAAGTCACTAAGGCAAGTGAGCAAGTTAGTGGAATTTGATGCAGGTTTTAGTGCCTCTGAGCTTTAGAATTGGAAAATCAAGAAGTGAGAAATGTTTAGGTAATAATTAGCCTCTGACTAGATGGTAGGGCATGAAAAGCATAGTGCTCATCCAGCAAAAAGGTCATCTGGTCTACAAGCAATGTCTACAGCCTTCCCTATCAGAGGAACACCGAACAGGAAAAAAAAAGGCAGCTTTCTTTACTAAATGCTCAGCACAAAGAGCAATTTGCCTTAAGAGTGAAACAACTTTAAAGACTCAAATTTAGAGCTAAAAGGAAAATAAACCAAGGGTTCTAGACTCTGCTGTTTTAACATTTTTAAAGTAATTTGACCGATTGCAAAGCATGTTTCCAAGGTGTAATACTTCCTTAGCTGTCATGATTTATCATTTGGGTCAGATAGGCTACATATGCTCAAAATATTGGTTTTATCACTTAAACCTTTAAATATCTTTTTTAAAAGTGTATGAGGTTTCCCATGAGAAAGTATAGCACTGCTGCTAAGCTCATGGTCTCTAAAATCAAACCTCCTTTGTTTAAATTCTAGTTTCAGCCCACTTCCCTAACTTTGGCAAATCACTAAATCTCTCTAAATATAGTCCTTCAAATGCAAACATGAGGTGAATAAAAGTGTTTTTTTAATGTTTATTTCTTTTTGAAAGAGAGATGGGGGG
>NW_024412415.1:5084902-5272163 GCF_014898765.1 Herpailurus yagouaroundi
GCGAGATCGTGACCTGGCTGAAGTCGGACGCTTAACCGACTGCGCCACCCAGGCGCCCCAAGTGCTGGGTTTTAATACACTTGCACTCTGAATTTATTTTGAGAGACTTATGTTAATAGTGATGAAACATCTCTTTCTTCTTTTACTCCTAGTGTTAGAAAGCCTTAAGCAATGAATTTCAGTAGACACTGCAAGGATAAAGTGTGAATGTATGCTAGAATATTTGAGAGAAGGAATAAAAAAGAGAAGTAAAGATCAAAGGTATTTATAAAATAATTGAAAAGGGGGATGCCTGAATGGCTTAGTCGGTTAAGCATCCAACTCTTGATTTCTGTTCAGGTCATGATCTCATGGTCCTGAGATTGAGCCCCAGCTGGGTGCTGAGCATGGAGCCTACTTAAGATTCTTCTCTCTCTCTCTCTCTCTCTCTCTCTCTCTCTCTCCCTCTCCCTCTCTCCCTCTCTCCCTCTCTCCCTCTCCCTCTCCCTCTCCCTCTTCCCTCCCCCATTTGCACTCTCACAAGGGCCACTCACAATCTCTCTCTCTCTCAAAAAAAATAAAAATAAATTAAATTTAAAAAAAATAATACTTGAAAGGGGGCAATTGTATTTAGGACAATCTTCCAATTATCTGTGAGGATAATTAAATAAGGGAAAGAAGAATCAGCTGGATAGCATGTCCCCAGATCACAGCCTCCTTACCTCTCCACAGGTTTGGAGTGCACTGGAGTCCCAAATTATTGTGTACTGAAGTCACCCCTACCTGGTCAGGGCCAGGTCCTGCATCTCACCATCAGTGAAACAGGCCCAGGTTTACTCGGGTCCATTAGCCTAACTCATCTGAACAGTCTAGATGAGTCTAGGTCGGGAAAAAAATGCATTAATATATCTTTTAAGAGCCAGGGGGTGGGGGATGGGAGCATTGTATGGGAATAGAGGAGTAAATAAAAATGTAAACATCTATCCCCAAATCTCAGTCAATGGTAAACAGTTGGCTGTTGCTTACCGTATTGGATTTTAACTTTTTTTCTAGTAAGAAAAGTGTTCCCTGGTGTAGAAATGATGATGACATAAGATAGTGCTTGATTAATAACCAATCATTGTTTCCAGCTGTGAAGCAGACTCATCTTGAAAACCTTTGGGAGGTTCTACTTGAAGCTATGGATTCATTTCAGAGAAAATCAAAAAAGCAGGGTAGAGGGGCGCCTGGGTGGCGCAGTCGGTTAAGCGTCCGACTTCAGCCAGGTCACGATCTCTCGGTCCGTGAGTTCGAGCCCCGCTTCAGGCTCTGGGCGGATGGCTCAGAGCCTGGAGCCTGTCTCCGATTCTGTGTCTCCCTCTCTCTCTGCCCCTCCCCCGTTCATGCTCTGTCTCTCTCTGTCCCAAAAATAAATTTAAAAAAAAAAGTTGGAAAAAAAAAGCAGGGTAGAAGAGTAGGCAGCCATATAGGAAAATCTCTCCCCTATGTCTTTTTAGAGTCTCCTAATAGGAGAGCACAAAAAGAAAAATATGCAAGTAAAATAGGTTCAAGTAGAGTAAGAATCAAAGTTGCTAAAGGATAGTGAAAGGTCAAGGACTTGACCTTTAGAAACCCATGTCTGTTGTTTACTTCACCTGTGTCTCATTATGAAACATTGATGAGGGTGACAGAAACATTCAGCCCTCAGTTTCCCTGTCTTTAATACAAAGATGAAGGGTTTCCTGCTGAGAAAAGCTAGACTAGGAAAAAATAAAATAAAATAAAATAACCATTCACATTTGGATGCTAATTGGATGTCCTAGATTAAACGAATTTATTAAAAATTATTGGGAAGAAAAATCTGTGGTGTGACTGATGGTAAAAAAAAAAAAAGATTTCTATAAGAAGAGACTGACAAAACCAGAGAGATTTCAGTGACTCTCATTTACTCGGTAGAATTAAAATACTTCGCCTTCATTCTATAAGGGAAATCCTTGATAAGTTTGGGGACTATCACTATCTGTTCAGCAAAATATGCATCAACATAATATTTTCCACATGTTGCATTTTTTTTAGTTTTGAAAACAGAAATTAATCTTTCCCTAGCCAAAATGTTTTCACTATAACCATTGTCAAAGGAAATTAGATAGAAACTATGTTTTGATCCCATTCCTCTCCCTACCCACTCCCTACCACCTCCTTACATTTTCTCTGGCAATGCATGCCTTAATACTGAGAAGAGACTAATAATCTGGCTCGTTTTCAAATCATAACAAGCCTATATTTTCTAGGATCTTGGCGTTCCTACTCTGGAGCCCATCGTTCATGTTGTTGCAAAGTCATCTCTCTCCATTCCCCTCATCAGAACCCCATAGTTCTACTAACGAGTTGATCAATGCCAAGAGTACCATCATCAGGGCTCCTGGGTGGCTCCTCCGGTTAAGTATCTGACTCTCAGTTTCGGTGCAGGTCATGATCTCACAGTTCATGAGTTCCAGCTCTGCATTAGGCTCTGCACTGACAATGTGGAGCCTGCTTGGGATCCTCTCTCTCTCCCTGTATTTCTGCCCTCCCCCTATTCTCTCTCTCTCCCTGTATTTCTGCCCTCCCCCTATTCTCTCTCTTTCTCTAAATAAATAAATAAATAAATAAATAAATAAACAAACAAACAAACAAATAAACTTTAAAAAAAGGGTACCATCATCACCTGCGTATCCACTCTCAATGGTGCCACGGCAGTCGGCCACCCCTTCCCCTACTGTGCTCCCACCACCAGTCTCCTGACCAATGTACTCAGCAGCCAGGCCTGGAAGTCAGTACAATTGCCCAACTAGTACTTACCAGGCCCTAGCTCTGTGCCCAGCACCATGCAAGCTACAAAGGGACATGGATAAAAAGTCCTAAACATATTTCCTAACCACAAAGAGCTCACAAACTTGTTGGGAAGAAGGTAGAGCCATTAGAGGATACGACGGTAAAAACATCCTACGTGGCATGGTAAAAATAATGATCATAGCAATGATGGTGATGATGATGGTGATTGGGCAGGATCTCAAATTTAACTTCTTGATTTCATCTGTCTTCTCTTCCAAGTTTCTAGACATTAAATGGCCAGAGGAAAATTAACTTTTAATCCTATCTGGTTTAAAGTTCAGTCTGATCCAATAATTTTGGTAATCCTCTAAGGTAATACTCTGCTGCATGCTGTCCATTTTCCAAAAAGGTAAAGTCTTAGAAAAGAGTTGTCCTCTCCATCCAGCTGGTTTTGTGTAGCTCTGAGCAAATTTTGGTCCATCTATGACCTTTGATAATATTATCATCTCTCCAAAAATTAGATTTATTTCTACCTAGCTGCAATTCCCATAAAGAAAGAAAACACCAAGTAATGTGTTTATAGCAGATGTGTAGAGCAGGTAATATTATTTTTAAGCCAGTAAGCTGAGACCAGAAGAGTTCAGCAATACTTTAGAATAATTGTTATGAGCTAAATCATGCCCCCTGCCAAATTCATATGTCAAAGTCCTAATTCTCAGTACCTCAGAATGTGACTATATTTCAAGATAGAGTCTTTAAAGAGGTAATTAAATTAAAATAAGGTCATTTAGGTGAGCCCTAATCCAATACCACTGTGTCCTTATAAAAAAAAGAAAATTTAGATACTGACAGGCATAGCAGGAAGACCATGTGAATACAGAGAGAGAAAATGGCCATCTACAAGCCAAGGAAAGAAACATTGGAAAAAACTGACCCTGGCAACACCTTGATCTCAGATGTCTGGTCTCCAAAACTGTGTTTAAGCTACTCAGTCTGTAGTCCTTTGTCATTGCAGCCCTAGCAAATTAATACAGTAGGCAACCTCTAAAAACATCTCTGAATGGTACGTTCAAATGGCACAACAAAAACACAAGGGTTTTGTCTGTTTTTCTAACTAGTATTAGCTGTTTTGTATACTTCAGCAGTGTCTGGCACAATAGATATTCAATAATATTTGTTGAATTCATGAATGAACATAATCTTTTTAGTTAATTTACACTATAACTTTAATGCATTTTACCAACCCAAATAGAAAATCAAACTGAAAAAGTAATTTCCTCATTAAAGGGTAAAAATTTATACCAAATAATACAATTAAAAATAGGCAGAGGGATGGGGCGCCTGGGTGGCGCAGTCGGTTAAGCGTCCGACTTCAGCCAGGTCACGATCTCGCGGTCCGTGAGTTCAAGCCCCGCGTCGGGCTCTGGGCTGATGGCTCAGAGCCTGGAGCCTGTTTCTGATTCTGTGTCTCCCTCTCTCTCTGCCCCTCCCCCGTTCATGCTCTGTCTCTCTCTGTCCCAAAAAAATAAATAAACGATAAAAATAGGCAGAGGGAGGCACCTGGGTGGCTCAGTCGACTTAGCGTCTGACTTCAGCTCAGGTCATGATCTCCCAGGTGTATGGGTTTGAGCTCCACGTCAGGCTCTGTCCTGAGAACTCAGACCCTGGAGCCTGCTTCGGATTCTGTGCCTCCCTTTCTCTCTGCCCCTCCTCCACCTGCACTCTCTCTCTCAAAAATAAATAAACATTAAAAATGTTTTTTAAAAAGGCAGAGAAATTACATAGCCACTTTTCCGAAGAAGACACAGATGGCCAACAGACACTTGAAAAGATGCTCAATATCACTTATCATCAGGGAAATTCAAATCAATGAGATACCACCTCACACCTGTCGGAATTGTTAGAATCAAAAAGATAAGATAACAAGGTGTTGGTGAGGATGTGGAGAAAAAGAGCCTTTGTGTACTGTCGGTAGGAATGTAAATGTGTACAACGACTATGGAAAACAGTATGGATGTCTCTCAAAAAATTACAAATAAAAATACCATATGATCCAATCATTCCACTACTGGGTATTTACCCAAAGAAAATAAAAATACTAATTCAAAAGGATATATACATCCCTACGTTTATTGCAGCATTATTTATAATAGCCAAGATATGGAAATGACCCAAGGGTCCTTTGATAGATGGATGAATTAAGAACATGTGGTGTATATATACACAATGGAATATTACTCAATCATAAAAAAGACTGAGATCTTCCCATCTGTGACAACATGGATGGACCTAGAGGGTATTATGCTCAGTGAAATAAGTCACGCAGAAAAAGACAAAAACCATATGACTTCACTTGCATGTGGAATCTAGAAAACAACAAATGAATAAGCAAACAAACCAAAAGCAGAAACAGACCCATAAATACTGAGAACAAGCTGCTGGTTACCAGAAGAGATGGGCAAAATGGGTGAAGGGGAGTAGGGGAGGGGAGAGGGCTCCAATTACACAATAAATAAGTCACAGGAGTAAAAAGTACAGCATAGAGAATATAGTCAATGATATTGTAATAGCATAGCATTTTGACAGGTAGTAGGTACACTTGAGGTGAGCACAGCATAACATATAAACTTGAATCACTGTGTTATATACCTGAGACTAATGTAACGTTGTATGTCAACTATACTTCGATAAATAAATAATTCTACATTTACATGCTAGGTAATTTCTAGTGATTGTTTAAAAAAAATTTTTTTAAGGTCAAAATAACCATAAGCCACAAAAGTTGTCATTTCTACAAATGTTCCTAAGTTATACCCTGGCGATAAAAGACTCAAATTATGGAGAGGTGACAGTTTAAAATATATTATTTGAATTTTCATGTATGTTTCTGTAGCCAGAGTCCTCCTAAGATTCAATGCGTTATTTTTTTTTAATTTTTAAATGTTTATTTATTTTTGAGAAAGAGAGAGAGAGTGTACAAGTGGAGGAGGGGCAGACAGAGAGGGGAATAGAAGATCCGAAGCAGGCTCTACAGTGACAGCAATGAGTCCAAAGTGGGGCTCAAACTCACAAACCATGAGATCATGAACTGAGCCCAAGTAGACACTCAACCAACTGAGCTACCCAGGCGCCCCCCATGCCTTACTTTTTTATATCATCACCTCACTGATCTCTTCCAAATCTTGCTGAAATCGTTAGAAATACAATTAACTCCATTTTATAAATGGAGAATGTACTAGTAAGTCAAAGACTATTCTTCAGTATTTGAGAGCAAGCCCATAGGGAAGGCAGTTCAACCAGATGAAGTGTCAACCAGTCAAAAATGCACTTGGGAGAGACAGGGGGAAGGAGGGGGAGGAAAGGAACAGAGGTGAAGCACAGTATTTGTGGGCCCCTCATGAATTTGACGATAACTGGAGTTCAGCAATTTAGAACCTTTTCACATTCTATCCAAAAGCGTTTGTTCCTGCAATATCTGCAGGATCTAATTAGAAGGCCTTGACCTCTATGTAAGCAGCCCCATTCATTCATTCATTCGTTCATTCATTCTTTATTCAGTAACTACTTGTTGAGCGTGTACTATGTGCAGGACACTCTTGCAGGCCCTAGCAACGCCATTGGGAACAAATTTCCTTGCCCTCACAGAGTTTATATGCCAGTGGTGGAGATAGAAAAATAAAAATAATAAATAAATAAAAATACAACATATTAGGTGGTATTAGGTGCTAAGGAGACAAAATAAAACAGGGATGAAAGATATAAAATGTGAGGAATGGGTTAAAATATTAGGTTAGTCAAGAAAGTTCTCAAGATGAGATAGGAGGCCAACTATATGAGAAAACGGTGAAACACATTCTTACCTTCTCAAACAGTATCCTGAGCTCTGGATTCCAACAGCCTGGCTTCCATTTACAGCTCTACTCTTTAGTTATTGTGTGAATTTGAACAGATTTCCCAAGTTTTCTGTGTCTTAAATTCTTTATAAAATGAGGATAATTACACTAAACTTGTAGTTGTAAGAAATTAATGCAAAAAAAAAAAAAAAAAAAAAGTCAGGTGCTTGAAACAGTGCCTGACCTAGATGACTTCAATAAACAATAGGTTTTGTAAATGCGTTATTATTATTTCTAGGATTTAATTTCAACATTGTAAAAATTAAGCTAAAGCCAGACCACCTCACTGGACTGTTGTGAATCTCAGATGAGATAAGACATATAAAGAGTTCTTGGAGACTGGATCACAGTAAGTGCTAAATATATGCTTCCTGCTCTTGTCACTGTTCTAAGCAGGTAAAATTTTTTATTTTCTTAACTGCAACAGCATTCTTCCTGGATGATCTGTCTTTGGGAATAGAAAGTGAAATCCTAAGGGCATGGATATAGGTCTAAAATAATCTAAGGAAATAAAAAAGGAAAGGAAAGCAAGTTAAGCTGTTCTGCACTTGAAACAAGATGGTGGGAGATTTAAAGAAAAGGGGAAGCAGATGAGAAAAATGGCGGGGAGAAGGAGGAAGGACCCAAAGAGATATTGTGAGGCAAGGAGTTTTACAGAGTGAAAGAACTGGATGTGCTCCCTGAGGATGAGCTGGTAAAGAAACATTTTACAGAGAAGGATGCCTGAAATTCAATTAGAAATTATTTTGTTGTAACACGAACCTTCCTTCTGTTTGCCCATGCCACCAAAATCTTTAGTAAAGACAGTTATGCTAACAAGTGCTTTGTATGAGTAAGTCTCTTGTGCAGACTGGGAAGGGTTTGGTGAGCCAGAAGTGAGCAGGAAAATATAAACCCCATAGGAGTCTGGAGAAATCTGAGAGGATTTGGGGCTTCTGTAAGGAATAGATAGACCCTTTAGACAATCCTACCTAGATCTCTGACATCTGGACAACAATATTAATAATAATAATAACCACAGCGTTAGAAGGTAGGGGTGGGTTATGTGTTTTGGTGACAGAGGAGAATAGATATTATGGAGATCTTACACACTGGGGGAGGCTGGTTAAATAGTCTCTGTAAGTCTTTCGTCTGATGCTGGAGCTTGAAGACCACAGGGCAGGAAGAGAAGAGAAGACATAAAATACAGGTGAGTGAGTACAAACTGGAACCCACAAGGACAGGAACAAACTTGAAACTGTATCAGTTATAGCACCCTCTCACCTTGATAATGTGAGTATCTGGCCTTGAAGAAGCCAGGGCCCTTTATCACAGAACTAAACACACATGTGGCCCAAGAGTGAGAGAACTTAATTGAAGATCCCAGGCTGGTGGCTGCTGTCCCGTGCCAGGGAATTATCCCAACGGATAGCAACTATGTGTGCCAGTGCAAGCTCCAAAAGCTCCTGCCCCAATTTCCCAAACTGAAACACAAAATGGTTGCTGTTTCACTTTCAACCTCCAAACCCCTTGTGAATGGGTCCCTTGTGGCCTCCCCAACGAGATGCATTCACTGAAGGGATTTCTAGGAAAGGTAATTCAACCTAGCCAAGTTGACATATGACAAGGCCATCACACTAATAATTTTCATTACCATGTGAGCTAGATATTTCATCCCCAATTGCAATTGAAAAAAATGAGGTTTGGATGAGGGTAGGTAACTTGCCTAGAGTTGCAGAGCTAGTAAATGAGAGAGCCAAAATTCCAAATACCTCTACTCTGCCTAATTAGACATATTAAGTAACAACAGTCCACGTGGGAATAGTGATTTAATAGATATCCCAAGAGGAAACCTCCAGTATTGTTAATTTTTTGTAATAACCACTTACAAACATAAAACACTTTGTAGTTTTCAATATTATTTCTTACAAACTTTTCTTCTGAATCCTAAGAACAACACTGTGGAAAAGGTAGGAGAATTTATTATCGGTATTATATAGATGAGGAAATTAATTCTTATTTATACTTTCCTAAAATCACACACCAGTAGCACAGCCAACTCTAGAAGCCAAGTCTCCTGACAGCCCATTATTCCAGAGCCCCATTCAAATCAAAGTAGCTGGCCAGAGGTGACAAATCAGCCAGAAAGGAAAGAAAAAGAAAGAAAATAAAAGACCATAAATAATAAATCTGGTGGCAATTCCGTTAAAACTTTAAGTTTATTTATTTATTTTGAGAGAGAGAGAGAGAGAGAGAGAGAGAGAGCATGAATCAGGGAAGGGAAGGGAGAGGGGTAGAGAGAGAACCCCAAGCAGCCTCCACACTCTCAGCACGGAGTCCAAGGTGGGCTCGAACTCACAAACCTTGAGATCATGACATGACTGGAAATCAAGAGTCAGACACTTAACCGACTGAGCCACCAGGTGCCCCAAGACCATAAATAACAAATCTGGTGGAAATTCTGTTTAAAAAAGTTTTAACTCGGTGC
The DNA here is from genome assembly GCF_014898765.1 of Herpailurus yagouaroundi. Taxonomy (NCBI): domain Eukaryota; kingdom Metazoa; phylum Chordata; class Mammalia; order Carnivora; family Felidae; genus Herpailurus; species Herpailurus yagouaroundi. Next base: position 5,094,035 of record NW_024412415.1, read on the forward strand.
CACAGACCTGCTTCTAGCCTACCAAATAAATTGTCTTAGCTCATCCTTATTCTCATCCCTTTCCCAGTAATAGAACCAAAACATTACCTGACAAACCATTACCTGACACAGTGTACTAGGTTCTGAGTCTTTCTGGGTTCTGAGGATGGGTGGTAGGTACTGAGTCAATCCATTTTATGGAGAAACAATGGTGTTATCTGTGAAAGGAGTCAAGTCCCATCTTCTTTTTTTTTTTTTAAGTCCCATCTTCATTTTACAGAAAAACTGAGGTTCTCTCTTGTCCAGAGAAATTGAAGTCTTTTGAATGTTGTAGCTAGATTTTACTCACTCCTTCAACAAATGTTTGTGGAATCTCTATCATGGGTAAGCAGAATGTAAGGCAGTCTATGCACACAACATGAGTCAAACATAGATTCCACCCTCAAGGAACTTACAGGAATTAAATGGGTGAGGCTTGAAAATAAATCTATATATCATGAGATGCTATAAGAGAAATTATAGATTGAGTGCTGTGGGAGTTCAGTTAGACATAATCACTTGTGGTTAGGGATAATAAAGGAAGGTTTGGCAGAGCTAGAACTTGAAGACAGTGTCTAAAAAAGCAGCTTTGAAAACATGGAGCCATTTAGATTGGCTGCAGCATCCGGCATCTGAGGTGGAGAAGGGGGAAATACAGTTAGAAGGGTAGGTCAAGAGTAGTTGGAAATAAAGTTAGAAGGATAAATTGGAGCCAGATTTGGTGGGCCTTGAAAGTTTTGATAAAGTTTTGGTAACTTTTGAAATTTAAATTTCACGTGTGGACAAATGAAGTTCTCAAAGAATTTTGAGGCAACTTGAGACACTTGGGGTAACTATGGTTTGTAAAATTTGAAGAAAAGCAAGTGTCCACAAATGTACATTTAACCATTTCCCATCCTAATTAAGTATCATGGAATAAATTAAGATTTATTAATTCTTATTAATCAGAGATAATTTATTAATTCTGGCAATTATACTTTCTGTCTAGTCCCTCATCCTCAATGATGAATGCCTGTGTTTGGAAAGAGAAAGACAAGAAAATGTTCCACTGGTAACTAGATCCAACGTTCAGCTTAATTTGCTCAAGCCACAGCATAACACTATTTTGTTGTCTTCAATTACTGTTTTCTATAAGCTGATGGCCCTTGATTGGAAGAGAAATCCCCAGCCCATCTGAAGTAGTAGTACAGGGAAAATAAAAACAGGCAAATGAGGACCTAATTTTCTGATGGAGAGAATCTATTACAAGGATGGTTGCCTCTGGAAGTATCTCAACAGGAGTCACATTCAAGTCTGTTCATTTCAATGACTAGGAAAATGAATAAACCTAGGCTAGACAGCTCATGAAATTATCCATCCCTGCATCATTCAGCATTCATATGATAATGTCCTAAGCAACAGTGACTGTGTAATACTCATATGAAACTTTATCCTCATGAGAGAAAAGAAATCAAGTCATTATACCAGCATTGTTTCCTAATAAAGATTTCATAGCCTGAAATTATGAAAGAATAAGGGAAATTTTTAATTTTTCCTTTATGCATTTCTATGTGTATAAATACATAAGTATATAACGTATATCATTTTAATATTATATGATTTAATTTTACTATATTATTTTTAATTAAAATAACTCAACTTTCTTCATGAAAAGCGAAATTTACCCACTCCCAATATGTTCCAAAGACCAATAGGCAAATATCCAATTATCCCAATTATTCATTTTTCTAGAAAAAAATAGAGATTATAATAGAAACAACCCCCATATGACTAAATGGGACTAGACAGCTCATGAAATTTCTATCTCTGCATCATCCAGCAGTCTATGTTATGGTGACTATATAATACTCCCATGAAACTTTATAAACAGGTCATGATGATAGCCAGCATTTATTTAATTACACATTTTCACACATTTAGCTGTTAATTTTGACTAAAACTACTTTACAAATACCAATGCCTTCTCTAATGGGCTTGACAAGGCAGAACCAGAACTCCAAACACTGGTAGACTGGAGGATTCCCCAGGAGAGGAGGAAAGTTATAGAAATGGAGGTGAGAGGGGCGCCTGGGTGGCGCAGTCAGTTAAGCGTCCGACTTCAGCCAGGTCACGATCTCGCGGTCCGGGAGTTCGAGCCCCGCGTCGGGCTCTGGGCTGATGGCTCAGAGCCTGGAGCCTGTTTCCGATTCTGGGTCTCCCTCTCTCTCTGCCCCTCACCCGTTCATGCTCTGTCTCTCTCTGTCCCAAAAAATAAATAAATGTTGAAAAAAAAAATGAAAAAAAAAAAAAAAAGAAATGGAGGTGAGAACTTTGGAGCAGCCAGACCTACAACCAGGGAGTGAGGGTTTCTGTTCTCCCTTTGCTGCACCACCGTTACTCCCCACAAACTAACCCACCCCCAATTCGCCTTGTGCATTTTCATTTAATCATTAGTATGATTCTCCTAATATGGACACTATTCTCCATTGATGAATCCTTACCATGCAGATAAAACATACAGGGGTTCAGAGAACAATCCAATGAAAACACAAGTCTTCCTCTAGCTGAAGTGTTAAGAATACATTCCTTCGAAGTTAAAATTAAACAGCCTCATCTGACATTTTTTTTCATGGCTGCAAACACTAGGTCTGTCTCAAGCCTTCCCTGGCTGCCATTCCACAGAGGACTCCAAAGGACAAGTAACAAGCAGAATGAAAATGGAACAAATGATCCACAGCTCCAGTGCTTTGTTTCCAGGAGCAACTGATGTCCACTTCCAGAATCTCTGAGGCTGGAAATAATGGGAACTAGTAAAGGGAACTAAGTGGCCTGCGGGGGGCGCGGGGAATCTGTGGACCTGAATGGCTTATCATTACATTTCCCTACTCGGTCAACATACTGCCTCTTCACAGTTCACCATATTTTGCCTAACCTCATCCACATTTAAGTCTATGGAAAAACAGGAGGGCCTTTCAGGAGGAAATTCATTCATGTTTGGATTCAGGCGGACTTAGGAATCTTTAATAGCACTGTCATTATCCTGCAGGGCACACCACAGAGCAGCCAGCAAGCTCTCCCTCAATGGTCACAAAATTTCCTCTGGAATTTACAGAGCAGAAATCTTAAACACACATCGCCCTAAGAACCAGATTACATAATGTCTCCATCACCCTCCTGACAGCTACAATTATGAGTCAATCCCTGGTTTAAATATGAAACCGGAAGCTCCGTGTTTCCCCACTGACTATGTGGCAGGCTAAGTCGAGCTCTCTGGGCCTGTCAGTTTGGAGATCTGAGCTGCTCCCACAGTCACTAATTTAGCCTGAGACCAAATGACGGGGTAATTAAAAGCAGCACTGCAGAGACCTGCTCCAGGACCAGATGTTCTCCTTGTTCAACCATTGCCCACATAAGGAACAGAAATAGCACCCCCCCCCCTTTAATTTTTCCTTTTCTTATCCTCCCCAGCTAATTTCCGGCTTCTGATCTTCCAATCCCACAAAATAAAATAAAAATAAAAGCCCCATTACTAAAAGATGACATGTTATTGAACACATGCCTTTAAGTTGTAATGCGCCCTTGCAGTCTCCTCTTTGTACTTGGTGAAGCCTTCCAACTCAGAAGACTTTAAGTTGCCCTAGCAACCTCACATGACTAACAGCTCTGTAGAGCCCCACCTAGCTGCAAGGACTCAAATTTGAGTCAACAGGAGCCACCCCAGCACGTAGAAGCCCAGAGACTAAGTAAATAGCATTGCTTTTTGGTTTTTTAGGAGCCAAAGACTGGCTGAATGAGGCGTCCCCTCCCCTTTTATTGCCCAAAAGACTGGACAAATAAAAGTCTCCACCCACACTTCTAGAGAGCCCTGGCTAAGAAGGCTATGGGTCATCTGGTAAATAAAGGAAAGGTCTCCTTTCATTTTCCTGGCTCCTGGACAAATCACAAGACAGGAAAAATGAGATGTTGAGCTAATAATTTAAATCTTCTCAAAATTAAAAAGCAGTATGTAATATAGCTAATCTGATCTTATTGAGTTAGATGAACTAGCTTTCATATGTCCTTTGGGATCCAGGATCTGGTCACTATGTAAACTGCAGGATTCCCTAGCATTAAAACACCAGAGACCTTGAGGATTACCTTGGACATCAAGAGAATAGAGATGGCAATTGTAATTCCACAGTTTGTGACTACAGGCAAGCCACTTTTACATCTCTTTTGTAATTTCTAAACCTACAATAGGGAATGATGGTATCTGCTATCTTTACTTCAGGTGCTTGTCTCTGCAAATTTCACCCTCACCAACAATTTGTAGGCATGTGCAATTCTATGTTTCTAAAATGAAAAGTATTACCAAATCCTGAGTATATCCAAATAAATAGGTATAGTCCTTTAAAAAATTAACAAATCTAAATGTTAAAAAATGTGATTGTTCACATGGGATTTTTTATTTTATCTGTATAATCAGACACGAACCTTTCATTCCGGCCTTCAGTGATCCCTTTTGGACCATCAATTATTTGCTGGAGTCAAGTAGATTGATCCAAGCCACTGCCTATTAATGACCTATATGAAATGAGGATAAATCTGCTCTAAAAAAAAAAAATCTGATCAATCAGAAGGAAACAGAAGGAAACTCAATAATTCAGAGAAAACTTAGCAGTTCTGCAAAGTGAGGAGCGCTGCTACTGAGCTCTTGTACAACTTTTGTTCTATCCTAGATTCATTTCCCATGTAGGATTTGATGTGGGTTGTGTCCACCTGGCTTAGCACACAGGAATGCAACAATTTGAAGAGTCTCAATTGTCAGGGTTGAAATTCAAATCAAGACAATACACCCAGAAGGACAGCCAACCAGAGCCACATGACAAGAAACAAAGTTGTGGGCAACTGTGTGCTGGGGATACTGTACCCTGACACAAACAAGAAATCACTGGGATCCCATCTTTATTTTTTTTTGTAATGTTTATTTATTTTTGGCAGAGAGAGAGAGAGAGAGAGAGAGAGACAGAGCATGAGTGGGGGAGGGGCAGAGAGAGACGGAGACACAGAAGCTGAAGCAGGCTCCAGGCTCTGAGCTGTCAGCACAGAGCCCGATGGGGGCTCGAACTCACAGACTGCAAGATCGTGACCTGAGCTGAAGTTGGAGGCTCAACCGACTGAGCCACCCAGGCACCCCAGGGATCCCATCTTTAAATTGGACACTACATTCCATTTGCTTATGTCAGTGTCACTTAAGTAGTATTTCCTGTAAACACCTGGAGGTATTTCTGAACATCTGAAGGATGTTCTCTACCCTCTCATATTTATGAGCTTTCTGATTGAGATGCAAAAGTGTACTGTTGTTGGTTTTTTTTTTTTTCAACGTTTATTTATTTTTAGAACAGAAAGAGACAGAGCATGAACGGGGGAGGGGCAGAGAGAGAGGGAGACACAGAATCAGAAACAGGCTCCAGTCTCCGAGCCATCAGCCCAGAGCCTGACGCGGGGCTCGAACTCACGGACCGCAAGATCGTGACCCGGCTGAAGTCGGACGCCTAACCGACTGCGCCACCCAGGCGCCCCATTGTTGTTGTTGTTTTTTTTTTTTATGGGAAAAAAAATCATGTATGCAAGGCCTCAGAGGCAAACACTCAAGTTAGAGGTCTAAATAAGATCTAAAATAACAAGAACCTTGGAGACATGTTTAGATCAACACATAAGAAACGACGATGCCCATAATGCATAGCCATTACTCTTACTGTTCCACTTCCATGGGATGTTTAAAGAATGAAGGATGGACTCCTTGCAAATATGAAACATGATTCACGTTTGCCAGTATTAAACATCCACTCCTTGGGAAAGAAGGACTCCTTCACCTAAGTGCCCCATTCTGCCTTGGGTCATTTCAGGAAACGTTTGCAGCATGTTTGTGCTCTCAAAAAATGTTTTCCTGCTCTTCAAACTTCTACTTAACTTCTACCTAACCAAGGATCCCCAATACCCACCTAGCTCTCCCTATTTCCTGTTTAGATTTATACGTGACAGAAAACAGCCAGCAAGTTAGTATTCTTTACATTCCTGGATTTATTCACTCATTCAACATATTTGTTGCTGACATGATGATTAGGGACCGCTGTGGGCTAGGGGAACACTGGAATAAAAAAGATAGGATCTTGCTCTCAAGGAGGCATAATCTAGTGGAGAAGGACAGACATCAGACTATTAGCCACGACAATAAGTGGTCCAAAGTCAACAAAACAGGAACCCAGAGGATCTTTTTATACATTTACCTGAGTTCCAATCCCATACATCTATCACATGTGCCGGTAGATAAGGTGCCCGCCTCCAATGAGAAGGAATTACACAAGCACCCTTAACTTTATGATATCGGCTCTCTGGCCTTTTTAATATTAATTTTAACAGATGAAAAATATTAAGTTCAGAGAGGCTATTGAGTTCTGTGGGGTCACAGAATTGCCTCAATGGAAGAAGTAGGGAAATCTTGGAGAAGAATCTGAATATCCAAATAGCTGTCGCATCCTAGTCCTTCAACATTTGCAGGCTACATCATTTTACAGATCAGACTGTGACTATTTCTGGACCTGCTACATGGCCCACTCCATCTCTGAGAAAATGGAAAATGGGGAGCAGTGACCTCAAAAACAAACGCAATTTCTTGCCCGCCTAAACCTTCACAGCAGGGCAGGTGGTGCGAGGCTTACCAAGGAGCCTTTCAAAGCAGGAACCCCGGCCTGCAGGTCAGCCTGGATCGCGTCCAAATTAGGTTCCACCCACGGTGAAAACCAATCTGTTTATGGGCATGCTTTTATGATGTTACAGAACGTCTGCGAAAGGGAGAGAGAGAGCTCGAGTTCCCGCCTGCTCCCTAAGTAACCCGCCCCACAAAGGTGCACACACATGCTCAGAGACAGAAAAAAGCTTGACGGTCCTTCCCTCCTCCCAGGCCTGCAATGAAATGCGCTTTAATTGCATCAAAGGGCTCTTCTCAGTGGGGTTTCAGAGGCGCTAGAGCAGCGTTCCCGGCGAGGCTTCCTTTCCGGCTTGCCAGCATTCCTCTGCACTGCTAGGGGATGGGGATGGGGCTCCTTCGGGAGGGCCGGAGGCTCATTTCCATTCCTCTCGCATACAGCCTCCGTTGTGCGGGCCGGGCCCGCCGAGGGCAGCCGCGGCTGCCGGCGAACAAAGCCCCATTCATCCCCGGGGCGGCTTCCTCCCGGCTGCTCGCGGCCGCAGATGGGCTGGCCCCCGCACGCCATCCTGCAGACCCGGGCGCGCGGCCCGGACCGGCGCGCACAGGGCCCGATTCAGGAGGCCGGCTCTGGCCAGGGCGACCCGGGCGTCGTTTTCAGCGGGCTCCACAATGGGGATCTGCTGAAACCCGCTTTCATCGCTGGGCGGGGGATCTGCGGACACTGAATCTTTTCAGCGAGGAAATCCTCAGTTTGCTCACGGCTCCTTAAGAACGAAGATGTCAGTTTCCACGGCCCTCCCCGGCTCCCCCACCCCTGCCCCTCGGGATGGTACGATCCGGAGTTGCCCAAGCTGTGAGAGGACTTTGTTTCCCCTCCCGGGCCTCTGAAATCCCGACGAAAGGGTCACTTCCTGACTTTTGTGTCTCTTCAATCCAGTGCCTTGAAAGTTCTTACCCCCCTTGTTGTGACTAAGTACATCATTGCAAGCCTGTCCGTAACTTTTTTTCAGAACTTAAACATCCCTCTAGGTTTAAGTTTGGCACTGTGGCTTCGCAACAAAGACCACTGTTTTTCCTCCCCCATCGCACTCCTGGGAAAAAGAAAGAGAAGAAAACGCACTTGTTCACCACCCCTGTTCACAGCCTGCAAGCTCATTTCCTCTGCCCCACGCGTTAGACCAACAGCAGATTAATGTTACTGGGAGCTCCAGCGTCAAATAAAAGGGTTGTAGCCCCACTTTTCCCTAACTCCCAAGCAGCTGGGGGGGTGGGGGTGGGGAGCTGGGGCTCCGTTCTTAGTTCACCATCTAAAGCAGAAACAGGCTTCAGATCCACTTTCCGCGAGTGTGGATTAAACTGGGATGGCAGAATCAAAGAACGCCATATATAAGAAGACTCATCAACCCTAATCCATTCGTTTTACAGATAAAAAGCAGATAAGATCTGAGAGGGGAAATGACTCACCCACCCTTAGAAAAAAGCTGGTTTATCTTAGTAAAAATTGCCCTCAGGCACACATTCCAAAATAACCTTAAAAATAAATTTTCAACAAGAAAATCTCCAAGAAAAAGTTACTGTTCAAAAAAACGTTTATTTATGTCTTCGTCGTCGTTGTTGTTGTTGTTCTGTATCAGCAAAAGCCTCCCCTTGAGTTGGTTGGGGAAAGGTGAGAACCCAGGTTTGAAATGAGCATTAGAGGAGATTCTTCAAGTGTTTTCACAAAGAATGCTCCCTGTGTTTCTTTTGCCTCCTTCGTTTTGAACATTGCTGACCTCTCTCCTCAAAGTAAAGTATTGCATCCTTGATGTGGTTAAAAAACACAACAAAATAAAAACTGGTTACTCACCACTTTAAGACTCCTTTCCTCTTGCTGGGAAAACTTTCAGAATTTTAAAATGAGATAGGGTTACTTTGGCAATGGTTATTTGAAAATGTACAAATGAATCAGTAGACACACAGAGAAGGGGGGGCGGTGAGTGCTTGCCACATACAAGGCACTATTCTAAGCATTTGACATGCATTACCTCATTTAATGCTGACATCAACCTATGAGGTTTACTATTATTTTTTCTTCATCAGGATAAGTGTACTCTTGAGGTTGGCCATGAATCTACTCCCATTTTACAGAAAAATCAAGGCGGAGAGACTGACTGCATCAAGGTCACACCAATGTGAAGTGGCGAAGCCAGACAGTCTCATTCCTGGGCTTGATCTCTTTCACACTAGGCTTTACTGAAACTTCATGCACAAACACATGAGAAAGCATCCTAGACACAGAAGTCTGGAGTTGGGAGCCAGGGAGGCTCCAGCCAGAGGTAGGTCTTTGTGCTTCTGAAAGAGGCCACCCTGACCTGCCAGAAGGCTAGATAGAGGAAGGAGAATCTTCATCCTGCCTTGCCTGGAAAGCTAGAAAGCCCCCTGAGGACTCATTAATTTAACACTAAAACTCCCCTTTTAGAATGCAACACAGTGTGCATTAATAGCCCATACCCATTCTGAGCTGCCTTGTGATTTTATTTTTTAAGCCATGCTCTGTAAAGTATAATGGTGTCTCCATTTGCTTTATCAAACAAAACTTGGGTTCAAGTTCAGACCTGCCACTTCCAATAGATGAGACTTTGGAAAATTTCTTCAGGCACTATAAATCTGTTTCCTCATCCATAAACTGGAAAAAATAAGAATGTGGCTACCTCATTGGGTTGTTGTGAGGATTAAATGGGAATTTCTTTGTAAATGTTCATTATAGTATTTATCCTACGGTAAGCATTTGTATCCATCCAAGTAGACCAGAGTATGCTGCTGTGGTCTAAAAAGAAAAAAAATCTTAATTGTAACAATATAGATTTATTTCTCACTCCCTCCATATGTTCATGCCAAGATAGCAGGAAGTCTATGTCTCTTACCTGGTGCTGTATTTATCATCTCAAATCTTGCGTGGCATCATGGCATGGGGGACAAGAGAGCATTGGAGGGTAATTATACTGGTAATGAAATGCTCAGCCTGGAAGTAACAGACATCACTTTCCCTTATAACTCATTAGCCAGAACTAATACACTCCTTCCCGTCTTGCAACCCAACTACAGTGAGGCAAGGAAGTGCAGTTCTACCTTGTGCCCAGAATGGCGGGGAGGGGTGAAAATTAATGGTAATCATCAATGGTTGCCACCACACTCAATAAACAACTGCTATCCTTCTTCCTTAGGATAGCGAATGACAGTTCTTTTTTGTGACTTCCAAATGTATGGTTAACCCATGAGACTTTAGAGCAGGTTGAATGCAGAAGGCTCTGTGATCTCAGGAGTCATGTTTGTTTGTTTTGTTTTAATGTTTATTTATTTTTGAGAGAGAGAGAGAGGGAGAGCCAAGGAGGGGAGGGGCAGAGAGGGAGGGAGACACAGAATCTGAAGCAGGCTCCAGGCTCTGAGCTGTCAGCACAGAACCCGACGCAGGGCTCAAACTCACAGACCGAGAGATCATGACCTGAGCCGAAGTCGGCCGCTTAACCGACTGAGCCACCCAGGCGCCCCAGAAGTCATGTTTTGATAAGACTCCACAACAGTTGCTGGCTATACCAGACTGCAAAGGTGTTCTCAGTCTCCTTAGGAACTCCAACTTCCCGTTATGAGGCAAAAACCAGGGGCACCTGGGTGGCTCAGTCGGCTAAGGATCTGACTCTTGGTTGGTTTCAGCTCAGGTCATGATCCGATGGTTCATGAGTTCAAGCCCCACACCGGGTTCGCTGCTGTCTGCACAGAGCCTGCTTTGGATCCTCTGTCCCTACCCCCCTCTTCTTTCCCTTCCTTCCTTCCTCCCTCATGCGGTCTCTCAAAAATAAGTAAATATCACAGGAAAAAAAAAAAAGTACCCAGTATGGGGAAAGAAACCATTTTTTTTTCCTTTAATCTTTCAGAATTTTAGAATATGTTTATATAGCTTTATAATAATCTAAAAAAACAAAAAAACATTAACTAGAGCAAAGGGCACATCTGATGAGAATCCTTGTCAGAAAAGCTGTGTAGCAGCTGCTTGTTCATAAGTTCCTGGGCCATTGCTACACTTGAAACAGCCCCAAGCTGCCTGGATGTGGAGACCACATTTGGGTACCTCAGGGCATTCTTGTTGCTGCTTCCTCCCCCTCAAACAGGGGTGGAGCCACCGGGGTGGCTAGGCAAACAATGCAACAGTGCATCACCAGCACCTCTGACTGGGAGGCCTCCTGAAGGCCCAAGACCTCCGAGAGAGGAGGCTGAACTTGCAGGGGGTGGTTCAGAGCAAGAAACCATTTAAAAGAAACAGGAAATGAGTCCCTCAAACCCAAACCATGTGGAAAGACAGGCCACATCATTTAAACAAACCAACAATAATACAAGTCTTTATAAATTCCCTGTTACTCCCAAATTCCTGAAAACCATTTGCAGGCCAATAAAAAAAAAAAAAAACCTATTTCTTTAACAAACATTTCTTGCCTACCTATGTGGCCCAGCCCCTGCTATCATTTTAAGGTTTCAAATTAAATATCATCCCAGGCCTGTCCACCACCACCCCTCCCCCACCCCCACCTCCACCCCCACATATATTCTACGAAAAGGGGTAGACCTGCAAAAAACTCGTCAAATCTGGCAATGGGATAAATTTAATGAAAGAGGCAGCACATGTCTCTATGTTAATTAAGAAAAGGGGCAACTGAAAGGGCCCACTAGATCTGGCAATTGCAGAAAAAAATTCCCAAGCTAGGGGCAGGGGACAGTCACAAGAAGGCGAGGAAGTAAGATGGTAGATAGAGACTGTTGTAACAACTTCTCTCTCCAGGAGCTTAGCTGACAGGAAAAGAGAAAAGACAGGAGGATAACAGCTTAAGTTGGATTTCAGGATCAAGGGAGGGTAGTTTCCGGGGTGGGAGAGCCCTGAATATGTTTATACTTTGAGAGGAAGAATTCAGCATAGAGGAGGAAGTTGAAGATACAAGATAGACGGGGCAGGTGGGAGGGCCTGGCATTTCACGCATATGTAACTAGTGCTATCTCTTCCTCTTGAAATTTTTAGCATATCAACAAATTGCCCAACATTCCTCCCTGTATCAAGAGCTCTATTTTCCAGCTTTTCTCCTTGCTTGGTTTTAGCAGAACATTAGATCTAATACCCTATCTTGAGTAAATCTGGTGCTTTTTACATAACCATTATCTTTTAGGATTTATAGATTTTGTCTTTGAAAGGCTATTTAATCAAATTAATTAACTTCATAGCTATCTGATACTTGCCTTTGCTTTTGACTAAAAATCTCCTCAAGATCATTACCTCAACATGAGCTCAAAGTTGCAGGTGCCAAGAAACAAAGAAGCACTGTAAATCACTGCATTCCGAGAAAACTGATTATCCATAAGTAAGAAGAAGAAAAGGAAAAGTTGTCCTAGGGAATGTTATGTCTTTCTCTTCTTGAAGTGTTTAGTTTTGGGGTCATATTTCCTTTTCATGCATTTTAAATTATTTATTCTTTCAAAATCCATTGGTTTATCATAGATACGCATCTGGTGACCAAACATGCGTAAAATTAAAAAGATGAATGTATTTCTTGATAGAAACAATGCTTTTTCTATTAATTAGTTAGTTGATTTTTTTTCTTTAGTAAATGCTAAACCAATGCTAATTTCCTAAAAAAACAGATAATGGAGTGGAAAAGACAATAATGAAATGAAATAAACCTTGGCAAGGAATTTTTCAGTCTTTTCAAATATAAAACTTTCTACCAAGTTCTAGTGGTCAAAGGAAATTATATAAATCTTATTTTATCTATTCTCCATGTTTTAGAGATAATGTTACAGTCTAAAAACAAACACGTCCTGTTGCTATGTGCAGCAGACTACCCTTTAGTGCAAGATATTTATTATTTCACTTTTGCTCAAAACAAGCACCCAATAAGGGGCCATGGAGTCTGGTGTGAAAGCAGAGGAGCGGAAAACACCAATGCGTTTTTTATTCATACCATAATTGTGTTTCTTAAAGAAAAATAGAAAATATTTTCCTTTTAATTGCATTACTGCTTTAAAGCCATCTCTTGTGAGATTGATCTTCAGTGAACAGTCTCTTTAAAAAATTTTAGCCAGATTTTCTCTAACCAGCTTGCTCATCCCTCATTTAGCAAGAAATTTTCTATAACCAAATGTGTGGTGCCAGTGAGGGATGAGAAAAGGACAGTATGTTACAGAAATCCTTCAAGGGGTTGTTTTGCAAAGCAAGAGAGCTCCGGTTAGGTGACTAACCATCCCATTATTTACTTATTTTGTAGATTTCCTTCTTCTATATTATGTTTTCTTAAAATAGAACATTCCTAGATAGAAGAAGCCTTTAACTCTGCCATGTCTGAAAACATTAAAACCAAAATGCAACTTATCAATACAGTGTAAGGGATTTGGCCAAATTTAATCAAATTAGTCATAAGAAAAAAAAATGGATATATTTCTAGATATTTCCCTGCTCATTAAATTTCAGATGTTTATAAAAGTCTGTTTCTTTATGGTTTTTTTGTTTTGTTTTTTGTTTTTTTTTTTAATTTTTTAATGTTTTTATTTATTTTTGAGACAGAGCATGATCAGGGGAGGGGCAGAGAGAGAGAGGGAGACACAGAATCCGAAACAGGCTCCAGGCCCCGAGCTGTCAGCACAGAGCCCGACGTGGGGCTTGATCTCACGGACTGTGAGATCATGACCCGAGCTTAAGTCAGACACTCAACCGATTGAGCCACTCAGGCACCCCTATGTTTTGTTTTTTTTTTTTTTAATAACTTAATACTCAAGTTTTGCAAGAGTTTGTTTACTTCTTGGGTTGTTAAGGCCTTTCGGTATATTTTCATAACAAATATATTGTTATTATTTAGGAATTGAAAGAAGTTTTAGGAGACCAATATCTAAAGCAAACTTAAGAAAAGAAAAAGAGTTCCTCATATATCAGTTCTTGTCACCTTGTCTCAAATGCAGTGAGGGCATCTAGGCAGGGATTCCATTGAGAGGTAAATACATAATGATGAGTATGCTGTTAAATATTGTTATGTGTCACTTCCAAAGAGATGGATATCTCATGAAGCTGAAAGCATAATGCTTTCAGGAGGCTTCTAAGAAACATTTACTGAACATTTATTTTGTGCAAGGCAGTGCTAGATGCCATGCAGGATTCAAAGACAAAGACACATACTGTGTTTTCTAACTGCTCTTACACCAGAGCCTGGATGAAAAATAAAAATAAAATAAGCAAAAGAATGAAAAAATATATATAAATATAAAACACTTTCAGAAAAGGGAAAAAAAAGAGAGAGAGAGGAGCTATAGGGACAAATCTAATTTGTCAAAGGCTTTGCAAACAACAAAAGCATTACTCTTAAATTTTCAAGAGATAAACACCAAAACTTGACAAGATTGAATGGTTGTTCCTACTGATCAATCCAGGAATACTATAACCCAGAAGAAGTAATGGTGAGTATAGCTGCCCAAAGTAGTGACATTTCTAGCCCCTGACACTTCATAAACATAAGAATAGTAACTCAATCTCATCTAGTTCTGTTTAATCTCAAATTTCTACTCTAGGCTATTTTGAGAAACCAAAAGGTAGCTGTAACTCGGTAGTTTTGTAAACTCACACAAGGGAGAAACCATTCCTAAGGTTTGCTTTGCACCACTGGATTGATGGGAGCTCTCTAGAGTAGGGCTATACTGTTACCTGAATGTCAAGTTGCCATGATGTTGAGACTTGGATTCCTGAATTAAGCTGTAATAAACATGGAGCTTAGGAACCCCAATTATAGTAGTTTTTACTGAAATACAGATAAGGTGCAGTATTTTTTTTAATTTTTTGTGTGTGTTTATTTATTTTCGAGACAGTGAGAGACACAGCAAGAGCAGGGGAGGGGCAGAGAGAGAGAGGAAGACACAGAATCCGAAGCAGCCTCCAGGCTCCAAGCTGTCAGCACAGAGCCTGACATGGGGCTCGAACCCACAAATGGTAAGATCATGACCTGAGCCAAAGTCGGAAGCTTAACTGAGCCACCCAGGCACCCCAAGGTGCAGTTTTTAAACCTCTAATAAGTAAATTGTTAATGCACCTGTCCAAGACATTGAAGCCCTTTCTGATAAAAAAAAAAAGCCACCATATTTCAAAAAAGGTATTTTACTCTCTGAAAGTGCCCAGCTCACCTTTTCCATTAAGGACAAATGAACATTATAAAGTCAGCAGGATTGATGGTAAGGACTATTCATGTTGGATGAACAGAACAGGAAGGAGGTATCAGTTATTTTACCATCTAGAAGTAACATGTGATCTAGAACAGGGGTTGGCACACTACAGTTCACAGATCAAATCTTGTCTCCCACTTTGTAAGTAAAGTTTTATTAGAACCCTGCCATTATTGGAATCCAGCCATGCTCATTCATTTACATATTATCTATGGCTGCTTTAGCACTGTGATGGCAGAATTGAGTGCTGCCACAGAGACCATATGGCTCACAAAGCCTGAATATTTACCACTGGGCCCTTTACAGAAAACATTTGCTGACCCTTGTCTGAAGGAGTGTGGAAAACCATATCTATTTGAAATACTACATAAGCAATTACATTATCTTTTAAACCTGTGGCTCAAAGGTTATCTGTAACTTTAGCCAAGAAAAAGAAGAGCAATGGAGGACTTAGTCAAATAAACTTTTAAATTGTCTGCTCATGTCAGCTATAATAAAAATTGGTAAATGTCTTTCTAATATTCTTCAAATATTCTTCCAAGTCACTCCTTAAGAAGCATGGTTGGCCTTCCCATACCACTTTAGATTTTGATGAGTCTGATCTCCTATTATGTATACATATTTTGGTCAAAGTGGTTTCTTCCCCCAATTTAGTGCTCAGTTCTGTTTTCGACATTTATTCTTCTGGGTGAGGTTCTTCCCTCTGAACAATAGATAATATCTCAGCCCACTTAGCTATGAATTCTATCCTTGGATTCCTTTCAGTGTATTTGGGTTGGGTTTTTTCCTAGTGTGTCTCTGGAAATGTGTTGTTCTATATTTATTCTGCACATGACTGGTTCAGTGTGCTTCATTTTACTTCCTTCCTTAATAAACTATTTTGTTAACAGTGTTTATTTTTTCCTCCCATCCTTTATCCTGTTGCAGTTATTTTTAAGGTGCTACTGATTCCTACACCAAACTGCAAGGTAGGGCGTGTCAGATCTCCTTCTCACAAGGGTTGTCAAAGGTCACATGAATCTCTTCTTCTTTTCTTTTTTTTCACTTTATTTTTTTTTTTATTTTTTTTTCAACGTTTTTTATTTATTTTTGGGACAGAGAGAGACAGAGCATGAACGGGGGAGGGGCAGAGAGAGAGGGAGACACAGAATCGGAAACAGGCTCCAGGCTCCGAGCCATCAGCCCAGGGCCTGACGCGGGGCTCGAACTCACGGACCTCGAGATCGTGACCTGGCTGAAGTCGGTCGCTTAACCGACTGCGCCACCCAGGCGCCCCCTTTTTTTTTCACTTTAAAAAAAAGTTTATTTATTTAGAGAGAGAGGGAGGAGGAGGAGGAGGAGGAGGAGGGGTAGAGAAAGAGGAAGAGAGAGAATCCCAAGCAGGCACCACGCTGTCAGTGCAGAGCCTGACACAGGGCTCGAACCAACAAAACTTGATATCGTGACCTAAACTGAAACCAAGAGTTGAGTGTTAACTGACAAAGCCACCCAGTGCCCCAATCTTTGCTGCTTTTAAGATATTTTCCCTGAAAATTTGCCTTCTCATAAAAGGTCCTTCCTAACTGGATTGAACTAGGATTTTACTGAACATGTAATTAGGTTACTTTTCTTATGTTTTTGGAAACATTTATAGCTATGTGTTGTCACACCAATAAAAATCCAAAGGATGAGAAAAAGCAGCAAACCCACTTGACATGAATCACCTATGTTAAGCGTTATCATGTGCTATTATATGCAAAATCAAAATGAAGCATCTCTTCTTTAAGACGGAAAATAAGGGCTAGACTATACCCTTTTAAAAAAAAAAAAGCTTATTTTTGAGGGTGAGGGCGCGGGGCGGGGCGTGGGTGGGGCTGGGCAGAGGATCTGAAGCAGGGTCTGCGCTGACAGCAGAGAGCATGATGAGAGTGGGGCTCCAACCTACAAACTGTGAGATCATGACCTGAGCTACAGTTGGACACTTAACCGACTAAGCCAGCCACACAGGCGCCCCTGGCTTATGCTCTTTAAAGTGCATTCACAAACAGTTAAAGGATTATGCCAAAAGAAGATTGACTGATTATTTGATGTCCACCTTTTCCAACCTAGTTCCCGCTAGTGAATGATCCCAAGGCTCCATGATCGAAGCTACCCTTTCCAACATTTTTAATCTGATTTAAATGAAAGCACTGGCAACTTGCTGGTTATAATGACTACAAATTGTAAGGGATACCTAACAGAGAAATAAGCACCATCCTGAAATAAACAAGATGAAATTAACAATGATCAACGTAAAATTCTACCTTTAAGTTTTATAGAATCAGTTACTTAGTATCTTACTCGGAATTTACCATGGTGCAGTAACTCACACCAACAAATGTTTCACAACAATGCAAATATAAAAGCCACAATTTTAAAATGGCTTAAAATCATAAAAGAATGAATCTTTGACTGTGTTTATAAGACTCTACTATTCCTCTTAAGATTAGTTTTATTGTGTGTTTGGGCAACTCACAAATCTTCCTCTCTCTGTCTCTGACTCTCCTTTTTCTTTCATTTTCCCTCTTTCTGGACACAAGGAAAAACTATACTTTTCTGTTTTATTGAATTTAGTCCTGGTCATGCGATTTGTTTTGGCCAAAGAATTGTAAGCAGAAGTCAATTCTTATTTCAAGAGAACAAGCCTTCAGCAAAGATCTAGTATAAGTAGATTCACCATCTGAAAGTAGATAGAGCTGTTTGTTTTTTTTTTTTTTTTTTTTCTGTGTTCATTCTTTTCTTTCTGCCACGGTGACCAGTAATATATGCATAGTGGCTATCCTATCTGACTGGGTGCTAGAGCAAAGATGATAGTGACAACATGGAGCTAATGGCCAACCTCCACAGTGGCCATGTGGAATGAGCCACTGAGATTTCAGAGTTGTTGGTTTTAGAACCATAACCTAGCCTATTTTCTATTAGAAGAGTTGAGACCACTTCTGGAATATCATGTTCCTTAGTTTTAAGTGCAGAGGTTGATGCCTGAAATGATAAAGAGAAAAGACTCCCATATGGAAGAAAAGTTGGCTCCTTAGAAAACACTCCAAAAGGCAGATATAAGTGAAGGTTTAAGTTTATTAGAATGAGTAGATTTACAACAACAGAGGATTTCCAACAATGGAATGGACTGTCTTGTCAATTGGTGAGTTCCTTTTCAACAGAAGTGCTTAAAGAGTAATTAAATGGCCAAAGATCTTTGGGAAAAACTAAAGCTTTAGAAACAAGGCTAAGTGAGATAATTTCTAATGTCCCTACAATTTTTGAGATTATAAGACTGAAGCATATCTAACAATACTCATGTTACATGTTAACAATTCCAAGGCTATAAAAATTCATTCCTTACAGCTTTGTATATTGGATAGAAACAAATAAACATATGATTTTTTTTTTTTAATAATCATTGCCAAAAGCCAGTAACTCCCCAACGGCTTCCAGACACCTTTCCTTTCCCACATTAGGGACTCTCCATATAATAGTTTTCAAGTACTAGATGGCTTCTATTAATCTAATGTTCTCTACTGAGAGATAGGTTGGAAAGATTTCTATCACCCCCACAGCTTTGGGAATGATGGCTTTAGTTTTATCCCTGACAGATCCTGTAATTTGAAATTAAATACTGCATTTATTCACTAAGGCTCTTAGGTAATGAAGTTTCTTATTCTGAAGATTAGCAATAGTCCTAGAAAAAAAACTTGTGTGCCTCGCTGATAAGGAAGCCTAGGAAATGCCCCCACATAGACCCTGAAACAACTTCCTGGTTTTCAAAATGAAAATTCTTGTGCTGATAGAATATCAACCTACCTCCAATGCATTTCAGAAAGATGAACAATCTCAGCTTGTTTGTTTCCTCTAAAATGCTGATAGCAAAAAAATGTTGCAAGATTGCATAGTCTTTTTAGATCACAATTTATGTTACTAATATTAGGCACATTGAAAGCATTAAGACAGAAATATTTACTATTTTGCTAACTTGTAGAACCTGTCATTTGTATCGCCCATAATTTATTTACTTTACAATATTACATTTGCCTCTGGTATTTAAAAATACTCTATAATTACTAAACAGAATAAAAGAAAAAATAATGCAAAAATAATAGAACACTAAACTCCTTATACTTTATCAGACAATATCATGGAATAACTTGTAAGATAAATTGTCCAAACATGTCATCTCTGTTTGTTCAATCTACAAAAACATCTCTAGTATCAAAGATCGAAAAATTTTTGTTGTAGCAAGTTTCCCATAAGAAGGCAAGTGTGGAATAGATCTATTTAAGGATGCAGGAAGAGATAGACACTAGATGTGGCCAAACTGACAAAGGTCATCACTAAACAATATAAAGCAATGGTCAAGAACCATACTCTACAAGCTCTGTGCTGAACATGGAGCCTGCTTGGGATTCTCTCTCTCTCTCCCTGTGCCCCTCTCCCCAACTCACGCTTGTGCGTGTGCGCTCTCTCCCTCTCTCTCTCTCTCTCTCAAAAAAAAAAAAAAAAAAGAAAAAAAAATAACCATACTCTACAATCAGGCAGAACTAGGTTTATATCTGTGTTCCCTCATTAGTAGCTATGTTGGCTTGGACAAGTTATTTAACTTCTCTAAATGTCAGGTTCCTTATCTATAAGGTGGAGATAATAATAGTATATACCTCAGAGAATTATCCTGTAAGTAAAATGAGACATTATCTCAGTACCTCCTAATAACTGTATCAATTACTTATTGCATAGCAAGTCACTCTAAGACTTAGTGGATTAAAGCTTTATTTCTTAATGATTTTGTGGATTGGCAATTTGGGTTGGGCTCACCTGGGTAGTTTATCCTCTCCACGTGGCAACAGCTGGACTCCTCCATGCCTTTATAGTCAGTTGACATGATGGCTGGGACTGGCCAGTCCTGGATGTCCTCACTCATATGTCTGAAGACTCATGTGGGATAGTTAGAAAGGCCAGAATGGCTGGAATGGTCACTTTCCAAATGTTGCCTCTCTCCATGTGGTATTTCATCCTAAAGGAGGTTAGCCTGGGCTTGTTCACCAGCAGCAGTATTCCCAAAGGGCAAAGCTCAATGCGTAGGTGCTTAATCAACCCTCTTCTTGCATCATATTTGCTGATGTTCTGTTGGGTAAAGCAAGTCACGTGGTCAAGTCCAGAGTCATTGCAGGAGCACCCTATACAGTTGTAGCAACCAACTGATTCAGAACTGGTTGAGGGCCATTCCTTTTATATCACTGCAATAATTTAGTAGCTATCTTTATCATCATCATCAACACTACCACCACCACAAGCATCAATCACCATCATCATCATCTATTTAGGACCCATTAATCTGAAATAAGTTATCGTTGAAGGAATAAGAGTTTCAGATTTTCAAGATCAGCAACTTGCAATAACACAATCCACAGGTATTTGTTGAACATCTAAGTATACCTGGTTCTTTCCTAGATGTGGGGATACACACTCAACAAGGCCTTCCCCCAAGAAACTTATGTTCTAGTGGACAAGAAAGAAGACTTGAGAAAGAGTGGTAAACATATGGAATGTTCAGAAAAAGTGGACAATATTGGGGCTTTTACACTGAATTTTTGGACCTACTGAGAAATGTCTGCTATCAAATACATCTTGTATAAAGTGCTAATCTTAATCAGCCAGGATTAAAGAAAATAGAAGATTAGAAAATAGCACAGTACATGACCAACTGTGTATTCAGTAAGACCCAACTACAACAGTGTGATTCCTTTTACTCCTTTAGGGAACCGAGTCCTGTTTACCCTGGCTGATGCCTTCAACTTTGGTATTGAGTAGAGCTCCATTCTTAGGCTAGATTGGGGTTCAGAAGGAATATCCATGCTCTAGTCTAGAGCTATATGAAGGTATTAACTCATAAAGCAATGTGGTCAGATTTAGTGTTTCCTGAAATTCCACCTGGGCAATTTCCTGCAAAAAAGGATTAGAAGTCCAGGGCCCTAAAATTCAGTATGTCTTAGGGCCATCACCTTGGAGTAAATCAGTAGATTATCTGATTTAGAAGTAGTCTGAGAATCCCTGGAAATCATGAGGATATACAAGGACCAGCTTGGCATTTTAAGGAATTAAATCTACAGACCCAGGACAATGAAGAGGTATTAGGAGGAGACAACAGAGCAGCAGGAGCCCAGGATTAATTGATTACATATAACACTCTGATTAGAAAAGTGGAGAACCGGAGATGCTGGGGAGGCTCAGGCGGTTAAGTGTCTCACTTCAGGTCAGGTCATGATCCTGCCCTCTATAAGTTCAAACACCGCGTCAGGCTCTGTGCTGACAGCTCGGAGCCTGGAGCCTGCTTTGGATTCTGTGTCTCCATCTCTCCCTGTCTCTCCCCCATTCATGCTCTCTGTCTTTCAAAAATGAATAAATGTTAAAAAAAATTTTAATAAAAAAATTTTAATGAAAGAAGTGGAGAACCAAAAATTCCAACAAATAACTTACTATTAGTGTCAAAATTGAGAAGTATGGAGTTAAATACAAAAAGACGACCTATTCTATACCTAAAGGAATGAGATTGGAAGGTTATTGAAGACATCAGTCATAGTCATTTCAGCTTAACATTGGTTGGGGATCTATTATGTGTCAAGCATATTATCCTGGAATATATATGTATCTATGTATACATATATATCCATATATCTAGGAATATACAGATGAATAGAGTATGAATAGAGTACAATCTTCAGGTGGACTGACTAAGCAAAGGAAATGATTAGAAGTGAGGTTGGGTCAATCAAGAATCAGAATACAGGAAATGGTTGATGTCATACCACAAAATGTGTTGTTTTGACATGGAGTGGAGTCAGTTCCTCTGGTTGAAGCCTTCCTTGACCACATGCAATGAGTCATTGCTTCCTCCATTCCTCCAGTTCTCTGTTCTTACCTCTAATATAGAATTTATCTTGTTCTACCTCTTTATGTCTGGTTTTTGCTAGATTACCTCCTGGCCTTCTAGCACAAAGTCTGGCACATAGCAGGCATCTAATAAATGTGTTTTAATTACATGCTTGATTAAAGAAATAAAAGAGTGAAGAAATCTGCCTTGTGTGAAGACTTTCTTGAAGGTCACAGGCCTCACCCAGAAAAGGCTGTGCCCAGAAACAGGTCTGAGTTGGAGTGAAACACACCATTTCCTCATCTTACAACATTCTCTTTTCATCCCTTTAATACATAACTTGACAGAACATGGCAGAACTTCATAAAATGATCACTAGCCAATTTAATAATCTTAATTATCAAAAAAGGAAAACTATAGGAAAAAAATCTTTTCATTATAATAATATTTCATTTATATACTGGATGCTTCTTAAGGGCAAAAGCAAAACAGCATAGTCAAGGGGAAATAAAAGTTAAGCATTTTAGGAAAACTGATACACAAGGAGCTTCATTTTTCTATATGATGGTCTTCATATCTTCACACATATACACCCATTTTGTGTTACTTTAGTTTCATTAACAGGTGCCTTTCAGTTATTTCCTTTTTTTAAAACGAGAAGTATTGAGTCAGCGATTTGGCCAAGGGGAAAGCTCTAAACCATGACTATTAATAATGAACACTTCCTAATGTTGGCAAAATCTGTTTCCCCTTTCAAAGACAGAGAAGGCAAGCTACTGGAAGATAGTGTACTTATATATAGTCAAAGAGATTTAGGAAAAACTGCTTCCAGAAGTCCTGGTTTAGTTAAAACTTGGACCACATATGTTGGGACATGTCCCTGAGTTCTTTATGTTGGCTAGTAACAGAGGCAGCTTCCACTTCAGGGTAAAAGCTAACAAAAAAGTAAAATGTATGAAATATTTCTCTGTTCTAAGTACTGTGATAGGGCTAGTATTCAACCCCAACAACCCTGAGCGTGAAGTGACAGGTGGAGTTCTGGTCTTTCTGACTTGAAGGGCGTGATTTTCAGTATTGCCTTACACTGTGTTCAGCTAAGATCCCTAATTCAGGAAACATAGTTGAAACATGGATGGAGTCTCTATTTGGAAGAACTGTGTTCCACAAATTTCTCATTTATCTTACTGAGAGAGGTAAGATGTCCCAGCAACAGGATTCAAGGTTGGGACTGAACGTCAGATAACTTATTACATATTTCCTCGTTCTGTTTACATTATAAGGTGTTGCTTCATCTCTGAAAGACAAAGGCATTTAAACTATTTTGCTGACAACCCATTCTGGCCCAAACCACCACATTTACTTGAAACAAGAAGTGTGTGCAGTGGCTCAGGGTGACCCAGTTAAGAGCAGTCCCATTTAAAGCTATTAAGTGTGGTTTCTCTTTCAGTGAGGTCATCCTGTTTAATCCCTCTGGACTGAAACAGCCTATAAAGCAGCCTCTCCAACAGCTTATCTCAGTCCATTTCTTGGTGGACTACAGGGTTCAACTCTTTTAGAGTGCTCTCTTAAATAAAGAAGAAGGAAGAGGGTGGTAGCGAGGGGGAAGATAGGTAAGAAGAACTCAAGCAGTGAAATGCTAGTCATGTGGAGAAACTACTCAAGAGATTGCAAAAGAACACAGATAGAGGTTGGGAGCACATACAAGGGGGAAGTTTGAAGACTCTTCATCTACTTCCTCACCATTCAGTAAATCTGTCCTTGTTTAGAAACCAAGTGTAAAAAAGGGAAGATACAAGAAGGAGCCGGTTCAGAGCATATGTTCCTATGTTCCACCGTGGGAAAATGAATAGCTGACTGCCCAGTGCAGTTTCGTCTGGTTTATAAAGACTTCCTGGAAACATGTGTAAAATTAAAAGGTATATTCCTCATTAAGAATATCGCCATTAAAAAAAGAAAGAAGAATGTTCACCATTCAGTCAGTTGGTTAAAAGTCTAACTTTTGATCTAAGCTCAGGTCTTGACCTCAGGGTTGTGAGTTCAAGCCCTGTATTGGGCTCTGTGCTGGGAATAAAGCCTACTTAAAAAAATTAAAAAAAAAAAAAGGAAACATCACCATTTTGAAGTTTCTAAATCAGAAATTTTGGGTGGAGTGGGGAGGGTGTGACCAGCAGTCTTTGTTGTTGTTGTTTCATATTTGTTTAAGCAATCTCTGTACTCAATGAGAGGCTCAAGCCCACGACCCCAAGATCAAGAGTCGCAGGCTTTCGTGACTGAGCCAGCCAGGCACCCCGCAATATTTATTTTAACAAGCCCTTCAGGTAAAGTTAGAGGACCAATGGCTTATATGCCTTTATCTCTCCCACACATCTCTGGCATGAAAAGATAATCAAAGCCACATGAGCTTTCTTCAACTCAGACTATGAGAGGTTAAAGGGATAAACTACATCTATATTTACTGATTGCTAAAATGAAAAATAGGTGTAGAATAATATGAAGGGCATGATATCACATATATAGGAAAAAGTACCATCTATCTATCTACCTATCTGCTCCATTTGTCTAAACAGAAAATTTCTGAAGGAATTATAAACAATAGTTACATCTAGAGATCAAGATATTTGGGGGTAGGAGAGAGGAAAGGGACACTTACTTTCTACATTTATGGCATTTTATGCCTTTGTTTACCATTAGCATTCCTTCTTTTCATACTTTTAAATTTTTGAGATTTCACAGTTGATTCTGATGATCAGCTGGAATTAGGAACCACTGTAGAAAACTAGTTGTTACTTTCCATTCGTGTAGTAGCCATTAAGTGACTGTTTAACATTTGTTTATTGACCATGTGGGTTGTCTCAAGCTCACAGAAGTTTTTCTGAAGCTTCTTTGAAGTCCTGCTCCATAAAATATGTGCATTCAATATAGGACCATTCTTGGGGTAACACCAGTCTGCCAAGACCAATGATGGAGCTCTATATCACAGGACCTTCTTAAATCCATTGCACAGACAAGTTCAAGGTTCCTGACACAAAGATTCAATAGCAATATGGCCAGATTCAGGAAGGAGATCCCGAGAAATACAATTTGGTTTACATGGGTGAATTCAGTGGGCAAATATCAAAACCACTTGTCTGAGAGGGTCCAGCTTGCCACCTCTACAGAGATCAGAATGCCCTGTTAGTATCCAGGAAGGAAAATAATTTTCAAGAGCAGAACAAATCTGTATCAGCACTCAAGAGGTTGTCCTTACCATTTTCACAGAAGTAGGAAGAACCTCAGGCAAAATTGTTAAGTATCCCTAAATTTATCTTCAAAAATTTCTACTCTCCTCTTTCTAAGCCTCGCCCATCCTCCTTCTGCTTAAAGGAATCCGAACCTTATGCCTGTAATCTCGAGTCCTCAAAACTGCTATCAGACAGCTCAGGACCCCCACAGAAGCCTGCCTACCCACACAGCATCTTCAAAGCTATTCCTTCAAAATTGTCCCTCCCAGCATCAAAGTTTTACCTTCTGCCCTCTCTGTCCCCATCCAATTGTTTAGACCCACAATATTTTAATCTTATTTAACTATAACTGAAGAAAGCAATTCCAGAAAGTCACATCAAGAGTTATATCAGTAGTTCTCAATCTTATTGTACCCAACCCCCAACACACCTGGGAGATATGACACATGGAATAATGGGGGGAAAGAGAGGAAAGGGACTATATTTTAAGGGAGATGAAGCATGTGGTTTGAAAGAGCCCCTGGATCTGATACATAGCCCTTGAGTGACTTCTTTTGACAGTCACTGGGTTGGCTAGATATTAATTTCATAGTTAACATCCCAGGGCTATTTATGTGTTGTGTACAGCAATTCTTTAAACCAAAACTAAATCTCTAATTACAGAACTACAGGCATGTTGCTGGTGGGGAAGATATTTTGGGAAAAGGGAGCTTTCTTGGGTTTCTCCAAAAAACGTCACACCGACGGGTGCATATCTCCCCTAAACACGGGGCTTTCTCTCCTGCTCAAAATTGTGCTAAAGATTTGCCAAAAATCTTTCAGAACCTTCCCAGTAGGTCACTTGAAATTCCACTTATCAGGCCAGTCCTGCCAAAGGAAGGCAAGAGAGGAAAACTATGCATTCTATCACCTCTTCATTTTTAATGGTATTGACTCTTAAAACCCAGAGGAATGCTAGCTTCCATAAGCTTCTCTCCACAGACTGATATTTTAAGTCTGGAATGCTAAGAACTAACAACCTTCATTTCGCCCTTGTGGATAGGACATAGTTTACCTGACCTAGAATAGGCAGCTCTGTTTTTCTGATGGAAATCTTGGAAACCAGCATGGAAAATAGAACAACAGTAGCCTCATAAAACAAGGAAATACTCACCCACAAATATTTTTTTAGAGCCCACAATATCACAAATGCTTTGCTTTCATTTTGGTCACTTTACTTTCCCAACAACACCTCAAAAATACCCATTTCTTGGAGCCCCTGGGTGGCTCATTCAGTTGGGCATCTGACTCTTGATTTCAGTGATTTGAGCTCAGGTCATGATCTCATGGTTTGCAGGATCAAGCCCCACTTCTCCCTCTCTCTGCTTCTGCCTGGCTCATGCTCTCTCTCTCAAGATAAATAAACATTAAAAAAATATCCATTTCTGGAACCCCTCTAATTTTGCTGTCAATATTCATCTGCCCATCATCACCTAAACCAATCTCCAAACATCTTTACTATCACAAAAACTGGAAATGGCACCACTACTATGAAAGCAAATACCATGCCCATAAGTGAACCTCAAAGACATTACTAAACAAAGATGTTGGTTTAGTACAATTTAACTGGATCATGTAGAATCAGAATAAGTGAATCATCTTTGTTAGAGTGAAAAGATAATAGTCCAAGACTCCAATCACATTGTTCAGGAGTTCTACCACAGTAAAACTGAATGTTAATGATTCCAGCCATTAAAATTCCAGCGTGAGATCTAGAAGATGGATCTAACGCTGTTTCGACAAGAAAAGCTGTAGTCATTTATTAGAAGCCCCAATGTTGACCAAAGCCTCAGAGTGGAATTCAACTGAAATTCTGGCACTCAAAAATGGTAACCTTGAGCTGTCTAATAAGGATTTAACACGTATCTTAAAGCAGTTTTTGTTTTATA
Organism: Herpailurus yagouaroundi; assembly: GCF_014898765.1. Classification (NCBI taxonomy): domain Eukaryota; kingdom Metazoa; phylum Chordata; class Mammalia; order Carnivora; family Felidae; genus Herpailurus; species Herpailurus yagouaroundi. The sequence goes on from NW_024412415.1 coordinate 5,120,972, forward strand.
TAAATCTCATTGGTTATAAATAACAGAAGTCCACTTGAACCAACTTAATTAAAAGCTGGGGAGGGGTGTATTACAAAGCTCTCTCATGGATCTCCAGGGCAGAGAGAAAAGGCCTTATAAGGATTAGATCATACACCAGAAAATTCTCAGGAACTAAGGCAATGATATTCTCCCCCCTTTCTCTCTCTCCCCTTTCCCTCTCTCCTCCTCTTTCTCTTTCCCTTCTCTCTCTCTCCCTCCATCCTCCCTTTTTCCTCCTCTGTCTCATTCCTTCTCTTCTCTTTTTCTCTCTTCCTCCTTCCCCATAGTTTCTCATCTCTGCCTTTCTCAGAGGCTTTGCCTCCATCTTACCTGTGAGCAAAATCACTTTCTCTGCTTCTCCATGCACAAGCTACAAACAACCACCTTTCAATCATCAGAGTCTAACCAAAAGTTCAGTTCCAAACTCCTGGGAAACAGATTGGCCCCCAAAATAGGTAAATTCTCTGTCTCTCTCTCTCTCTCTCTCTCTCTCTCTTTTTTTTTTTTTTTATTGAGTCAATGAAGATACAGAGAGGCAAAGTCTTACAGTATAAACATGGCTTCTGGGGCTCCACTTCCTGAGGAAGCTGGGAAGATACTAGTTATCCCTCTCACTGAAAAATATTTAGAAACGTAAAGGTCACAAATTGACAAGTGGAAAAACCATTAGGCTAAACCTTTGGGAATTCTTTCTCTTCCTAGTTGGTTTCTACTAACATGAGAACTTATAAAATATCCTTTAGTGTTGTCTCTTGGGAAAAGATACATACATATATATATATATATATATATATATATATATATATGTATGTATATATGTGTATATATGTATATATATATGTATGTGTGTGTATATATATGTATATATATATATATATATTAACAAGATAAATTTTTTTGATATAGAAGAAAACTTAGAGGACTGGGAAGATTCAGGATACTCAGGCTCCACTGCTAACCAGCAATGTGAAAACTTGCATGATTCACTGTATCTGAGTCTCCTCACTTATGCCAATCTCTAAGGCCCCTTCCAGCTCTAATTCTGAGATGTTGACATCTACTTTTATAATAACTACTTGAAGAAGGGAGCTATCTGACTTGTGGGGTGCCTTTGAGAGGAATAGTCATTCACGGCAGAGATCAAATAGGTCTGCATCTTGTTTGGTTTTGCAGTTGGTATTTTGGAACTCTGGAGATTAGGATTCCTGGGGTAAATTGCTTACATGTTGGTGGCTTCATTCATTCTTTGAAGCAATTTGGGTGCCAATAATGGGAATCTCTAAAGAAATTGGAGGACCAAAAGTGAGTTAATTTACCTTATATTCACCAACAAAATTAGTCTCCAGGGCATTCAAAGACACTCTTGCTAAATTGGGCATTTTAGTGTCACTTAAATTACAATATGTATTCAAAATAATAACCCCAATGACAATGCACATTTACTATGCTCTGCTCTGGGAATTCATGCAAGAGTGATAGTGAAAGAACATTAAGCAGTGAGAGAAGCGTGCTTACTCATTTCCTCTGATGGAAATCAATAAGCTTTTGACCACCACCAACACTGTCAAAAAGCAGATAGATGCTCAGCAGACCAGTCACAACTTCAATTTCACATCCTTTCCCCTTAGAACTGCTAAGTGTGGCTTTTGAACTGGGCTGGATCAATCAGATATAACAGAAGGTTTTTCTTGTCTTCTCTTGCACAAATTTCCACTCTAAAAGGAAAATGGGTTCCTATTTTAAAAAGGTTGATAATAAATCAGGGAAGTGATACATCCACCATGCCAACCATGCTTGCTTTTCTTGCATATAATCTACTTTGCAATGAAAGATATTTAGGATAGTCCATTAGGTATTTTGCTATTGGAAATATTATTTTGCAAATGGCCTCTCACTCAAGGAAATTACCAAGAAAAAATATTTCAGTTGTATGTTCAATTGTGATGTATATAGCAAAGTGAGCACAAATGCTTGGCACGTAATAGGTGAGCAATAAATGTATGTTTCTCTTCTTTTCTTGAGCTGAATCAAATGTGCAAGAAAAGAGAGAGAAAGAAATCTGGAATCTTTAAGGAATTTATTCACAAGGATATAATATTTCATTCAATTTAGTTATAAATCTTCCCCTATGATCTCAAAATATTTTCACATTTATTATTGATCTTTCATAATCACCATGTGATATAACCAGGGATAAAAATTATCAACTCCATTCCTTAGTGAAAAAATTTAAAAATAGAAAGGACAAGAGACTTATTCATATTTTTAATGACTCAATACTAGAATAGAACTCAGAGTGTCTGATGCTGGTAAATTAAACAAGTTACAGTACCCCATTAAGAATCCAATACCGGGGGGCCTGGGTGGCTCAGTAGGTTAAGCCTCTGACTCGATTCCAGCTGAGGTCATGACCTCATGTTTCCTGGGTCCAAGCCCTGCATTAGGTTCCTTGCTGACAGTGGGGAACCTACCTGGGATTCTCTCTCTCTTCTCTCTCTGCCCCTCCCTCACTTGCTGTCTCTCTCTCTCTGTCTCAGAATAAATAAATAAAAAATAAAAGAATCCAATAATAATAAGCCCTTTGTAATAACTGGCTATAAAATGTTTTCCTTAAAGGACTAGATTATATTCTTTAAGAAGTATGTTACCAATATAGTATAAATAAAAATTAATAGCTAATTTGACTCTCTCTCTCTCCCTCTCTCTTCTATATGTATAGAATATATATTTGTGTGTATACATACCTACTATCTGAATCATCTCCCATAATTGCTTAAGAGAACTCCAGTTCTTAAAAATGTGAGATAAGTTTAAATATGAGAAATGAAAAAAAAAATTCTACCATAGACGCTCCATTCATATTGTGATCCCATCTCTGGATCAGAAACCTCATGAGACACTCTGATGAAGTTTTTCAGATTGAGCAGAAAGAATACAGAATTTTAAGACTTTGAGGGGTGCCTGGGTGGCGCAGTCGGTTAAGCGTCCGACTTCAACCAGGTCACGATCTCGCGGTCCATGAGTTCGAGCCCCGCGTCAGGCTCTGGGCTGATGGCTCAGAGCCTGGAGCCTGTTTCCGATTCTGTGTCTCCCTCTCTCTCTGCCCCTCCCCCGTTCATGCTCTGTCTCTCTCTGTCGCAAAAATAAATAAACGTTGAAAAAAAAATTAAAAAAAAAAAGAGTTTGAAAGGTAGTAAGTAAAGCAATATCACTAGGAGGAAAAATTGTCATATCTGCTAATTGAGTTCAGGGGTCTTTTTGAGAACTTAGCAAGTCTTGAATAATGAGCAGGAGGCTGATTTTTACTCTGGTTTGTAGCAGTTAGACTGTTGTCAGTATTGTTGTATACATTTTTGCCACACACCCATCACATGAAATCTGATTCATAGCAGCATTCAGCACTGCTATCACATTCCCTGGAGATTCCATTCACCCACAATCTTACCTACTGGCAAAGCCTGAATATTAAAATGAATAAGCCTTTCCGGGCGCCTGCGTGGCTCAGTCAGTTGAGCGTTGGACTTCGACTCAGGTCATGACCTCACAGCTCATGAGTTCGAGTCCCGCATGGGGCTCTGTGCTGACAGCTCAGGGCCTGGAGCCTGCTTTGGATTCTGTGTATCCCTCTGTGTCTGCCCCTAACCCACTCACATTCTGTCTCTGCCTCACTCAAAAATAAAAACATTAAAAAAATATGAATAAGCCTTTCAGTAAGAACCTCCCCCTTCCATTCACAGTTCCCTATTCCATCCTTCCTTACACTGCAGTTGGCCTCAGACACTGACCCAGCATTCTCAGTCTTTGATGAACTGGCACATACCTATGAATTTGAATTTGTCCAAACACAGTGGGAGGAGAGGAAATTTGTGCCTTGCCTTCAACCATCTACAAGAACATCCCTCTGCCATTGTTCCCATCTTATACATCTGAGTATATGATATGCATATGTATGATATGTATATGTATACCTCTTTGAAGATGCCATTCCTCTTGAGTTTTCTTGTTAAACTTTTTATTAAAAATTAAAAGTTAAAATTCTATTTTATCAAAAATATGTATATGTGTATTAGGCTATATAAAAGGTCAAACAATAAGCCTTATAATAAAACACGGCAGTCATCTGCTCAATTCTGTCCCTCTAGAGGCAACCACCTTCCTGTTACCCAGAGGCCACTACTTTCTACTTTCAACCATTTCTTCTGCTTACTTCATATTCCTTAATAATTCTCTTGTAGTGCTATGCCTTAGTTTTTCTCCCTAATATCTGATCTATTTGCTTCCTATTGGAAAAATGAGAGTTTAACTCCACATTTACATAAAGCACTTACAAAGTACACATACATGTATTTTCCATCCTGCCGATACTGAGTTTTTTTTACTAAATCAATCATTAGTATTTCTATAATTGTATAAATATCTTTCACACATAAGATATGTAATACACTTTGGTCAAATTTGCTTTCTTGTAAAAATTCTGTTTTTCTTAGAGTTGATAATTGTCACTATTTTGGTATTTTCTCTGTTCTCATCACTAATCCATGCCTAACTATCTGACAGTGATCAAATTCCTCTCTGTGTAATCAAACACGTCAGAGAATCTATAAATTCCTCCCCCTGTCCCCAAGGATCTATCCCTTCTGAAGTCCCCTACTCTCTCCCTCCAGCTCAGACCACTTGCTCTCTAGACCTGCTATACAGTTGTCATCCTGGGTTTTTTCATCATTATCATTCTGGAAATTCCCTTTATTTTTCTTCTGTGTTGGGTCCCATGACTTCTTCTTCATGATTTTATTCCCTCATTTTGATGGAACATGCCTTCCAGAAAGTTGCTCAGAAAGGCTGCATGAGAGGTAAATGACACAGGCACATCTAAATTGTCTTTGTTCTACCTTCTATACAGTTGGTAGTTTGGGTAATGAAATCCAGTCTAGAAATATTTTTATGGAGAAATTTAAAAGATTGCTCAGTTTTTTTTCTAGCTTCCAATGTCATTGTTGCAAAGGCTGATGTTCTTCTAATTCCTATTTGTTTGTTGGGGGTAGGTGGTTGGGGGTAGTTTTGTGCCTTTATTAGAAAGTCTAGAATTTTCTTCTTTAACCCTGAAGTTCAGAAAGGTTGTAATGATATGGCTTGGCATGGGATGTCTGTGTGTGTGTGTGTGTTTTGTTTTGTTTTAAAAGGGCTTCTTTAATAAGATAAACTTCTTTCACCTCCAGCTGTTCTAATGGTAACTTCCTGTCCATCTGGGAGTTATTATTATAATTATAATTCTTATAATTATTAATCATTTTTTCTTTCTTTCTTTCTTTTTTTATTTAAATCCAAGTTAGTTAAGAGGCTCCAGGTGGCTCAGTCAGTTGAACATCCAACTTCGGCACAGGTCATGATCTCACAGTTCGCAACTTTGAGCCCTGTGTTGGGCTCTGCCCCACCAGCTCAAAGCCTGGAGCCTGCTTCAGATTCTGTGTCTCCCTCTCTCTCTCCCCTCTCCCCCTCCCCTGCTTGTACTCTGTCTCTCTCTCAAAAATAAATAAACACTAAAAAAATAATAAATAAATAAATAAATAAATAAATAAATAAATAAATAAACCCAGGTTAGTTAACATATATTGTAATAATGGTTTCAGGAGTAGAATTTAGTGATTCATCACTTACATGTAACACCCAGCGCTCATCCCAACAAGTGCCTTCTTTAATGCCCATCCCCCATTTAGCCCATACCCCCACCCAACACCCCCTCCAGCAACCTTCAGTTTGTTCTCTGTATTTAAGAGTCTCATATGATTTCCCTCCTTCTCTGCTTTTATCTTATTTTCCTTCCCTTCTCTGATGTTCATCTGTTTTTTATCTTAAATTCCACGTATGAGTGAACTCATATATTTTGTCTTTCTCTGACTGATATTTTGCTCAGCATAATATGTTCTAGTTACATCCATGCTGTTGTAAATGGCAAGATTTCATTCTTTTTGATCACTGAGTAATATTCCATTGTAAATACATACCACATCTTCTTTATCTGTTCATCAGTTGATGGACATTGGGGCTCTTTCCATAACTTAGCTATTGTTGATAGTGCTGCTATAAACATTGGGGTGCATGTGCTCCTTCAAATCAGCACTTTTATGTCCTTTGGATAAATACCTAGTAGTGCAATTTCTGGGTCATAGGGTAGCTCTATTTTTAATTTTTTTGAGGAAAATCCGTACTATTTTCCACAGTGGCTGCACCAGTTTGCATTCCCACCAGCAGTGCAAAAGCGTTCCCTTTTTCTGCATCCTCGCCAACATCTGTTGCTTCCTGAGTTGTTAATTTTAGCCATTCTGACAGGTGTGAGGTGGTATCTCATTGTGGTTTTTATTTGCATTTCCCTGATGATGGGTGATGTTGAGCATCTTTTCATGTGTCTGTGTGAGCCTTACTATAGTATAGTCAAGAATATTTATGCGTATACCAAATATCAATGCCTGTAGGTCTTTTTTCCTGGGCCAGTGGATCCCCAGAGAATAATCCCTCTATCCCCTGCTTGGCTGCTAGCGTTCTGCATGCGATGTGGAAAAGGAGGCGAGGGAGCACACTCCTCAGGATGCAGATTGGCATTAATAGCCCAATGTTTAGTACTGCTTCTCACACATATCTTCATATGTTCCTTGTGTTCTCTAATCCAAAGCCTTGCTCGTTGAACCTATTTTGCTTTATTTAAATTTTCTGCCAGAGAAGATGGCATAATCACAGCTGAACTGATTTGAGAGAGTCTGGGCATCTAATGCTTCTGTTATACATTCCAGTTTTTAGCTCCTCCTACTTCCAGAGAAACTTGCCTTCAATTCCTGAGTGTTTCTCAAATTCACCAGAATGAATCCACTTGCTTCCTTTTATCCCACCTCCCTGCAGGATTATTTTGTCCTTCTCCCTTTAGGAAGTCATCATGTCTTCCAAACTTTGATGACATCTCTTTTGCACTTGATGTCACTTTTCCCTGTTGAAAGGATTTAAACTTTCATCGTTTCTTGAATGTCATTTCAATGGAGTTTGGGGAGATGACTCATGTTGTTTTATCACCATATTGGCTACAGGTCCCTCACTCCTCTTCCACTATGCTTTATTCATTTATCTGGACAATATTCTCTCAGCATGAATATATACTTGTAAATAGTAAGAGATACAAGGAAGTATACCATACGTTCTTAGCTCTAAGGAAGCTTACACGCAAGTTGATAGACAAAATATACATACATTAACACATTCTAAAACAAGTTAATACAAACTTCTACAAAATCTGGTAAAGTTCTAATTCAATACTATATCTTATTAAGTGAAAGGAGTGATATAGCTAACCACTGCAGCCATTAAGAACTGAGACAATCTTCTTGGCCTAGAATGAGAGGACAGGTTTCACTAAGAAAGTAGTAGTTAAATGTCATAGAATTTGGAAAGCCATTGAGAATGAGGAAATTCCAAGTGAGAGAAACAGAAACTCAGAGAAAACATGGAGAATGGTGAATGAATGTAGCAAAAACAGGAGGTTTGTACAAGGAAACTGTAACTAGGTTATCATGAATTTCACATTTAAAATAAAAATACACAGGGAACCTAAGTGGCTCAGTAGGTTGAATGTCTGACTCTTGGTTTTGGCTCAGGTCATGATCTTCCAGTTCGTAAGTCCAAGCCCCACATGGGGCTCGCTGCTATCAGTGCAGAGCCAGCTTCAGATCCTCTGTCCCCCTCTCTTTCTGTCCCTCCCCTGCTCATGATCTGTCTTTCAAAACCAAATAAACATTAAAAAAATTAAACAAAGAAAAATAAATAAATAATATGCTGAGAAAATACGGATAATAGTAAAAAGCATTGTACTGAGTAAGACTCCAGGTTATGGTCCAAGGTGTACCTTGGACTCAATGTATAGTTGGGGTGAGTCACTATACTACGTCACCTCCAACTCTGATCCATAATCTGTGAAACCTACTTAAGACAACTTTACAGTGGAATTTCTGGGCACAACAATTAGCCTCTCCCAAAGGAAGAAGCAGATGAAGGAGCAGGTTCTGCAACATCTGCTTTCTGAATACTTTATACAGAAGATTTTTAAATCTACTTGCCTAAAGGTTTAAAGGGGTGGGAGGTGTGGGTGGGTGGATTACAGCTATGAAGGAAGTGGTGGTGGACTTTTGGAAAGGGAAAAGTTGAATGTGGGATAAAAGATTTCCTGGGACAGCAAATATGCTGACGATGGTAGCTACCTAAGAAGTCAGGGTCTAACTTAGCAAAAGGGTAATGCATATGATTCCAAAGAGGAGGGAAATACAGGAGCAAATATTCAAATTGGAGCCTTGTGCATTTACGAAAACCTGAAGTGCAATCAATTTATGTTTGCAGAAGTATTTTTGGAGCACCTGGTTGGCTCAGTCAGTTAAGCGACCGACTCCTGATTTTGACTCAGGTCATGATCTCACAGTTTGTCAAATGGAGCCCCACGTCTGGCTCTGCACTGATGGCATGGAGCCTGCTCGGGATTCTCTCTCCCTCTTTCTCTGCCCCTCCCCTGCTTGTGCATGCGCTCTCTCTCTCTCTCTCTCAAGGTAAAGAAACATTTTTTTAAAAAAGAAGTATTTATGGTTGTTTGGTGGCAGGAAAAAAATGTAAACAGGTGAACATTATAAATATATGGTATGCCAGTATCTTCTATAATCTGAACAATCAAGGTGAGCACTAACAAGTTGTGTTCCTTTTACTGTTTTTATTCTTCTCCCTCCTGCAACTGTGGTGCAGCACTTGTTCCCATATAAACCCTTCCAGAATCCTTCCATGTTCACAGCTTAGTCCTCATTCTTCCATTTTCTTCTTCTAGTTTTCTTGTTGGTTTTGTTTAGAAAGGTACCAAGAAATTCTCTGTATCAAAGTCTCTTGGCAAATGTCTAAATGGGTAAGATACCTACCTTTTCTCTGGAAATGCTGAGAGTTGCCAGATGTTTTCCTAGTGACCTTTTGAAGAAGTGGCCTTTTTCTAAGGGGAATAACAAGCAACCCTAATCTGGAGTTGACCTATCACTCTGACCCTTGCCAAAGACGTGCTCTAGGAGCACAAGTCTTACACTCACACTAGCAGATACAGTTGCCCAAGGTCAGGCTTGACACCACACAAGAGCTGGAGATAGGTCCAAAAAAGCCAAATTTGCAGTCACTTTCCTCACATCCTAAAAAAAAACTGTTTCTAAGGTACATCCTTATTGACTGAAAAGGCCAACCATCTATAATTGCTGTCAATGTGGTTTTCATATGTGTCATATGGATAGCTGGATAGCTTCTGTTTGTCCCTCCATATCTTCTCTCTGTTCTTACTCCATTTTGCTCTGTGCATTGTTAGGCTGATCTACAAGGACCATATCAACAAGGCTCCCATGCTCTCTGGCTTCCCATTGGGTCTGGCCAGTGAGAGCCTTGGCAAGATATCAGAGGGTAGGAGGAGAGAGAGAGTGTGTGTGTGTGTGTGTGTGTGTGTGTGTGTGTGTGTGTGTGAAAATACAGGGTGTGTATTTTCCTGGCTCCTTCCCGGGAGAGGCAGCACTGGGTTGGACATGTCCTTCCATCCAGGATCAATGTGCCTTTCCAGGAAACCCTCACTGCACAGCTTTTTTTTTTTTTTTTTTTTTTTTTTCTGGCTCAGCAATGGCTCCTGCCCCTCATCCTCTCAGGTCCAGGTGTAGAATCACTTCATTCACTGCTCCTAGCCTCTGGTTGCTGCACTCCCTCTTTGGGTTGCCCTATTCTACCTTCCTCTCCAACATACACCTTTATAAACAATCCCTTTGCAAATGAACTCTCCTGGAAGCATCCTAAATTGGGTTTGCCATCTGTTTCCTGCTAAGAACTGACAGAGGTAATAACTCAAGAAATGAGTTGTTTTTAATAAAAGATTTTATCTAAGAAGTCTCTACTTGAAAAGAGATGAAACTCACATAGCAAGTGAAAATGTTTCAGCTTTGAAGTCAAAGAAAGATTGTTTCAAGTTCCAGACCATCTACTTATAACTGTGTGTCCTTGGATAAGGTACTCAAGGTTTCAGAACCTCAGTTGTTTAATCTATAAAATAAACATAATAATAGTACCTACAGCATAGAATTGCTAGGAAGAATAGAGGACAATTTTAAATGAGATTAAAAACATCCACATAGGGCAAGCTCTCCATTTCTATTAGCCTATAAAAACAATCATCATCATCATATATATATTTATTAGTTAAGAACTAATAATAACTCTTCTGAAAGAGGCTTAATCTAGAGGATGGACTTGAATTATATCTTAAAGATCAGGTAGCTGAAATTTATGTTGGTAGGCTAGAGTAGGACCTACCCAAGATGTATTTCTTCGCACAGGATATAAGAATGATTGCTTCTGATTTTCCATTAGTGCCCTGGTTCCAGACTTCTAAAAGGAAAGTTACCTTGAGATTTTGGCAGAGAATCAAGATAAGAAGTCACTTCATTTTTTGTCCAATGCAGTGACTATTTCGTCCAGAAATCCTCCCCAGCCTGGTCCTACACAAGAACCATTACATGTATCTGTAACTTCATTCGAAAGCAAAATGAGGGCCACCATTCCCCTATCAGTTGCGTGAATTAATCACTAGCTTTAATTAAGAACCACATTGCAGAGGCCTCTATAATTGGAGAGTTAATTTAATGAGCTATTGCAAATTAAAGTAATTTCCACTTGCTGAAACTTAACTGTGGTGAATGGAGTTTTTCAGGAAATCTTCATTACCTGTCCGATTATCCTAAGCCTTCCAGATCATCTAGTTTGGATCATGTTTATCTCCAGTCCATGGAGCAAAATCCTGCATGGGTTTGAAATCAGAAAGATGCTGCCATTGCATTCATGAAGCAGATGTACTCCTGTAGTACAAAGTTTACATATGTTAATAGATTTAAATTGGTCTATGAACAAAGTCAATTGCCATTTCTCTATTATGTATATAAATTAAAGAATGGCTTAATTTAATCTCTACCATGTGTGCCCCCTGGCAATAAAGGTTACTGAAGATGTGAGTCCTCTTTTCAAGGGACTGAGGGAAAAAGACTACCTACTCTCTGCCAATATTTAGCTGTACTTCATAAGAGGTAGTTTATTTTGGAATCTATAATGATCTAATCAAGAAAACCATGGATCTGATGTAACTTCCCCTACTCAGTTCCATCACCTCTCCTAGAAAAGACCATAAACAAACTGCAAACAAAAGAAATAAAAGTGTATAGGATTTCACCACCAGGCACAGTCCCAAACCAAGACATGCAATTTTAAGGACCTTGACATCATGGCCAAAATAGACAAAGCATATGTGGTTAGCTTGGTTGACTATGGATTATTGGAAGAAAATGGCAGAATACATTAACCACTGCACCCAGAATCAAGAAATGAGGTGCTTCTGAAGGCAAGAAAGAGAGGTTTGTGATTCTTTACTAGTATTTACATACGTATTTAAAAACATACCCATTGGGGCGCCTGGGTTGCTGAGTTGGTTAAGCATCTAACTTTGGCTCAGGTCATGATCTCACAGTTTGTGAGTTTGAACCTCGGACTGGGCTCTCTGCCGTCAGCACAGAGCCCGCTTTGGATCTTCGGTCTCCCTCTCTCTCTGCCCTTCTCCCCTCTCAAAAATAAATAAACATTAAAAAAAAAAAAGAAAGAAAACATATTCACTGACTACTGTAATTAAGTAGCTCTTTTCTAGCACCCTTTTGATAGAGGATTCCCAGTACGAGAACAAATAGACAAAGGAAATTTCATACATAGCCCCATCAAAGCTGGCTTTCTGCAATAAGTGTGCAGACTCTAAAGTTCTTTGCCTGGTTTTTCCACTCAGGATAGACATATTCTAGCTCTCCTTACTCTAAGAATAGGTAGAGAGAAAAGACCATGTCACAACATCAGAATTAATTCTAACCACATTTCTGACTCTAACTCACTTTGTAATTTGGGGCAAGTAACATGATCTCTGAGCCTCAAAGTTCAAATGACATTGTTCACTGTGATGAGATAGTACACATACATGAATTTTTGAACTTCTGAAGTGCTCTATAAAAGAGGGTTGGAATAATGAAAAATTGAGTTCTCTGTTTTCATCTCTCAAAAGTGTCCGATTATTAACAGTTCAGGAAAGGAGGACAAATTTTCTCATTGATATTCTTACATTCAACTAAATAGGTCAATGCAATTATCTATGTTATATAATAAAATATTTTATGTTAATTTTTTTAATGCAGCTTATAAACATTTTTCTCCCTGAATCACCTTCATGGAAAAAAGTTTCTTACCAATGGCTTGGATAAAATCAAGGGTGACAAATTCATGAGGAGTAACCATGAAAAACTGTGATATAAAGTTATATACTTTACTTTAAAAAAATAACATTCTGTGTCTGATTACAAGAATAGCACATGCTTGCCAGGTGTGATGGCAGTCGCCCATAATCCCAGCTACTCTGGAGGCTGAAGAGGAGGACTGCTTGAACCCATGAGTTATGGGCTGCAGTGAGCTACGCAAATGAGGTAACTGCACTTAAAAAAAAAAAGCACATGATTATTGCAAGACATTTGGTAATTATATTTTAAATTCTTAATTTCTTACTATTATGGTCCCTTGTCTCCCCTAGTCAAAAGTACGTATGCACTACTCCTTACAAAAGTTTCTCTCCTTCACCAAAGTTTAGAGAGACCATATGGATAACCTTCCCCATGCCAACTGCTGGTGCAGCAGTTAAAGTGAGGGTACTAGACTCATGGGCCAGGTCTATTCTTCTATAGCAGTTTTCTTTATAGGCCCTATGTTTTCACAGAGCAGACAAAGGAAGCTAAGAACTGCGGTAGGCAGAAATCTAAGATAGCTGTCACGATTCCCAGCCCTTGGTGTACATACATCTTCTCCCAGGTAGCCAATCAAAAACTAACCCAGGTGGTACTGTGAAGAAATTTGCAGGTGTAATTAAGGTCACAAATCAGTTGATCCTAATTATACTTAGCAGACCTGGTATAATCAGGTGAACCTGTTAAAAGGACAGGGTTCTTCCTAAAGAAAAACTGGGAATAGGAAAAGGAAGCCTCTAGAACTGAGAATATCCCCCCCCCCGCACAGTCGACAAGTAAACGGGGTCAGTCCTTCAAAACACTTCCACCAACAACCTGAATGAGCTCAGAAGCAAATTCTCCTCCAGGGCCTTCAGAAAAACACACAGCCTGGCCAACCACCTTGATTTCAGCATTCTAAGACCCTGAGCAGAGAAGCCAGTCATGCGTGCTTGCACTTCTGACCTACAGAACTGTGAGTTAATGAATGGGTACTGTTTTAAGCTGCTATGTTTGTGGTATTTGTTGTGCAACTATGGAGAACAAGCACAAAAGTTTGATTTGTAAAAGTCTCCAATTTGCTTTCAGGAAAGCAGTTTATTCTTTTCCATCTAGGTAGTATTCCATTGCATGAATGTGTTACCATTTGTTTATCCATTTAGCTGTTGAAGAACATTTGGGTTGTTTCCGGCGTGGGGCTATTCTGAATAAAGTAGCTACGAACGTTTGTGTACAAGTCTTTCTGGGGACATCTGGTGCTACTTTCAAGTCCAGCACAGAAAACATATAAGGAACCATTAATTCAGGAATACTTGCTTCACCATCTCCTAACCTGTTAATTAGTCACCGTATGTTTGAGTTATGATCCTTGAGAATCAAGGGCCCTGGGTCTCATCTGGCAGCCACCAAGTAAGAACTCTAGCTGAGTCCCTTAGCCTACTTCCCCACCTAATTCCAGGCCATGCTCCATAATGCCTGTTTTGAATTTTGGGGCAATTCTATAAATACAAAAAGCCTGTAGATATCCAGGGAGCACAATAGCTTACATTCAAACTAGCAGATGAAAAGGAAGCAAATAAAGAGAACAGAAACCACCTGATCTCCACACAATGCTCTTCACCACGGATGCCAATTATAGGACATGTGAAAAAGCAACACTATGGAGACTTCCCACTGGTTTCCAGCTGTATTTGCCCACCCTTAAGTAAACATTTAGGAAAGTACTTCATAGTCACTAACACCATATTTCTCACTCAGTTATTGAAGAAAACAACAATTTTATGGCTTCTTTTTTATACAAAAGGTGGAGGTAAATAAGTTTGGCAACTTGCTAGGAATCGAGCGAGTCAAGGACAGAGTAATAATTCAGGTGTCTGGAATCCTCATCAGGTACACTCTGCATCAGCAAATAGTCCTTTTCAATTGAAGCAACCTTGAGCCAGAGACACTAGAAACAAATGCAATCACCAAGAATGCTGTTGCATAGTTTCTGCTGAAGCTTAATTTTTTGTGTTTTGACTGAGGAGGTGGGGTGGTCAGAATTTGTTTAAATCTAGTTGGTTGTTTAATTGAAAGTGATTAATTTTTGCCCATGTCAGGAGTTCTGGGGACAAAATGGGAAAGGGGAGAACAAGATATGGACTTAAGTAACTATCCCGGGATGCCTCATTCAAAATTCATATTGCTTTCAAACACCCTCTCTTTGTTGGTAAGAGCTTATCAAGTTTCAAATACAGTATACACAGGTTTCAGAAATGCTGACTTCAAGAATGGCTATACTTCTGGGAGCTAATGCCTTCAGGTATCCAGAATTGGGAAAAGAGAAACTGTCACAACGAGATGTATGATTTATTTGAGAATAGAAAGAAATTTCTCCAGGCAGGTAACAGTGCCTTGTATAAGAGGACATACTAAATGAAGTATTGGAGGAGATAAAATTGTCTCTATTTAGAGTCTAGCTAATTGTAGAATGAGTGCTTTTGACTGAAAACAATATCCATTTGACCACTTCCCTGATCCTTGAAACCCTGACTATGAAGTTCTTTCTTCTGAGGTCAACAGTTATGGTCACTACCTTTCAAAACTCCCACCTAATTCCAGCATTTGCACAAAGGGAAGTCAGTAACTGGTATCACCTGGTGTGTGTGTGTGTGTGTGTGTGTGTGTGTGTGTGTGTGCGCGCGTGTGCGCGCGCGCATGTCTGTGCTTCTCACAGGTAAAAGTTTCTCTCCCCCAGGGGCAGATGGCTCAGTCTGTTAAGTGTCAATCTCTTGGTTTTGGCTCAGGTCATGATTTCACAGTTTGTGGATTCAAGCCCCACTTCAGGCTCTGCCCTGTTGGCGCCCACTGCTTAGGATTTCTCTCTCCCTCTCTCTCTGCCCCTCCCCGTCTTTCACTCTCTCTGTCTCTCAAAAAATAGATAAACTTAAAAAAAAAAGTTTCTTCCCCAGAGTGAGACCTTGGGATCATTTCTCCTAATCTTCCTTTTCTGTTTGCCAGAGTTTGGTAGTGTTCTGAAGGAAAGACCCCATTTAGAGAGTGATATGTCATAATGGAAAGGACAAGTCTCATTTCTGATCTCCCTCTGTCACCAACTAACTTTGTGACCTTGAGCTAATAACTTCAATTAGTTACTTCATTCGTAAAATGGGCAAGCTCCCCCTAGTCCATATGATTGCCAAAGGATTTATGACTCTATGATCTATCTACTAGCCAAATACGCCTAAATATATGACAATCTGAAGAAATGTCTCTTTTGGCCATGAAGATACACTTGTAGGTATAATTCAAATGTCTACTCAAAATGCTTAATTATACCTACATATTTAAAATCACACTTATAGGGGCGCCTGGGTGGCACAGTCGGTTAGGCGTCCGACTTCAGCCAGGTCACCATCTCGCTGTCCGTGAGTTCGAGCCCCGCGTCAGGCTCTGGGCTGATGGCTCAGAGCCTGGAGCCTGTTTCGGATTCTATGTCTCCCTCTCTCTCTGCCCCTCCCCCGTTCATGCTCTGTCTCTCTCTGTCCCAAAAATAAATAAACGTTGAAAAAATAAATAAATAAATAAATAAAATCACACTTATAAAATAATATATTGATTTTTAATTAATGTATCCATCCACTGTCATTCCATAAAACAATGTTATTCCTCACCACTGCGGTTTTGTGATTAGTTCAACAGTTTTCCAGACACATCAGTGTCCCCTCCTTCTAAGTTGTGTGAGGGCTAACACGTTTTGGGACCATGTACAATGTTGTCACTAGAAATAATAGTCCAAGTCTCCCATTGCATAGTACTTGGTCATTTTCTCATACCTTGTAGGTGTATATTTATAATATCCATAATGTGCCACTTGCTGAATTGCATTTTTATGTGTTCTCTAAAAGGCCTATTGGAAAAAAAATCTAACACTTGCATTCCAGGGCTAATCACTTCAAGAGTAATGACTATATTAGTAATAAATTTCTTTTCCTCTTTGTTTTAACCAGTTCTGGCAGATGACCTCCATGAGCATCCAAAAACAGACATTAACTTAGATAATTTTACCCCAAAGCATCCTCCCCTAACAGTAGTTTGTTCTTTCAAATTCGGCTATTGAAAGAGCATCCAAAGATGATTTCATTAGGTTGTATACTGAAGGTGACTTACTTTTTCTGGGAAATCATTTTTGGAGACAAAAAATTCACCTTAAATTTGGGAAAATGAGGATATGCATAAAGCTAGTTGAAATTAATTCCAGAAATTTAGAAGTAGCCTAAATTTGTTTTGTTTTTTCCTTCATTTGGCTTTGGAACTCAAGGTCATAACACTCTAAGTAGAATCCCTATAAAATTATATTACTATTCTCCTTTTAAAAGAAAGGATAAGAATTTAATATGTCTGCTCAATGAATAAGCCTACCTCTGAAACATGAAAAAACTAAAAGGAAGCCCTTTACACAGTAACCACCCACACTGGTTTATCATGCACAGCCCAAAACTGACAAAGAAGATAGAAAAAGAAAAGTTCACCTACAGCACTTCATGCTTTTTCAGTTTTTCTTCTGAAGTCAACTTTCCAACAATAACCTGGGCTGTGCCTTTTTCTTCTGATTTTGCTCTTTACACAGAAGGGGGGGGGCGGGGAATGCTGGTGCCTGTAATAGTAGCTGGTAGCTGCTGCCTTTAATTTGCTCTCTTGGTCATGCAAGAGAAAATGCTGCCACTTTCTAGAAGCCCTTCCCAAGATACTGGAGCACCCCTGCCAGGAGTCAACTATGAAAACTTTTTCCCATCAGGAGGCAGGAAATGAAAAGAAACCTGTCCTTCTATTTGGCTCAAAATAAGGATGAGTGTATCTAGAAGAGTCCCAGGGGAAAAAAAGGGAGGTGGGGTGGGGAATAAACTCAGCTTTCCACCTCCAACACCATCACCCTTTTTTGTCCCTGATGGAAACCTACAGGCAAGCTGTTCACAGTGGATGTTAAATATTCAAAATTCTAGGAGGGAAGTGTTATGTGTGATTAGAGCAAAAAAGTAGAAGCAAAGCTGTTGTGTTCTCTCTTCAACTCTGCAACAGGCAAAGTTATGTGACCCATTGTCCAAATGTCTCCTTCACCTAACTCAGCTAGGGAAATGGGAAGAAAAAAGAAGCTTTGACTCCAATGATAAAAGAGGTCAATTCTAAGGAGGCTGAGGGTCACCTTAACAACCCCTAACTCTTATTTCCATCTAAATGGAAAGCTCGGGGCATCCTCAGGCAGTCAGTCTTCGGAATACATTGTTCTTAAGCCTTGGGAGTCCCACAAGAAATCCCACTGATGAACTCCTGCCACCACCCTAGACATTGGCTACCTCATTTCACCAGGCCTCTGTTCCCTCATTTGGGGGTGGGGGTAGTTTCCCAGTATCCTTATTAGGAGAATTTTAAATAGAATTGTTTAAGGAGAGGGTTAATACTGACTTGGTGTTCAAGATGGCCAACTCCTCCCCCACACAAAAATCTGAAAATAATCCTGATAAAAAGAGCAACTCTGCTTGTGAGCAAACCAGATGGCTACACACCCCTTCATCAAGTCTGTTAGTTTTCACATCGTCGCCTTGGAAGTTTCTCCCCAGGAAAACACATGGACATGAGACTTTTTGACTGAGTTAGGAATCTGTTTTAAAACAAGGCCCATCCACACTAACTCCTAGGTCTGCCTGACATAATTGCCCGCTTCATATTCTTCAGGATATTTTCCCTGGCAGATTGACTACCCTTCTGGATAACTAAATATATCACTTATGGTCAACAAAGTGAAAACATTGAGGCTTCTTTGTGGAGAATTCAGACCAAAGCTTGGTGATTGCCCAAATTCTCTGGACCCACGTCTCATTATGTTGGGGTTGGGCATGGCCTGGAGGGTTGGAGCACTCCTATTTGGAAAACATCTCAGATTCTACTTGAAGGTTTATTTGTAGGGATGCTCACTAAAGTTTAAGTAGAAATAATGTCAGAAGCCTCTTATTTAGGGAAGCTTCCTGTTTCATTGGGAAGTGGGGACTGAATAGTTTATGATCTCGCACATTCCCACTTCCTCTAAGTGACTGTCATATCCCAAAGAGCTGATGATGAAAGTCCAATCTTGGAAATGGCACATTTTGTCCCTTGCCCAACATACTGTATGAGTGCATTAAAATGAAATTTGCATCTTGGAAAATATGGAATTATTGACAATAGCTTGAATTGACCAAAATAAGCATTAGTGTGGACTGAGCTATTCTTTGCATAGGCGTGGAGTTCACAGCATGGGTTAAAGAGTTTATGAATAGACTTCAGAGTGGTCCTCCTAAAAATTCTGTGGAAAAGAAGTTGACATCTGCATTTATGTCTTTGAGTGGAAGGGTCCATAGCTTCATTCACATTTGCAAAGGGCATCTGACAAAAACTGTTAAGCAGAAGTGTTAGACCAGATCATAAGCACTGAACATTAAGTAGCCTACTATACCTTCATGACTCAGTTTTACCAATTCAGTCTTTGAAATGAGTTCATTACCCTCTTCCCAAATCCTGACTCTGCCATATGCTAACAACCATGTGCTATCTAGTTCAAGCAATCTAGATCAAACCACAACTGTGTGTGAGATATTGATAAAGCAGATTTTTGTCTTCTAGTTAATGTTTCTCTCTCTCTTTTTAAGGTTTGACTTATTTTTGAGAGAGAGGTTGGGGGACAGAGGATTTTAAGTGGGCCCTGGGCTGACAGCAAAGAGCCTGATGCAGGGCTTGAACTCATGAACTGCGAGGTCATGACCTGAGCTGATGGATGCCCAACCGACTTAGCCACCCAGGTGCCCCAATAGTTCTCTTTAATAAAAAATCTTTCCTTAACAATCTGATTTAAATTAACCATTAATGAGAATAAGAAATATATTGTGAAACAACTTTGAAAAGACATGAATGCCAATAATACAGTTTGATATCCTTCTCACTAATTCTAATTTAAATTTGTCATCATTATGAATTATCTGCCTCCTAAAAGGCCTAACCTTGTTTAGCATCAAAGCACTCTCAAATTGTGTATTATATGTGAAAACAAGTTTTCTCTAAAAGTGTTAGCTCTCCATTATGCTTGCTATGTACAATCTAAAAGATCCAATATATGGTAAAATATAAAGAAAACTCTAGATTTAAACAAAACTTCAACACTTTGTCAACTTTATCACTTGATCATTGCCTAATTCAATTTTCACCTCTCTATCTCAGCATACTGAGGTACCAACATTTTCACAGGAACCTCTCAAAAATTTTTAAATTATTTTTCAAGAACAGCTTTACTGAGATATAATTCACATACCATAGAATTCACACACCAAATGCATCACAACTCTCAACTTTTAAAACATTTTTGTCACCCCCAAAAGAAGTCTCGTGTCTATTAGCAGTCGCTCCTCATTCCCCCAGCCCCTGGCAACCACTAATCTCCATTCTGTTTCCACTGGTGTGCCTATTCTGAACATTTCATGGAAGTGGAGTCATACAATATGTGGCCTTTTGGATATGGCTTCTTTGACTTAGCATAGTCTTTTCTCAGTTCATCCATGTTGTAGTATCTATCAGTACTTCATTTTTAGAGGCTGGTCTTTCAAAATTTTAAATGCAATTTTATTTGGGCTATTACTAAGTGTTTAGAGTATGATCGTGATGTCTGTCAGATTCCTTTTTGTTGAACAGGTTCTGTGACACTGTGAAAAGCAAGCTATAGCAGTAGGAGGCATGTTATGGTGCCAAGCTGATCCTGAAGAGAGCCCAGAAAGGGCACGGAGCCATCGGATCTCCCCACATAGTAGTAGAACTGAGGTTACTCAGGTGAGAAGATGGTAGTAGCTGTGTAGCTTTTTAGGGCATCCAGACATGGCTCTTAGTCCTTCCAAATGTTTTATTTCTTTCAAGTGCAGTACCAAAAATTCTGGTGTTCACATATGTGCAGGGCACACAAAAAGGTTGAGAACCATCATTTCATTTACCCTGGTTTTCTCTGCTTGGCTGAATGGTAATTGCCATCAACGTACACTGAATGCTTTTTTGGGTAAAAACAAACTCCTCTTGCATTGGCTCCATGTGAGGCTTGCTTATCTTTTAGCAGAAGGTCATGCTTTCTGGGTCATAACCACAGGTGGTTTAGTTATCGTAGCTTTTGCTTTCTTTCTCCACAGGCAGAGGAGGGCCAATCTATGCAGTGCTATGATACCACTGAGACCATAGAAGGGCTGCCTTCCTTTCTCCCTATCTCAAAAAGATCTTTCCCACTTAATTCTTTTTAAGCACCATACCAACCCCTTCTATTCCTTATAATGCCTTATAAGACTTCCAAATGATTTACTTGCAGCCAGGTGTGATTTTATTTGACTACAATTATAGGATCCTTGCCGATTTTAAGCACAGTCCTAGAGTAATGCTTCCCATATGATCACATACAGAGCTTGTTAAAATACAGATTTCCTCGGTTTGATTCTGATTTGGTAAACCTGGGGTAGAGCCCAGAAATTTGCATTTTAAGTTACCAAATTGTCCTATGTTGATGCAGAAACCTCATTAAAAGAGTCAGAAATACTGCCCTACTAGCTTCAGTTGATAAACTCCCTCATGCACTGTTTCCAAAATGGCCTCCTTGAATGTTTATGTAATCCATAACACGATAAAGTTGGAGAGGAAGACACAAGTTTTAATTTTTTGTTATTGCATCTCACTTAGTAGGCTTTTCTGATGCCAATTTTTATCCATGCCGTTCTCTATATGCAGTGTGCAGTAAAAGTTATGTTGTCACTGCTTGATGGGAAGATGGTGATTGTAGAGAAGATTCTAGAGAGATAAAGCTAGTTCAAGAGCAGGAAAAGAAGGAAAGGCAATTTAGCATTGTTCACACTTTGAGAAAATTGGTGCACAGAGGAAATGTTCTCTGGTACTTCTGTTTTGAAAAAAATAAAGGTTATTTGTAGCATCAACATAGGAAATGCTTTTAGAGTGAGGACTGTGCAGTAAGGATTATTTCCTTCTTTTAAACTTTTACAGAAAACATTTTCAGAATACAAACCCAAGCTATAAAAATGTGTGTCTGAAAGATTCTAAACCAGTATTCAGTTTCCTAAACTTGCTATCCCCTAATCTTTGGCCCTGGGGTCCTTCACATCTTCAAATCTGTTACGTAGCACATTGAAGAATTTTGAATATACCTGCTATGGAACTCAGAGCAGATTTTGGCGATGGGTTAAGGGCATCTGGTGATAGCAACCTGCCATCATCTCACATATTCACACACCATTATTAATTTTGTTTAAAGCTGAAGGTACACACATAAGTGCCAATAAAATTGCCTACCTGAATCTAAAGCAGTCCTTTTTTTTTTTTTTTTTTAATCAAAAGGCTATGTGTTCATGTGTAACAACAGTTAACAGTCAATGTTTTTTGAGAATACTTCTCTCCCAGAAGTTTTCTCTGGTTAACAGAGAGCAGTTAGATTTCTATATTTTACTTTGGGCTCTATTCTTGAGTATCTAGCACTCAATTCTATCCACTGCCAAGACTCTAATTCCTATTTGAAATTGTGTAATACAAGAGTGCACGAAGCAAGAAGTATGGAGTGTGTGAACCAAGAGGCAGAAGTCCATCTAAAGCTACAGACATCACAAGACCTGGCAAGTCGAAAAGAAAACATAAATCAAAGGTCAGAGATAGCAAAGACGCAGGAACCAAGCAAGGAAGCAGAAATAAGATCATGTAGATATATGGGAATATAAAAAGTTAACAAAGGCAAAAGTATAGGGAAGCTCACCACCAGGGTACAGTTCAGGTAAGTGATCAGTAACCAGGAGGCCTGCCTGCATGGAAGGCTAAAGCAGCCCCATCTTAAAACACATAGGGAGCATCAGATAAAAAAAAAAAGAATCTATTCTGGACAATCAATCAGATGTCCCGGTACTGTCCCCTGTCCCAGAAGCTGCCCAAGGCTTCTTGGCCATATTCTATTGAGATCAATCCCGGCATCTAGCCTGGGAGGTTAATGGAAAGGAAGATACATGATTGGGGAATGAGAACAAATCTTAACTTTTTTTTTTTTTAACTGAAATACAATTGACATGCAATGTTACATTAGCTTCAGGTGTACATAATGAACAACTCGATTCATTATGCTATGCTCACCACAAGTGTATGTAGGCACCATCTGTCACCATACAGCGCTATTACAATACCATTGACTATATTCCCATGTTGTGCCTTTCATCCCTGTGACTTATGCGTTCTATAACTGGGAGCTTGCACATCCTTCTATCCTTCAGATGGTACCCTTAAAGCTATAAATTCAAATGTGTGTGAGAGGGTGAAAAGTAATGTGGAAATGGGAAACAAAAATGAAAAGGATTTCAGTCACGCCTCATGTCCTAAGAGAAGCCATCCTGGAATTCTCTTCCGGGGTTAGGAGCCCTGTTCTGCTCTCACGGCATCCTTCTCTTTCACCTACTATGGCATCAAACACACCCCATGGTGATCCGCCATCTCCCCACCCAGGCTGCCCCACCTTGAAATAAGTCGCAGGGCTTGTTTATCTTTATATGCCCTCTAGATAGCAGCTTTGCAATAAAGGCTTACCAAATGTCAATAATTGCCTTTGTCTTATCAAAGCACAAGTTCCTTACAGATAGGAAACGCAGCTTTGTGACACTTCATAGGCACAATATTTTAGTTGATTAAGGTGAACATTTCATCTAATGGCCTTTATTGTCTTACAACTCATTCAAGTGATGTGTCACGGACAAGTACTCTACAGTCACACCAAAGAGCTCCTCATACCGACTCAAGGAGAATATTTCTCAGACTGACTGTTTTATAGAAAGTGCTTGGCTGAGTTAGGGGCTTACTTTCAAAAGTTTGAGGCTTTTGAACACATTCTAAGTTGCTCTATTTTCTATAAGGGCCCTTGGTCAATTTTCAAAGAGGCAATATCACATAGCAATTGCGAACTCAAGACACTCAAGAGACAGGCTGCCAGATTCGTATTCCAGCTCCTCCACTTACTATCTGGTGACCTAAGGAGAGTTACAGAACCTCTCTGTGCCTCAATTTTACCATCTGTAAAATGGGGATGGAGGTAGTTGTGAGAATTAACTACAACTGGCAATTTTTTTAAGCCCTTAAAACAGTGCCTGGCACATAGTATGACATATCAATTAAATAAAAATTAACTACTGTTATATTTTGCTGTCCCCCAAACCATTGATTACTTTAATCAAAATTACAACATCCACAACATATTTAGGTCCTTCCTCAAAGCATTACTGCTCTCTCTATTTGATATTCTGTCCCAATTTTGGTAAAAGATATTTTATTATAAAAGTAAGCAAATACGGGTGACTTTGGACGTCTGTTCACGCTAGGTGCAGGGACTACTTAGTGCCGGGCCTTGCAGTTTTGATCTTTTCTTCTCCCGGAGCCGAGGCCTCTGCTGCAGTCATGTTACGGCAGATCTTCAGTCAGGCCAAGAAGCATCCGAGCTTGATCCCCCTCTTCATATTTATTGGAGCGGGAGGTACTGGAGCAGCCTATACGTCTTGCTCCTGGCGTTGTTCAATCCAGATGTCAGTTTTGATAGGAAGAATAACCCAGAACCGTGGAACAAACTGGGTCCCAATGATCAATACAAGTTCTACTTAGTGAATGTAAATTATAGCAAACTGAAGAAAGAAGGTCCAGACTTCTAAATGAAGTGTTTCACTATAAAGCTGCTTAGAATGAAGGTTCTCCAGAAGCCATCCGCGCAATTTTCCACTTATCCAGGAAATAGTTCCCCTCTGAATGCACGAAGTCATGTTGATGTATTGTGTTGGGGTTTACGCGAATAAATATCTGAAACTTGAAAAAAAAAAAAAAAAGCAAATATGCTAAAAATTGAGAAGAAAATTTGCACATATTATTACTTAATTTATCATAAAATAGCTATAATAACTTCCTGAATTCATCCTATAAAATTTGATGCATTTATCTGAAGACAGTAAGAGGTATTGAGGAAAGTGCTTATCTTCTATCTTCATTGTTTCCTAAGAAGTTACTAAACCTGAGGTCATTATTATTTTTTTTTTAACGTTTATTTATTTTTGAGACAGAGAGAGACACAGCATGAACGGGGGAGGGGCAGAGAGAGAGGGAGACACAGAATCGGAAGCAAGCTCCAGGCTCTGAGCCATCAGCCCAGAGCCCGACGCGGGGCTCGAACTCGCGGACCGCGAGATCGTGACCTGAGCTGAAGTCGGGCGCTTAACCGACTGAGCCACCCAGGCGCCCCATGGTCATTATTTTTTATACAAAAGAGAATCTCTCCTACTTCTGGAAAATTTCAAAACACTGCCAACATGTTTTCTGATCATCCCTACTTCCTGTGGTGGGGTTTAAAAACCACGCCAACTTTCGTAACTGCTGAGATTTACAGAGTGAAGCCTCATCTGATAATCTTGCAAAAATGGATAGGCAGTACTTCTCTTCCTTTTCTAAATGCCACATATGCCAGCTTTTACAAATGTTACAAAAAATTCCCAGTCAGCCCCACGCTGCTTCCAAGCAGGTGCAAGCGCTGTTTCTCAGCTCCATCTCCAGGGTAGCCTGGGAAATCCCTCTTCCCTGACGACCTCCCTTAGATCTACTTAATCAAGCCTGGAATCTGTTTTACTGGAGAACGAAAAAGTTTTACCTTCAGCCTCCCAGGTCCTGACTAGCCTGTCTGGTGTCTAAATAATGAACAGTGGAAAAGAATGGGTGGATAAAAATAAAATGTTTCTTTACCTAAAATGATCAAGAGCTGGGATGTAATTAAAAGCTGGCCTTAACAAGTTTTCCAGAATTAGCAATTTTCAAAGGTTTTTGAAGAGAAGAAAATACTGTGATATTAAATTCACCCTGGAACATAGCTTGATTTTTTTCAAAAGCCCATGTCGTACTTGATGACTGTCCCCAGGAAGAGTGGTCATTGTCTAATAGAATCAAGAAGTATAGACAATAATACTATAACCGAGTCATTTATACCATCCTTTTAAAGTTGCTTTTTAAATTAGTTTTGTCGTTGTTAATTTGCCATTTGCCTCAAGTTGAGGAGAGAAACAGATTCCACTTATTTGAGGACTCTATTTTTTCTGCTTTCGTGTTGTTCATCTTGCCCTTTAAAAATATCTTTTTAAATTTTATGTAGCTCAGTTTGCCCTTTTTGTATAGTACAATGTGCTGAACTCCAGTTTATGGATGTGTTAATAGGCATAGGCAAGCCAATAATAATTCCTTTGTAAAATTGCAAAAATAACTTTTCTGAAAGTCCAACCAGATCCCACTATTAGAAGCAGAGAGCACATTTGAGTCAAAGTCCTCTTGCTCAGAAACCCCGTTGTTGCCATGGGAAGACTGTGAAAATGCTCAAATGTGGGCATGCTGTAATTAGAAGCAAACCGTGGGCTTTATGGGGCCTGTCACGATGTTTCTAGGAAGCTCCTTCTGCGTTGGCTCGGTAAGACATCCTTTTCCTACCATCATGACTCACTTGTGACTTCCAAGGCTCCCCCCTTCCTCCTCCTAACTCACCCCCCACTTGTTCTGGGTGGAAGAATGCCCGGATGCTCCAGAGGCAGATAAGTAGGCGGGTGTCCAGTCCACTAATGAGTGCACACTTCTAGGCGTTTTAGAAGTGAGGCAAAGGGTTTTTGCTGGGCATATTCAGAGCTAATGATGTGATGGGTCTATGTTAATCATGCACCAGGAGACTCACTTCTTTGGCTACTCTAGCCCACTCACTAATCCATCCAAGCCTGCTTATTCCTCCGTCCTTTCTTCCTGTCAGGAAAGCATGCACAAGTTCTCCACCAAACGATGAATCTCTGCTCCTGGGGGAATCTACGAGTCAGAAATGCTTTTGAAAGCAAAGAGGAGCCAAAGCCTTTGCATAAATAGGCCAGCTGCAGAGCTTCAAGGCAGGGAGTCAGGGAGAAAACTCCTTGTGGCCTTGGCCCCAAACCTCCCGGCTGCCACTTATTTCCATTGTCTGCCCACAACCCCAAACAAGCCAGCCCACACCTCTGTGACTGTACCCACTGTCATTTTCAGGAAAAGAGATTTTCTGAGTCCATCTTGGCATGTCTGTGAAATCACAGAAATAATTCATTGAATCACAGAACCGAAAGAGGTGATCTAATCACTTTTATTTTTAAAACAAAAATGCCATCAGGAGAGGTTATCTGACCTGCCCATGCTCACGCAACTCTAGATACATAGAGCCAGAACTAGAATCTGCATCTTTTCATTCCTCATCCTTTACCTTTTTATCACACATGAGCTTGTGCAAGCAAACCCTAGGGCAGAGATATTCTTTTCACCTCAGCTTTCCTGCTCTGGTTTCCTTTAGTGCTCTCTTTAGTGTCATGGCTCATTTGTGTCATGACTAACCAGCATCCAGTTGAGCTGAGTCTGATTGTGAAGACTTACCTGTAGCACTTGTTAAAAACAGAAGTTCCTAGGACTTTCCTTGGGAGGTTCTGGGATGGGTCTCAGGAATCATTTAATGAGTTTCCCAAGTGAGTCTGAGCATGAGGTCAGTTCAGGGGAAAATGCTTATACAGGGCAATAGTCAGGGGAGGGGGCTGGGGAGGGGGAGGGTGGGGGAAGGATGTTTGATGGGCAAGGTGCCCCAATAAGAACAGAAGACAGAGATGGAAAAGACCAGGAATTTTGCCTCCTAGCTGCTTTTTTTAGTGGGTTAACCACTAGACCACACTTCCTCTAGAGGAGAGGCAAGGAATTAAAATCAAAGGTTTACCATTGATTCATGCTGCCTGCTAATTCTGCTTATTGCGCCATGCTGTGACCCAACTCTCTAAGGCTTGGAAACAGATGTGGGGAGTGAGCAGCCTGAGGTACTGAGGGATGGGGGAGGCGGGGAGAAGGCAGCCAGCCAGAAAAAGAACTTCCTCTGCTGCTAAATTTCAGCAGGAGTGGAAGTCAGTTGAAATTGTTACCATGCAGATCTGGAATCATTTTTGCAATCTTCTGGCTCCAATTCCAGGTTTGTGCATTCTGCAACAAGAACTGAAAACTTAGTAATGCTCCTGACCTGACTTTTGCCTCTGCCCTTATCTGAATGTGTATTATGAAGTTACACTTTTAGCTTGACAGTCATTTCGTTACACAAGGGACTTTGATTACTTTCTTTGCCCCACAACCTCCCTCCTCATGCACACTTCTTAAAAGGAAGTGCAGAAGAGTTAAACAATTTGACCAAGGTTACACTAATCTCAATATCATGGTTGTTGGATCAAAAGTGCAACCAAGCCCTTTCAACTAAGTATTCCAGACTCACTTTAATATATTCTTAGAATCAGGCAACTGAAAAAAACTGGATTTATTTTCTCCCATAGGACAAAGACTAAGATGTGCCCTTACCATGTAGCTATCCATGTCAATGTTTGTCAAGAGCACGTAGCTCTTGAATGTTTACCAGGTAATTCTAGAAATAGTTTTTGTGACTTCTTTACTGAACAGGAAGCTCTATGAGGGTGGGGCAGAAGTGACAGCTTTGGTTTATACTAGACGTTATGACTGTAGCCGTGCTAAACTTCCAGGAGGTATAGAAGCTGGGTTTTAGGTCCACGGGGATTAGGAGTCCCAGATGTAGCGAAGAAAACTACAGGACAGCCACTCACATGTGAATTTCAGATTTTTTAACATGTTAGTATAAGCATAGCTCATTCAATATTTGGGACATACTGATACTAAACAATCATTCATTATTTATCTGAAATTCACATTTAACTGGGCATTCTGTTGATGAATGTGGCGACTCTAGCAAGGGTTCTCCCCATTAGTACTGGTCTTCAGGATTCTCTCAAAGGTGATTAAAATGAGACCATTATCTCCAGGGGATTTACAGTGTAGTACCCAGGGAGAAAGCAGTCATGCTACGTTGTGACCAATGATAAGCCAGAAAATGCAGAGAGATCCAGACTCACAAGGCAAGGAGCACCAAATAAGACTGTCATGATTATGCAGGTCTTTCAGAGTTGGTAACATGTAAGCTGGGTCTTAAAGGATAAGTAGCTCATCAGACAGAGATACAGAGGCTTGACAGAGTATAAGCTCAGTGTGGTTGGAGCATTTGATCTGTGTGTAGCAGACTAGAGGTCAGGATCGATGGACCTCAAGGGGCGAGGTTTGGAAGGTTGGCTGGGGTAACTTGGTGAAGTGCCTTTATGCCATGCTGCAGAATTTGAAACTTATTTTGATGGATAGGGAAGCCTGCAAGGATTTTTCAGCTGAGTGGCATAATCATTTCTGTTTTTGAAAGATAATTCTGGTGGCAGATTGGAGTGGGCAGAACTCGTAGGCAGGGAGACCAATTAGGAGGTTATTGAAATAGCCCAGGCAAGAAAAGATGAGCTTATTTCAACTAAGGCAGCAGTGGTGGAAATAGTCAGGGAAGCAGAAATTTCAGAGACACTTAGGTGGTAGCATCAATACAACTTGATGATGGAGGCCCAAGGGCAGTAAGACAGAAGATGGAGTTAACATGGTGGAAATGTCCAGACAAAAAAGAGTTATCGTTTTTACTCTGATGTCCTATCTGTAGAATGGACCAGTAATGCTTGCTCTATTTACTTCATACAGCTGTTCTGAAAATCAGTTAAGATCATTTATGGGAAGGTGGTTTGTCAAGTATAAAGAGCTAGAAAAATGCGCAGCTGTGAGGTGAACACGCATCTATCTCAGTAGACCTTGAACTTTTTCAGGACAGATGACATATTATTCATCTTTGGCTCTCTCTAGCATAGTGCCTTGAATGTAGAGGTAACCAACACATGTTTGGAGCATCGGACAAATTTAAAAGTTGCTATGCCAACTTTGTTTTGTTTTTTACCATCTTGTTAGTATGTGTCTGGAAGCATAAAATGGACCTAGGTTGGTGAGAAATACCAACAAAATCAGGGCCACAAATTCCAGGAGAAATATCCACTTAAATAATGGTGATGCTGAAGGAAATCCCATTCTCTTTGTTCACAGATACACCAAAAACTGACGGCTATCTTAGCTGCCCAAATCGATTTTTCCTCTTTACATTCCTCGCATTATGAAGTATTTAAAATCCAAAAGAGGGGCGCCTGGGTGGCGCAGTCGGTTAAGCGTCCGACTTCAGCCAGGTCACGATCTCGCGGTCTGTGGGTTCGAGCCCCGCGTCGGGCTCTGGGCTGATGGCTCAGAGCCTGGAGCCTGTTTCCGATTCTGTGTCTCCCTCTCTCTCTGCCCCTTCCCTGTTCATGCTCTGTCTCTCTCTGTCCCAAAAATAAATAAACGTTGAAAAAAAAAAAATTAAAAATAAATAAATAAATAAATAAATAAATAAATAAATAAATAAATAAAATCCAGAAGAAATTGCTTAATCTGTTTTGGACATCGCCACTAGACCCAGCTTAGTTTAGGTGGGGAATACTCTGTCCTTCTCTGTATCTCAGTGTCTGGCACCATGCCCATGCTGTGGTTGGTGTTCAATAAGAGTGTTCTAACTGAAATAAGGTGATAATTTCCAAACTAAGTACTACTCAGACTTTGAATATGACTATTCTTACCAAGAAAAAACTGTAATTTTGAATTTTATTGCAAAATATGGGGAGCACATTTCAAATAACTTCATCAGACTTTTCTCCTCCTAAAATAAAGCTCCCTCAGCCTTTTCCCTTTGCTCTCCCTCATCGATTCTACTGATTCTTAAGCTATTCTGATTTTAAGAATGATTTCTTTCTATTCTCCAATTAGATGAAAATACTATATAGAGACAAGCACAGCAGAAGTCTTCTGTTTCCATCAGGTAGAAATTATTGAATATTATTTTATTAACTACTTTCATTTTTATTGAGTACGTATCATGGGTCATTTATTACACTAGAAGCTCTAGATCTCATTTAAATCTTAATCCTATAAAATAGCTCATGCTGTCCCCTTTTTATGTATGAGGGAACTGAGGCTTTAAAAAGATTAAGTTATTCCAGGTCAAAGAGTTTGATGCAGGCAGGATTCAAACTGGGTCTTGCTGATTCCCCCATCATTTCCTACTTACTAAACCAATCATTCTCAAACCCTAGCAACTGTTACCAACAAAGCTTCTTAACCATAGATTGATGGGTCTCCCTTCCAGAGTAATTAGGAGTGATTCCATAAAGCTGGATAGGATAAGGAATTTATAGTTCTAACAAGTTCCCAAGTGGTACTGCTGTTGTTGATCCAAGGAGCACACTTTGACAACCATGGAGCTGAACAAAACTGCCCTAATATTGGCCTATTATTGTTCTCTACGTCTGTGACAGTCATTGACCTGAGCAGTGAGGATACAAAAATGAGTGAGGCACTTCTTGAACTTAGGAGTTTACAGTCTAGTTGAGGGGGACACATAAGTAAACGGAGCATCAATAGCACAAATATAAGTTCTGTGAAGTTAAATGCATGAAGTGCTAGGGAAACACTGAGTGGTTAGCTGCAACCAGGTGTGGGGGAGGAGTGGCTGAAGAAGGCATACTGGGAAAAGTAATTTTTTTTAAATCTATATATATTTTTTAATGTTTATTTATTTTTGAGAGAGAGAGAGACACAGAGTATGAGCAAGAGAGGGTCAGAGTGAGAAGGAGACACAGAATCTGAAGCAGACTCCAGGCTCTGAGCTGTCAGCACAGAGCCTGATGTGGGGCTTGAACTCATAAACAGTGAGGTCAGACCTGAGCCGAAGTCAGACACTTAACCAACTGAGCCACCCAGGCACCCCGGAAAAGTAATTCTTAAGTCAAATTTTAAAGAATGACCAGGAGCAAGGGAAAGATGGAAACAGCATGTGCAAAATACAAAGATATTACATGCTTGGTATACCAAGAAAATCATCAGTAGTTTGTTATAACTGGAGCATAATCAATTGAAGAATGTTAGAGGGGTTCTTCTTACATGTGACCTTGAGTCTGTATTTTATCCTTCAGGAAAGATCATCCTTTTGTAGTGTGGAGACACTAGAGATGGGAACTAGAGTTACAGTAAAAAATAAATAAATAAATACATACATACATACATACATACATACATACATACATACAAGAAGACATATCAGTATCATAATAATTACCTGTGAGAATATCAATAAAAATTGATGAACCTCTAACCAAATGAACAGGATAAAAATGGAGAAGACAAAAAATACTAATGTCAGGATTGAGAGAGGGGTATCATCATACATTGTACAGATACTAAAGGGAAATTAGGATTCTTAGAACAACTTTATGGCAATAAATTTGACTTCTTAGATAAAATGGACATATTTTTTAAAGCTACATACTACTAAGCTCACTCAAAGTAGAAAACCTGGATAACTCAATATTTATTAAAGCACTTAAATTTGTTAAGAACCTTCCCACAAAGAAAACTCCAAGCCAAGATAACTTTGCTGAGAAATTCTACCAAATATTTAAGAAAAAAATATTCTGCACAAAATCTTTCTGAAATTTAAATATAGAATACTTCTCAGCTCATTCTCTGAGGCTAGCATTATCCTGATACCAAAATGAGACAAAAGTTTAAAAGAAAAAAGAATACTACCAATATGGTGTATAAATATTGATGCAAAAATCTAAATTTCACAAAATTACATAAAGCAATATGTTAAAAATAATACATCCCAGCAGTGTAAGGTTGGTTTAACATTTAAAAATCAGGGTCGCCTGGGTGGTTCAGTCAGTTAAGCATCTAACTTCAGATGAGGTCAAGATGTCACAGTTTGTGAGTTTGAGCCCTGCATCAGGCTCTGTACTGATAGTGCAGAGCCTGCTTAGGATTCTCTCTCTCCCTCTCTCTCTCTTCCATTTCCCCACTTGTGCTCTCTCTCTCTTAAAAATAAATAAGTTTAAAAAAAAATCAATGTGATTAACCATATTAAAAGAATTTTTTAAAAGATATCTCCAGTACATGCAAAAGCATTTGACAGACTCCAACATCCATACCTGATAAAAACTGTCAGAAAATTATGAATGGAAGAAAGTTTTTTACCCTAAAATGGCAGCTCTGAAAAATATGCACCTAACATTATTCTTAAATGGTAAAAGGCTGAATGCTTTCCTCTCTAAGAATAGGAACAAGGCAAGAATGTACACTCCCATGACTTCTGTTAAATATTTTATTGAAGTTTCTAGTCAGTGTAGTGAGGAAAAATAACAAGTATCTGGAATGAAAAGAAAGAAATAAAATTATTAATGGACAATTGTCTATTAATAAAATATTACAAAAATCTATGAAACTGCAGCTAAAACTAACAAATAAATTTAACAAAATTATAGCATATAAACTCTATGGAAGTCTATTATATTTCTATATAATAACAATTAAAAATT
This sequence comes from Herpailurus yagouaroundi, assembly GCF_014898765.1. NCBI lineage: Eukaryota > Metazoa > Chordata > Mammalia > Carnivora > Felidae > Herpailurus > Herpailurus yagouaroundi. The sequence continues at coordinate 5,153,727 of NW_024412415.1, forward strand.
AAAAATTTAAATTTAAAAAATATAATTGGCTGCAAACTGGTGTAGCCACTCCAGAAAATAGTATGGAGTTTCCTCAAAAAGTTAAAAATAGAACTACCCTGTGACCCAGCAATTGCACTACTAGGTAGTTACCCAAAGGATACAAAAATACTGATTCAAAGGGGTACATGCACCCTGATATTTATAGCAGCATTATCAACAATAGCCAAATTATGGAAACAGCCAAATGTCCGTTGACTGATGAATGGATAAAGACGTGGTATGCAAATCAAAACCACACTGAGATACTACCTTACACCGGTCAGAGTGGCTAAAATGAACAAATCAGGAGACTATAGATGCTGACGAGCATGTGGAGAAATGGGAACCCTCTTGCACTGATGGTGGGAATGCAAACCGGTGCAGCTGCTCTGGAAAACAGTGTGGAGGTTCCTCAAAAAATTAAAAATAGACCTACTCTATGACCTAGCAATAGCACTGCTAGGAATTTACCCAAGGGATACAGGAGTGCTGATGCAGGGGGGCACTTGTACTCCAATGTTTATAGCAGCACTTGGAACAATAGCCAAGTTATGGAAAGAGCCTAAATGTACATCAACTGATAAATGGATAAAGAAGATGTGGTTTATATATACAGTGGAATACTACTTGGCAATGAGAAAGAATGAAATCTGGCCATTTGCAGCAACGTGGATGGAACCGGAGGGTATTATGCTAAGTGAAATAAGTCAGGCAGAAAAAGACCGATACTATACGTTTTCACTCATATGTGGATCTTGAGAAACTTAACAGAAGACCATGAGGGAGGGGAAGGGGGGGGAAAAAGCTACAGAGAGGGAGGCAAGCAAACCATAAGAGACTCTTGAGGAATGAGAACAAACTGAGGGTTTGGGGAGAGGGGAAAGTGGGTGATGGGCATGGAGGAGGGCACTTGTTGGGATGAGCACTGGGTGTTGTGTGGAAACCAATTTGACAATAAATTATATTTAAAAAAAAGATGTGGTATGTATTATATAGAGAGTGGAATATCACTCAACCATTAAAAAGAATGAAACCTTGCTATTTGCAATGATGCAGATGGAAAGAGAGCATGTTGTGCTAAGCGAAATAAGGCAGAGAAAGACAAGTACCATATGATTTCACTCATGTGGAATTTAAGAAACAAAACAGATGAACATGGGGGAAGGGGCGGGGGAATGGGGAGGAAGGCAAACCATAAGAGACTTTTTTTTTTTAACGTTTATTTATTTTTGAGACAGAGAGAGCATGAACGGGGGAGGGTCAGAGAGAGGGAGACACAGAATCTGAAACAGGCTCCAGGCTCTGAGCTGTCAGCACAGAGCCCGACGCGGGGCTCGAACTCACGGACCACGAGATCATGACCTGAGCCGAAGTCGGCCGCTCAACCGACTGAGTCACCCAGGCACCCCTGGAGACTCTTAACTACAGGGAACTAACTGAGGGTTGCTAGAGGAGAGGTGGGTATTACGGTGATGAGCACTGGATGTTATATGTAAATGATGAATAACAAAATTCTACTCCTGAAACCAATATTACATTATATGGTAACTAACTAGAAGTTAAATAAAAACTACAAAGAAAGAAAAGAAAGAAAATCTCAAAAAGCTGGAAACAAATAGAAAGAGTAGAATATAAAAGCTACAACACTTGAGCATAATGTACAGCATATAAAAATATCTTTATAAAAAAATACAACAACGTCAGATACTTGATAAATCTAACAAAAGATATATGTGATGTGTACACTGAAAATTACAAAACATTTGGGGCGCCTGGGTGGCTCGGTCGGTTAAGCGTCCGACTTTGGCTCAGGTCATGATCTCACGGTCTGTGAGTTCAAGCCCTGCATCAGGCTCTGTGCTGACAGCTCAGAGCCTGGAGCCTGTTTCAGATTCTGTGTCTCCCTCTCTCTCTGCCCCTCCCCTGTTCATGCTCTGTCTCTCCCTGTTCATGCGCTGTCTCTCTCTGTCTCAAAAATAAATAAACGTTAAAAAAATTTTTTTTTAATAAAATTACAAAACATTGCTGAAGAAAGGCACAAATAAATGGAGAGAAATACCATGTTCATATATCAAGATTCATTTTTATTAATGTAAACTCTCCCCAAATTGATTTATAATATCAGTGCAATCTCAATCAAAATGCCAGCAGCCATTTTTGACATTATGAATTCTAAAACTCATATGGAAATGTAATGGACCTATAATAACCAAAATAATTTTTAAAAAGAAGAACAAAGTTTAAGAATTTACATTATCTTTCAAGATTTATTGTAAATCTATGGTAATCAGGACTGTGTGATGTTGATGTAGACATAAACATATACATCAATGCAACAGACGAAAGAATACAGAAATAGGTCCACACATGTACGGACAACTTATTTTTCACAAAGGTATAAAGGCAATTCAGTAGAGAAAGAGCAGTGTTTTTGACAAATGGTATTTGAACAGTTGGATAGCCATATACAGAAAATAAAAGAAAATAAACTTCAGTTTATACTTCCCACTATATCTGAAAATTAATTACACCGATCAGAGACCTATTTGCAAAACCTAAAACTCTAAAACTTCCAAAAGAAAACATAGCAGAAAATTTTTGTGACTTTGGATTAGGTAAAGATTTCTCAGGTACAACAACAGAAGCACAATTCATAAAAGAAAAAAAAATAAGAACTTCTGCTTTTTTGATGAAAGTCAAGTACATATCTGACAAAGGCCATGTATCCTAAAATATAAAGAACCCTCAAAACTCAATAATATAAAAACAATCCAATTTTAAAATTGGGCAAAATGTTTGAACACTTGACGAAGAATATATATAGGTAGCAAATAGGCAGATAAAGTGAGCATTACTCAATATCATCAATCATTAGAAAATTAAAACAAAACCACAATGATCTCTACATAGCAATTAGAATGGCCAAAATTTTTTTTTTCAACATTTATTTATTTTTGGGACAGAGAGAGACAGAGCATGAACGGGGGAGGAGCAGAGAGAGAGGGAGACACAGAATCGGAAACAGGCTCCAGGCTCTGAGCCATCTGCCCAGAGCCCGATGCGGGGCTCGAACTCACGGACCGCGAGATCGTGACCTGGCCGAAGTCGGACGCCCAACCGACTGTGCCACCCAGGCGCCCCTAGAATGGCCAAAATTTTAAAAAGACTAACCATACAAAACATATGGAGCAACTGGAATGCTTCTTCCTCATGGTGGGAATGTAAAGTAGGACCGCCACTTTGGTAAACAGTTTGGCAGTTTCTTAAAAAGTCAATTATACATTTACAGTATGACTCACCTGTTCTACTTCTAGGTATATAACCCAGAGAAATCCCCAAACAGGGACTTATACACAAGTGTTCAGCACAGATTTATTTGTGGTAATCCAAAACTGAAAATAACTCAAATGTCCACCAACAAATGAATGGATAAACAGCTTGTGGTAGAGCCTTGGTTATAGCCAAGGTTCTCAGCAATACAATTGAATGAAACTTGCCTACTCACAACATCATAAATGAATCTCAGGTTTATTATGGTGAGAGAAAGCAGCCACAGAAGAAAAACAGAATATACTCCATAATTCCATTTATATAAATTTCTATCTTACACACTAATATGTAGTGATAGAAATAAGAAAGTTGTTTCCTTGAAATGGGGAAGATGTGAGAAAGATAGAGAGGTGACAAAAAAGAACCCCAAAAAACTTTAGTGTGTAATACATATGTTCATTGTCTTGATTTTCACAATGATTTCATGGGTACACACTTAGATGAAAACTTATCAAATGTAAATTTTAATGCTTTTGCCAATTTTACTTTATGCTGGCTTATTTTATGTCAGTGATATCTCAATATGTCTTTTTTAAAAAAGAACTTATCCATGTTGTGTGCTTTTGGTGTCTAGAACAGGAGAGGGTAGAACTCTATTCTATAATTTGCTTCAAGCAATATACAATTTCTAGATATTATTTTTTTTATTTAATTTTTTTTCAACGTTTATTTATTTTTGGGACAGAGAGAGACAGAGCATGAATGGGCAAGGGGCAGAGAGAGAGGGAGACACAGAATCGGAAACAGGCTCCAGGCTCTGAGCCATCAGCCCAGAGCCCGACGCGGGGCTCGAACTCACGGACCGCGAGATCGTGACCTGGCTGAAGTCGGGCGCTTAAGCGACTGCGCCACCCAGGCGCCCCTCTAGATATTATTTATAAAGAAAAATATAGACCTATGTCTACAAATCACAATATCATTGTCTCCTACCATAGTAATGTCACAGGAGATCCACCATGAATCAAAAGTGTAGGATTCTAGTTCTGACAGACATTGCCTAACTCAATGACCTCAGAAATCTGCACAATACCTCTAAGCCTAGCTTTGTGCATTGCAACCAGGAAGGCACTGGACGGGTGAAGGGGCATTGGATTATCTATCTGTACTCAGGGGGTATGTGGGACAAGGAGGATAGTTAAGAGCCAAGCTGGCAAATCTCCAGAACCCCTTCTCCTTGCTAAAGATTGAATATCTGTCCCTCACCCCAATTCATATGTTGAAGCCTCAATGAAGACTTTGTGAAGGTATTTGGAAGTGGGATCTTTGGGACATAATTACGTTTAGATGACATCATAAGGATAGAGCACCCGTGAGGCCGTAAGAATCCTTCTAAGGAAAGAAAGAGACCAGAGTCCACTTTCTCTCCATTTCAGGACACAGCAAGAAGTCAGCCAACTACAAGTCAGGAAAAGAGTCCTCACAAGACCCTGACCAGGCTGCTCCCTAATCTTGGATTTCCCAGCCTCTGGAAATGTGAGAAATAAATTTCTATCATTTCAGCCATGCAGTCTATGGTATTTTATTATCGCCGCCCACACTAAGACACTCCTCCAACCAGGCAGGTTCTGTTTCCATCAGTTCTGTGTTAATGAGTTTGTCCATAAAGCTTATTCTGAAGACAAGTTTTCATAGATTTCAAAAGAAAATCTATAGATGACCTCCAAAATGTCCTCAGTTGCCAAATCCTACAATCCTAATTAGTAAAATTAAATCTGCCAATCATTTATTGTGATTCTTCAAGAGCAGGCATTTGATTGCAAAGCTGCTTTAAGAATATTAAGGAATTGCCAGTAATCCTCCAGAAGTTTCTTACCCAAATCCTTTTGGCATTTTATTTTGATTCAGATGTAATTGATGCTCTTCCCTGTGTGTATCAGCGATGTGTTCCTGAGGGTCTGTGGCCATGCACACGTGAGGGTAATCTGTAGAACAGACAGCAGGCACTTCCTGTGCCTCCACATGCACAGTCCAGCTGCTGTCCCCGTGGCTCTTCCAGCCACATTTGTTCCTCTCCAGTCTCATGGTGATTCTCAAGGTCCCTAGAGTTATTCATCAGTGAGTCTAAGTAATTCAGAAAACCAGCCTCTTGGAAGCCTTTAGACAGCCATACACCCCAATCTGCTGATTTGTGTGGGCATCATGTTTTCTGAGACTCCACCTGCTTTGCAGCCTCACAACCCTTCCTACTATTTTTTTTTCAACTTTAAGGTATTTGTACATTGTGCTGTGTTCTTTTTTATTCCCCTAATTGTAGTGACTCAGTTTGTTTTTCTAGTGCCCACATCCTTTCCCCACAAACTTAGAGTATTGGAAACATGGTATAGTGGAAAGGAAACCTAGACTCTAATTCTGGCTTTGCCATTCAGCTTCCCATGTAATTCGGGGGGACTTGGGTCAATTTCTGGGCCTCAGTTTTCTCATCTTAAAAATAGGAGGGTTAGATTAATTTTTTCTAAAGTGTTTTGCTTACCATTGTTAATATGGGAGATGATTTCATTTAGTTAGTTAATGTCATTTTATTTTATTTCATTTTGGGAGAGGGGGGTGATGATTTTAGATCGTCCATAACATATACTTTGGGGCACCTGGGTGGCTCAGTTGGTTGAGAGTCCAACTTCAGCTCAGGTCATGATCTTGTGTTCGTGGGTTCCAGCCCTGCACTGGAGTCTGTTCTGATAGCTCAGAGCCTGGAGCCTAAATTGGATTCTGTGTCTCCCTCTCTCTCTGCCCCTCCCCTGCTCATGCTCTGTCTCTCAAACAATAAAACATTAAAAAAAATTTTTAAATATGTATTGTTAATAAGTATGCATGTAGTTTTTAAATTTTTTTTAAATGTTTATTCATTTTTGGCAGAGAGAGAGAGAGAGAGAGAGAGAGACAGAGCATGAGAGGGGGGAGGGGCAGAGAGAGAGGGAGACAGAATAGGAAGCAGGCTCCAGGCTCTAAGCTGTCAGCAGAGAGCCCAACGCGGGGCTCAAACCCACAGACCGCAAGATCATGACCTGAGCCAAAGTCGGACACTCAACCAACTGAGCCACCCAGGCGCCCCATGCATGCATGTATTTTAATGCACATTAGAAAAATACATAATTGTTATATCAAACAACTGAAATTATATTTTAATCAAATTAGTAGATGATTTAATGATAATTAGACTTTTTTTAATGTTTATTTTTGAGACATGAGCAGGGGAGAGGCAGAGGGAGAGGGAGACACAGAATCTGAAGCAGGGTCCAGGCTCTGAGCTGTCAGTACAGAGTCCAACGCAGGGCTTGAACCCATGAACCATGAGATCATGACCTGAGCCTAAGTCGGAGGCTCAACCAACTGAACCACCCAGGCACCCAATGGTAATTAGATTTTTTAAGTGAACTGACTTATTTATAAGTAATTTTGATTTTAAAGTTTGTTTGTTTATTTAAGTCATCCCTACACCCAGTGTGGGGCTTGAACTCACAACACTGAGATGAAGAGTCAAGTCTCATGTTCTTCTGACTGAGCTAGCCAGATGCCCCTAAGCAATTTATTTAGAATTCACTTAAACTAGTAAGCATATTCAAGTGGTGACTGAGTATGGCAAAAATTGGGAAGATGGGGATACATAATAGTGGTATGGAAGGAGTTTTATGATTTGCCTCACTGGTTTACAGGAAAGCTGCCTTTCCCAAGTTTCCTTGATGTTGGGTTGGAGTCATGTGCCTGAATTCTGGCCAATGAAATGTGAACACAAGTCATGTGTCACTTCTGGGAGAAGCCGGTGTTCCCCTCTCCATCTTTCTATTCTCTTGCCATAGCGGATTTGGAGGTTATGGCAGTATCACAATATGGAAAGAACTTAGAACTTTGAATGATCAGATAAACGAAAGTGTCTAGCAAACCAGACTAAGAAATAAACTTTTGTTGTGTTAAGCCACAGAGATTTCTGCTCATTATCTTAATATAGTTGATCTCATCCTGACTAACACAAAGCATGTTAACATAATCAAGTTCCATTTAGCTTTAAAATTCTACGTTCTCTTCTTTTGTCTGTTCCCTTCTTGTTCGGTTTTAACTTATACCTTTTTCTGGCCCTCTAACTTCAAAGAAGGTCCTTTTAAATTAATTTGCTTATGTTTTTGTCTTTCCAACCATCTCTATTTTTAGAAGTGGCATTCATTTTAATGATGGCCATAGTTCTGGGTAACTACATAGAACCTTTCTCACATCCAAAGAGGACATGGCAATTCATGTTATTGCCTATTTGTGGTGCCTTTCTGAATAGCATTTGGTGACTGTCAGTTTTCAGAATACTCACATAAAGATGATACTTTCTGGGGCATCCGGATGGCTCAGTCAGTTAAGCATCTGACTTTTTATTCCAGTTCAAGCCCTGGCATCAGGTTCTGCTCTGACAGTGTAGATCCTGCTTGGAATTCTCTGTCTCTCTCTCTTCCTTCCTCCCTCTGTCCCTCCCTTGCCCCTTCCTTGCTCACACTCTCACTCACTCTCTCTTTCAAAAATAAATAAACTTAAAAAAATAAAGATGATACTTTCTGCAGAAACTTGCTAACTATTGATGTCACCATTTGCAATGGTCATGAGCCTGTGTCCTTGGCTTCCTTAAGCCACTCCTCTTACTGTTCTGTGACCAGCCAACTTCTGCTGTTGGTTCCCAAAGTCCACCAGTAAGAGACATTCTTAGAAATTGTGCTATAGGAAGCTCATCTATCAACCTCATTCATAGTATGAACCCTTTTAAAGCTCCAAGTAGCTAGAGAAGACCCCTTTCTTCAACCTTCAGCATAATCCAGAACAGCTACTTGATGAAAATCATCATTTTAGTCCTTGGAAGCTGATTACATTTTTGAACTTCATGACTTAATGTTGGTTTGTGTTGTCTGTTTTTGTCACTTAGTGATCATAGATATTTGTAAAAAACAAAAACAAAACTATTTTTTTCAAGAAGGTCTGATTTAAGGTCTGGGTCAAATCACAGCCTATTCTAATCACAGACACTGCTCTATATACCTTCTATTTGTAAGGTATGCAACATTCTTATCTGCCTGTTCCCCAAAGGACATTACCTTTTGATTCAATTTGCTTTTCTAGTGCTTGATAAATCAATGTATTAAATGTGCAGCTCAGGCAGACCTAAGAGACAGTTTTTAACAATATTAGCTAATGAAAATTTTGAAATTATGTACAGTATTTTCTTTACTCAATATAACAGAAATCTAGTTTATCTTGAGACTCAGTACATATACTAGTGGTGACCCTTCAAATGGTACAGGAAAGCAATGGCTTTTGCTCTGTGAGTTCATAAATGATGATTGGTTTGCTATTTATATTCTAGAAACTTCCAAAAATACTTTGAAGATTATCTTAGAACTAATAAAAATCATTATTCATTCAAAATACGGTATGTGTGACAATATTGACATCTGTTGGTAATCACAAAACCATGAATAGAATTATAGAATATTATAACTTAATATATAATATTAAATAAATATACTAAATATGTTAAATATTATATAATCTATAATATTAATATATAGTATTATAGAAGAGTGGAAATGGAAGACAACAATCAACCATATGTCTCAGCCACTTGTTTGACAGAGAAGAGAAAACTGGGGCACACACACAAAATATTTTATTTCTTGTGCAAACTTATCGATATAATATATAATTTGTCAGTTTTGAGATATAATGCATATACTATATAATTTGCCAGTTTTAAGTGCATAATTCAGTGGTTTTTAGGGTGTTCAAAAAGTGACACAATCATCATTAAAATCAATTTTGGAACACTTTCATCAACCAAAAAGAAACCACATACCCATTAACAGTCACTACCAATTTCCCCTCACTCTCCTAGCCCTAGGCAAATGCTGATCTACTTGCTGCCTATTGATTTGATACTTCATTTAAATGGAAACCTGTAGGGGCACGGGGGGGGGGGGGGGGGTCAGGCAGTTGAGCATCCGACTTCAGCTCAGGTAATGATCTCATGGTTCATGGGTTCGAGCCCCGCATCAGGCTCTCTGCTGATAGCTCAGAGCCTGGAGCCTGCTTCAGATTCTGTGTCTCCCTCTCTCTCTGCCCTTTCCCCACTCACACTTTGTCTTTCTCTCTCTCAAAAATAAATAAACATTAAAAAATTTTAAATGGAACCATGCAATATGCAGTCTTTGGTGATGCCTTCTTTCACTTGACAAATGTTTTTGAGCTTCATCCATGTTGTAGCAGGCACCACCATTCCCTTTTAACCGCTGAATTATTTTTCTATTGTATTGTTGTATCACATTTTGTTTATCTATTCATCCATTGATGGCCATTTGGGTTGTCTCTATATTTTGGCTATTAAGAACAATGCTGCTATAAGAATTCATGTGTAAGTTTTTATGTGGGTGTAAGTTTTCATTTCCCTTAGATATATACAGTAATACAATTACTAGATCCTGTGGTGATACTATGTTACCTTATAAAGAACTGCCAGTTTTCGAAACCCGCTACACCATTTTATATTCCTGCCAGCAGTGTAACAGCGTTCTGCTTACTCCATAACTTCACCAAAATTGTTACCTGCTTTTTTTTTATTATTATATTAGCCATCCTAGTCCGTGTGAAGTGGTATCTTATTGTGGTTTTCATTTGCATTTCCCTCATGGCTAGTGATGTTGAGAATCTTCTCATGCACTTATTAGCTATTTGTATATTTCTTATGACAACATATCTGTTCAGATTCTTTGCCCATTTTTAAATTGGTGTATTTGTCTTTTATTATTGAGTTGTAAAAGTTCTATATATATTAAATTTTTTTTTTACTGTTTATTTATTTTTAGACAGAGAGTGAGTAGGGGAGGAGCAGAGAGAGAGGGAGACACAAAATCCAAAGTAGGCTCCAGGCTCTGAGCTGTCAGCACAGAGCCCGCTGCAGGACTTGAACTCACGAACCATGAGATCATGACCTGAGCCAAAGTTGGACATTCAACTGACTGAGCCACCCAGGCGCCCCAAGTTCTATATATATTTAAATACAAGTCCCTTATCATATATATGATTTCAAATATTTTCTCCTAGTCTATTGGTTTTCTTTTCATTTTCTTGATGGTGTCCTTTGAAGCATAAAAATTTCTAATTTTTTGTGTTTTAGAGAGAGAGAACACAAGAGCAGTGAAGAGAGGTGGGGGGGGGGGCCCGCGCCCCCCCGGCCGCCAATCCCAAGAAGGCTCCATGCTGAGTGTAGAGCCTAACATGGGGCTCAATCCAAAGACCCTGGGATCATGACCCGAGCCAATATTAAAAATCAGGAACTCAACCGACTGAGCCACCAGGCTCCCCCCAAATTTTTTAATTTTACTAAAGACCCATTTGTTGCGTGCACGCACGTGTGTGTGTGTGTGTGTGTGTGTGTGTGTGTGGTTTGTGCTTTTGATGTTATATCCAAGACACCATTGCTTAATCCATGGTCACATTGATTATGCTTATATTTTCTTCCAAGAATTTTTCTAAAACTTTTATTTTCTTTTATATTTTTACAAAAGCTTTACTTTTCATATTTAGGTATTTTATTTCTTACATTTAGGTCTTTTGTCTATGTTGAGTTAACTTTGTATATTATATCAGATAGGGGTCCAACTTCATTCTTTTGCATGTGGATATCCAGTTGTCCCAGCACCATTTGTTTAAAAAAAACAAAACAAAAAATCCAAACCTATTCCTCCCCCTAATGAATTATCTTAGCAACTCAGCCAAATATCAACTGATTGTAAATATGACAGTCATTTATGGATTTGAGTCAATTGATCTACATGTCTGTCTTTATGCCAGTACCACACTGTCTTGATTATTGTAGCTTTGCAAAAAATTTTGAAATTAAAAAGTGTGAGACCTCCAACTATGTTATTTTTCAGGACTATTTTGACTGCTCTGGATAATTTATGTCTCTGAAAATTCTAGGATCAGATTATCAATTTCTGTAAACAAGGCAGCTGAACTTTTGTTATAGTTTTAAGTGAATCTGTAGATTGCTTTAAGTACTATTGCTATTTTAACAATAGCTAAAAGTCTTTGAATCCATGAACAGGAGTTGTATTTCCATTTTTTTTTTAGTTCTTCTTTCTTCTTTATTATCTAGGTCTTTAATTTCTTTCAACAATGTTTTGTAGTTTTCAGTGGATATGTTTTGCATTGCTTTAAGTTTATTCCTAATTATTTTATTCTCTTAAATGTTATCATAAATGGAATTATTTCTTTGATCTCATTTTTGGATTTTTCATTGCTGTGTATCATACAATTTTTTTTTGTATACTGATCTTAGATACTAACATTTGTCGAGCTCATTTATTAGTTCTAACAGTTTGTTTAGAATTTTCTACATACAAGATCATGTCATCTAAAAATGGAGAAAATTCTACTTTCTCTTTTTCAATTTAGGTGGCATTACTTCCTTTTCTTTCCTAATGCCCTGGCCTAAGAATTTGGTACAATGTTGGATAGAAGTGCCATAGCAGATATCCTGTCTTTTTCCTGATCTTAAAGAGAAACATTCAGGTTTTCATCAATCAGTATGATATTAGCTGTGGGTTTTTCCTAGCTGCTCTTTGTCAGGTTGAAGAAGGTCCCTTCTACACCTAATTTATTGAGTGTTTTTATCACGAAGTGATGTGGACTTCTATCTAATGCTTTTTCTGCATCTATCAGCATGATCATGTGGTTTTTCTACTTGATTCTATTTATATGGTGTATCACATCAACTGATTTTCAGATGTTACACCAACCTTGCATTCCTGGGATAAACTCCATTCAATCATAATGTCTAATTCTTTTTATATGTTGTTCTATTTGCTTTGCTAACTTTTTTTTTGAAGACTTTTGTATCTATTCATAAAAGCTATGATCTATAGTTTTCTTTTCCTATAATGTTTTTCTCTAGTTTTGATATCAGGACTTGTAGATGGTTTATTATTTTTAAAGTATGGAAATCACTGAAAAAAATGCAGAGAATGGGAAAGATTAAAAGTTGGAAAGTGTAAATCTCTTGCCCTGTCCCAAGTTCACTGTGAATAGGATTAATGTGTGTGTGTGTGTGTGTGTGTGTGTGTGTATGTGTGTGTGTGTGTGTGTGTGTGTGTGTGTGTTTAGAAGTGTGTGGTTTATAAATGCAAAGTGGTTATCTGAGACAATCTGAGGTTCTGAGATCACATGATTCAAAAGTAACATAATCATCTTCAGATTCTTGGTTTCCTGACTCCTAACCCAGTGAAGATCACCAGCTTAGGAATCAATGCACTTTTAGAGGTTTTCCAATCCTTTGTGACACATTTAAACAAGATTCCACAAAATAGATTAAATCAAATTAGTCTATTGATGATGAATATTGATCATCAACTTTGCTCTTAGCTTGAATATCAATATACCTTGTCAAACAATCCCACTCACCTTTTAAATTTAATGTATTACTCAACATACCCAAACTTATTTCATCGTATATATATTTTTAACCAATCCATTTTTTAATATTTAAATTTTTACATTATAGAACTAAACTGAAATTTATTCACATTCCACTCCTATATTTCTTATCTACAAACAGATATAACATTCATGAGTCAAAAAACCCAAAACAAAACTAAAAGCAGGGAAAAGCTTATAAAACTAAATACGGATCTGAGCGCTAACAGCTGAACAGAGAATGTGATTTTTAATTTTTAGAGGATAATAAAGTTGTGTAGAAGCTGAATACTTAAAAATTATTTAAAACCTGGAATCACTGACCATAAATTACATATCATGGAAAAGAGCAAAAAGGGATGTGTGTGTTTGTGTATGTATATATGTATATATTTATATTTATTTATATATAAATAATTTGGTTGCAAACCAAATTTCTTACCATAAGTGATTATATTACATAGAGTGACATGGGTGGCTGTAATAACTGACCCCAAAATGTTAATAGCTTCAAAAATAAAAATTTATGTATTTGGCTCACCAAATGATCTAGTACGGGTAGGAGGCCTTCCTGATTAGACACGACATCTCTTCTAAATGGTGGATCAGGTACCCGGGCTTTTTCCATCTTCTAACTCTGCCATCATCAGCACATGGTTTCCAAGACACCTGCAACATACACCTTCCAAAGGTGATACCGCATCTGTATGGAGCTACAAAAGGGAAAAGAGTATAGAAGATCACGTGTTGGAGGTTTATGTGGACCAGATCTGGAAGTGATGCACATCATGTCTGCTTACATTCTATTGCCAGACATAGGACAGTGCTTCACTGCAAGGAAAGTTGAGAACTGCAGTCTCACTATGAGCCCAGAAAAAATAAGAAACAGGTTTGGTGACTATCCATCCACTCTTGGCCACAAATATCTTCTCCTCTGAGAAATTTAGTTGAATTAAAAAAAAAAAAATTTTAATGTTTGTTTATTTTTGAAAAAGAGAGACTGAGACAAAGCCTGAGTGGAGGAGGGGCAGAGAGAGAGGGAGACACAGAATCTAAAGCAGGCTCCAGATTCTGAGCTGTCTACACAGAGCCCAATGTGGGGCTTGAATTTACGAATCACGAGATCATGACCTGAGCCGAAGTCAGACAGTTACCAACTGAGCCACCCAGGTGTCCCTAGAGTCAGAAATTTTTATTCTAAAACTTTTCCCCTAAAGTGAATGCCTAAGGGTTCCTGGGTAGCTCAGTTGATTAAGCCTCCGACTCTTGATTTTGGCTCAGGTCATGATCTTATGGTTCATGAGATCAAGCCCTGCATTGGACTCTGAATTGGCAGTTTGGGGCCTGTTTGGGATTCTCTCTCTCTCCCTCTCTCTCTACCCCTCGAGTGCTCTCTTTCTCAAAATAAATGAATAAACATTTTCAAAAAATTTTAAGTGAATGCCTAATATTTTTTATTAAATCTCTCTCTTGTCCTAATTTTAGAAACTAGAATTTTAGATTCAAGATCCTTTTAGCCATCTTTAATGCAGTTTTGAAAAATGGATAACAACAAATTACTTTTATACCAAATTTTAATTATTTACCATATATGTAGGCAAAGATTATGCATATCTGTAAAAGTTTCTGATGCATATGTGCATGTGTGTGCATGTGTGTGTGTCTTATCTAACTAGATCTGAATTCCATAAAGGAAGAAAAGAGCATGTCTTAATTTTGTACCCCAGCACTTAGCATGATATCTAGAACAACCTACACATTCATTTATTCAGCAAATGCTTATTAAGAGGCTACTATGTAAAGGTGCATGTGTTAGGCAGTAGAGTGTAAAGAAGGCAATAAAGACATTGCCCTATCCTTGCAAAGCTTACAGTCAAGAATTCCTTACCAAGCAACAAGGTAAACTAGAGAGGCTGAAACTCTTTCCCTGCGTAACATCTGACAGTGTCCCATAAAATATTTAAGACATTATTGTGGTGGCTTTGTAATATGTCTGTCAACTTGGCTAGGCTGACCTATATTTTCCAGAGTTCCCTTTCCTGGGTGATTCCAATTAAGGGTGGACCACAAGAGAGATTCGGAGAGAGGAGATGAGGCAGCAAATATACTGTGACTCATACATGTTGCTCTGCTGGCTTACCCTATTGTCTTGAGAAAATAGTCACACCAATGGCTCCCCCTTAGCTCCTCCTAGATCTTCCTTCAGCTCTCTGACTCCTAGGCCAGGTGTGTGTGTGTTTAGCTCTGTGAAAAAGACCCTGGCACCTGCAGCACACTCATACCACCGAAAGAGACCAAAAGAACTATCAGGGTCTTCAGTCCATCTCCATGGGTTCTCCAAATTGTTTTTTCTCTCCACCTCTTCACATCTAGCTTCCCTTGCCCTCGTTATACTTGAGATGAGTTTGTGACTTTCAGCAATATTTCACTGAAGGTTTAAAGAATAATGTAACTATGACACAATGGGGCTATTAAAACACCTAGCCATATCCAAAGAAGATACACAAAAGGCAGACAGATAGATGAAAAGATGTTCAACATCATTAATCATCAGGGAAATGTGAGTCAAAGCTATAGTGAGATACTACCTCATACCTGTTAGGATGGCCATTATCCAAAAACAAAGAAAATATTGGCAAGGATCTGGAAAAATTGGAATCTTTGTACTCTATTGGTGAAAATGCCAAATAGTACAGCCACTATTAAAAACAGTATGAGGTTCCCAAAAAAACTGAAAATAGAACCACCATATGACCCAGCAATCCCACTTCTACGTATTTATCCAAAGGAATTGAAATTAATATCTTAAAAAAATATTAGCACTCCCATGTCCATTATTGCACTATTCACAATAGCTAAGATGCATAAACAACCTAAATGTCCATTGAAGGATTAATGGATTTAAATTTGTGGTTCAGACATACAATAGAATATTATTCAGCCTTAAAAAAGGAGAAAGTTGGGGCACCTGGGTGTCTCAGTTGGTTGAGCCTCTGACTCTTGATTTCAGCTCAGGGTCATGGGATCGAGCCCCATGTAGGGCTCTGGGCTGAGTGTGGAGCCTGCTTAAGATTCTCTCTCTCTCTCTCTCTCTCTCTCTCTCTCTCAGCCCCTCTCCCCCACTTGCGACTATCTCTCTAAAGTAAAAAAAAAAATAATTAAAAAAATAAAAACTCAGGCCTCCATGTGGTTGGAGGTCAAACTCAACAGCCACCAAGAAAACTCTTTGGGCCTTTCCACTCTGCAAACCCAAGCCTAATTAAACCTCAGCTCTCCTAGATTCACTTTCTTTCTCATCCCTGAATGACTGATAGAACCATGGATTTCCTTGAGAAAGATTCTACTCCATACCCCCTAGTTATGTCTCATCCTCTGAGACCAGAGAAGTTAATCAATGATAATATTCTGAAATCTTATATATTTCCTAATCTTTTTTTTTTTATTTTTTTAAACGTTTATTTATTTTTGAGACAGGGAGAGACAGAGCATGAACAGGGGAGGGTCAGAGAGAGAGGGAGACACATAATCCGAAACAGGGTCCAGACTCCAAGCTGTCAGCACAGAGCCCAACGCGAGGCTCAAACTCACCGACCACGAGATCATGACCTGAGCCGAAGTCGGACACTTAACCAACTGAGCCACCCAGGCACCCCTAATTTCCTAACCTTAATCCTAATTTAATAATTTCCTAATGTCTGAACTATTCTGTCTCAAAAAAAATATCAGGGGTTCAATATGTTGCCGCACCAATCAACTGCCTTTCCTTTTCACACTCTGTCCTCACGTATTAAAAAGAGAGATGAGCCTATATGTTTATGTAGTAGAAGCCCAGTTCCCCAGCTTGCTATGAGGAGGCACATAGACAAGAATACTGTATGTGTTAGGGTAATGTGAGCTGCTGTAACAAATAAGACATATTTCAACAAAATAGCTTATTTTTCTTTTATTTAATGATGAAACATAGTGTTCCAAGTCTGCAGGTAGTGTTTCTCTTTGAGGCAGTTCAGGGATGCAGGCTTCTTTCATCTTGGGGCCCTGCCCTTCTCTAGACTCTTTGTCAACTTCATCAATGAAGGGAAAGGAGAAAGAGAGGCTCAGGGAAGACCTATTCACTTCTTAACATGCCTTGCCCTGGAAATGACACACTTCCACTTACATATTTTTGACAAGAACCAATCACATGGGCACAACTAATTGTAAGGAAGACTAGGAAACCGTCTAGCTCTGTGCTCGGAAACAAAGAGGAAGCAGTTTATAAACAGAAAGCAGTTTTTCACAAACACACTCACGCACAAATAATCAAGGAACAATCCATTTCTGTCCCTAGGTTACCTCCATTCAAACTTCGTGGGGAAAATTATCAACTTCTGCTGGACCACACTTGTGCTGGCACACTCAACTTACTTAACAAAATATTTCACAAATTGGTCCAAAGCAAGTACATTTATATTACTCCCTTGTACTCAGAGCTCCCTGAGCAGTAAGTAGAGAGGTTCATGATCTAAATTCACAAGACTAAAAGCAAAATAATCCATCCCAAGACAAAGAAAAATTTCCCCTAAAGACTAATTCTTGCCTCTCATATTATGAGCTGAAACCAAATTCAACTTCAAAATAGCAGTGCTCTATCTTCAAAAAACCAGATTTTGGCTCCCTGTTATAATTAAATTGTAAAGTCTCTGGGAATTCTTCAACTTCGTACGTTACATGATGACTCACACAGTATATTTGATGAACTAGGTTGTCAATAAACATTTGTAGACTTGCACTTATTTGGTGTCAAGGATCTTCTTAGGTATTTTTGAAGTACGGAACAAACCTGGGATAGAGATTTACAAAGACCCTTTAATCCTTATTTGTATGCATGAAATACTCTATAATTTTTAAATAATAACAAATTACTACTTTACACAATATTAATGTGCTGAAGTCAGGAATTTCCTAAATGAGTTTCCTCTTGTGAATTAGCCAGGGCAGAAAACATCCACAACTTTCACAGCAAACTGATCGATAAATTACTTCACTGAATTTCTACTGAAACTTTTTTTTGTTCCACATGAGGATGTGTCATCGATTGAAATAGTGTCTGTTAAATTTTGAAATAATAAAACAACTCTTTTGCCTACATGGTGAAATGGTCATGTTATGAAGATCTCTGAAAAGACAACCCACAAATTATCTAGGTTTCAGGTCAAATCTCTTTGTCACTAATGCATCCCAAGGATTTGGGGAAGTTACATTTTCTCTTCGACGCTCAGTGTCATCTTCTATGTAATCAAAGTTTGGACTAAGGAATTCCTAAGAATACTAATGCTTGTAACTTAGCGACCTACAATTTGACTTATGAACAAAAAAAGTAAACTTAAGCTCAAGTACCCCAAACCCAAGCAAAATGAAAAAAAAAAGTTTTTTTGATATACTAATAAGAGAAGAATAGAATAGCTACCGATTAAATGAACAAAATAGGTGATCAAATTGAAAATTTAAGCCTCACCATAATACAAAGCATAGTCTATTGATTTCCTGTTTTTGAAGGTCAATAGCTGGTTGAGGAACTTAAGGATTGAATTTAGAATATTTGCAAATACCCAACTTTCAAAAGCCCAGGCTGTTTTTGAAATCAGCCTGTGCTTGTAACAAACTAAACATAGTTTCGATTTAACTTCAAGATGTGTCCATAACAACTGATTACTCCAAATCTTTCTGTTTTTCTCCCAATGGCAAAATGCAAAAGTTTTAAATACCTCTATAATTACAGTCAACATAGACAGACACAGACAACAGTTTCTAAAATTGCAGCATACTATTTGGCATTCCTGACCTATGGGCTGTCTATAAAGAGCTAGATTAAGAGGCCATCTGGGAAGTGGAATCAAACACCAGATTCCAGGTGTTTGAGAGGCAATACAAAGGTGTTTTCTTTTTCTTCTCAGTATTAAATGAAAATGGCTTTCATATAAGCTACTCTCTAGTTTATATAAAGAAAGTCTGGAAATCTGTCTGAAATTATGTTGTAAATAATATTAAGGGAAGAAACTTTCAGCTTGGAGCTAACAATTAGATATGAGAGTAAACCAAGTCTGATAATCCTGGTAGTTTAGATGGTTTCCACCCCCTTGCCACTCTCTCCCTCCCCCCAAGTCCCACAGGAAATCTAGAGTAATTCAAATCTCTGTAAAATAAGACCCATGATTAAAATAATATGCTCAGTGATCATTATTCTTTATACATTTAGATTAATTCACCTTTTGGTTGTTTGTTTAGTGGTTTTTCCCCTCCCCTTTCCTGTATTCCGTTGGAATATAAGGTTTTTCTATGTTGGTGTGGAAGCTATAGGTTATATTTTTATTCTTCTAGTGGTTTCCCTAAACATACATACTTAGATATAGGTTTTTCTAACATACTTAGATATAGGTTTTTCTAACTTTGTTAGAAAGACAGTTGGAGTGTCTTCTCCAACTGAACAAGACAATGACCCCAGAACATGCAAACATTTCCCATACCCATAAAGTTATTACTATATAGCATTGGTTTCTTCTTTTTAATGCAAGACAGGAATATTATTTTTAATAATCAAATTGCTCTTCTTAAATTTACCAACATCTTTCAACTTGTGTGCGCACTGTTGTTTATTACATCCCTCCTATCCCCTCTGAGTATTCTTGTCATTATGGTATAGTTGTTCTTTTAAAAAGGATATGTGGGTGGAACATATGCCTGAAAATGTCTTCAGTTTTCCCTTACTTTTGAATAATCATTTAGTTGGGAATAAAATTGTAAGTTGTCAGTTATTTTCCCTCAGGACTTTGAAGATGTTTACTTCACTGTCCTCTAAAATGAGGATGAGAAGTCTACTGGAAATTTAATTTTCTTGGTAGGTAATCTTTCTTTGGGATTAGTTGATCTTGAGATTTTTCTTGTTACCCTGGATATTCTGCAGTTTAACTCTGAGGTGGATTTATTTTATTTAGTTATTTGAAACTTGAAATGTACTCTTCATCTAAGGATCCATATCTCTGTTCAGGAAAATTCTCAGCCTCTTTCCCTTCAAATAGTGCCTCTCTCGACTGTCTCTAATCTCATCTTCTACAGAAGCTAGATTCTCTAAATCTACATTTTCAGGATATATGACTTTGGGAAAGCTCCTTTAAAATTCTCAGGCTCAGGTAATATGAGAAAAATTCTAAGAAATGTCTCCAACTTGATAGTGCCTATAGATTATCTAAAAATGACCTTGCAAAGATTCATAGCAAGGTCCACTGGTGAAATTATGGAGCAATGGGAATAAATAAAAGTCCCTAAGATATTCCTTTCACAGTAGCACTGTAAACATAGGAACGACAAAAGTGTTTAACCTAAGGGAAACTTCATTTTATAGGAGATAAATTTGAGACACAGAGAGATTAAGGATGATCTCATTTCAAGCAACTGTCAGATTTAGGACTAACCCCCAATTTTCCTGAATTTCAGCAAAGTACTCTTAATGTTATTGCACATCACCTTTCCCAAACATTAAAAATATCTTAACTGTGATATCAGAATCCATGTTCAGCTCACTGTCTAATCCCACAGTGGAGGATCTTGAATATTGGGAGGCAGTGGGCATCTATCGATAATACCATTGGAATAACGAGGGGTCAACTGAGTCAGCCAGCCACATGGGCGAATTAGCCCTCGAACATCGAGCCTGCCCAAGTTGTCAAACAAGAGTGATTCACTCAAAGAGAAACTACCAGAAATATTGCGAATTAAAAGACTCATTCAATTGACGTGCTGAATATTTGCACACTGATTTTTTTGTGGGTGGCTGCAAAAATAAAGTTTCTACCAATTTCTTAAGAACTGTATTAGAAGAGCTAATTGGTAGAAACTGATTTAACTAAAAGAACCTGTTCATGGGCTAAAGAGTTCCTAATCACAAGTACCAGAGGAAACTGATAACTGATTAAAGAAAAAACAAAAAGGTAAATCAGGCATGGAGGTAATTAGCCAGACAAGATGAACTATGCCAGGAACATGGTTGTTCTTTGAAAGGAAGAGATAAGCAGAGCTGAACAAGAGTCACGCTCTACTTTAATCTTTCAACTGATCAGTAATTTCAGTATTTAAGCTTGTGCTATACACCCAGCACTCTCTTAGAGGTTTCATGTAAAAAAGACCAGAGAATGATTAGCAGCAGCTGAGTTAATAAATATAATACACTGTATTTTCCTTCCCCTGCAAAGTGGAAAAAAAAATGTAGAAGGGAGGAGACCTCTTTTGTCAATTCTGGGTGAGGTAAAGCAGGATGTAATTGGGTTTGCCCACAGGTATGTAAAGAAACAATTCTAGGGGCACCTGCATGGCTCAGTCCATGAAGCGTCCGACATCGGCTCAGGCCATGATCTTATGGTTCGTGGGTTCCAGTCCAGCATTGGGGTCTATGCTGACAGCTCAGAGCCCGGAACCTGCTTCAGATTCTGTATGTGTGTGTGTCTCTCTCTCTCTTCTTCTCCCCAACTTGTGCTCTCTCAGAAATAATAAATGAATAAACTTAAAAAAACCTCTAAGTCAAACAAGTCACATCTTCAACCTTGTTAAAGGAGCCCCCAGAGAACATTTCATAAGCAAGAGAAGAGAAAGGGCACTTCATAGCTGAACCTGGAAGGAAGAATCAAATGTAGATAAATAAACATGGATATGTTAAAGTGGAGATGAAAAATAGCCCTAACCTTGCTGAAGAAAAATGACATTGTCAGTATCTCTACTGTGTCAATAAAGCAAGCTTGGAGGTTTCTAGAGAAAGAAATGTATTTGAAACAACTTTTAGAGGATGAGGGTAGGCAGGTAATAGAGGAAAAACAACAACAGAGTTGATGTACAATGACCAAGAAGGAAATGCAGGTATTTCGTGGGCCATTTGGATTTAATCAAGAGTCTATCGAGCAACTCTCTGTGGTTAGGAGCAGTAGACAAAAGAGGTACCTCTGAGGGCAGGAAAATCTGACTAACAGGACCAGAAGAGTCAAACAGGCTGAAAGGCTCACCCTGAGGTTGTTGAATATTCAGTCCTTGGTGAGGAGGGAGTCTAACATTGCCAGGGGAAATGAACTGTCAAGACTGACAATTACAACTTTCGGTGAATTGGCAAGGAAAGAGTAAGAGGCCAGAACTAATGGTCCTAGGGCAAAAGTGACTAAGCAAACAGAAGGGCTAACTCCAAAGGAAGGTGACCAGTGGTGCCAATTATATTATCCCAAGCGATTTAGAAAACTCGAGTCAGATCTGAGGTAGAGCTGATACCACGGACCTGTTTGAGGGTAGGCAACACAAGAGGAGTCAATAAGCTGCATGAAACAATAGCAAAATGGGAAACAGGGAACCACAGTACGCATCCCCCTTGGCTAGATTCAATAGGAGCAGAGCTTGGGGCCAAAACACCAAGGAACTCTACTTTCCTCTCAATCCTAAATTCACAATTTACCACCATCAAGCTGCTAAAAGGAAGATAATGGCTCTCCTGCCAAGCTCATCTCCAGCTATTCCTCCTGCTACATTTGTGATCCACATACACTGAAATGAATTTAATTCCCCAAACCCACTCCTATTTCTAAGCCTTAAGATACATTGTTCCCTCTGCCTAGAATACCCTTTCCACCCACAACTCTCTTCATCTGGCTAAATTCTGCTCATCTTTTGGGTCGCTGAGTCCTCTCTTCTACCTCTTTGCACTTCCACTATCAGTGCCTTTATCCAGCTGTATTGTAATGATGTGTTTTCTTGTTAACACCGCAGGCTGTGAAGAAACATGAGGAGTCAGGTACATCTTGTTCAGTTTTGGTAACCCAGTATTATATCTATGGCCTCTCATACACAGTAGGTGCTTAATGGTTATTTATTAAATGCATGAATATAATTTCCACTTGTCTCTTTATTAATTTTTTTTAACTTTGCTCAACCATCTTTATTTATTTAATTTTTTTTTCAACGTTTATTTATTTTTGGGACAGAGAGAGACAGAGCATGAACGGGGGAGGGGCAGAGAGAGAGGGAGACACAGAATCGGAAACAGGCTCCAGGCTCTGAGCCATCAGTCCAGAGCCCGACTCGGGGCTCGAACTCACGGACCGTGAGATCGTGACCTGGCTGAAGTCGGACGCTTAACCGACTGCGCCACCCAGGCGCCCCTCAACCATCTTTAGATCTGTGTGTTCTTTTCGAGCATCTTTTCTGATCTTTTTGAACAACGAAAGTTTTCAGAATTGAGAATTTGCTCCTCTGGTATCTTAATGTCCAAAAAAGAATTTCTTTTCCGGAGTCCCTAGGAAGGAAACCAGTATTTTCAAAAATATAGGAGAATTTAACAAAAATAATAATCCAGGAGTCCATGCCTCCTGTGACAGCTGAAATAAATATACTGCCTTAGTCATCGCTATTCTCTTAAAACGGTTTGAGGAAACATGTTTTGCTTTTTGTTTTAAACAGGAACAGATTGCTCAGGGTTTGGGGGAGCCAGACACGAATCCGAAAGCCCTTCCTCTTTCATTTTACAAGTCCTTGCTCTCTGCCCAGCCCTGAGATATTTACTGAGTTGCAGATGAAGCAACCTTCTTTCTCTTCTCCAGGTGGCCTTGTGTGGTGGTGAAGAGTAAAAGAAATCACGAGCACTCCTTCAGCAGCCAGCCTTGAGACAGGTTAGCACAGAAGGAGGAGGGCCATGAATTCTGTTCACCCTGGACCCAGGACACTCTGAACCCAAGTGGCCCGAGTCCAAACTTGGAGAGGGAATTGTGGGTGAAAATTAACTCCTCAGCTGCTTGACGAGCTTAGCAAACTGTGGAATGTTATTAATCACCAGATAAAAGAAGTAGCAAGCAGCTGCTCTCTGTGCTAGACGTCCTCTGGCATTTTCCCATTGGCTCTGGAGCAACCTGTTCTTTTTAACATTTTTGACAGTGTATGGAGGGAAATCAACATTTACCAAATTCTCTTTATGTGTCAGGCACTGTGCTAAGTGCTTCACTTGCATTATCTTATTTAATCATCCAACAACCATGCAAGGTATTTTTATCCTTTTGTTACGAGGAAATTGATGCTCAAGGGAAGAAGTAACTTTTAGCCCCTTAATAAATAATAGAGCCTAGGTTCAAACCTAAATCTAATGAAGTCAAATCCCAGTATTTTCTTCCTTCTGCACCTGGGGATTTGTACCTTGAAATGATAGAAATGTGTCCAACCTTTTGGAGGTAACCCAAAATTTAAAGAGGTTCTACACAGCTCATATCATCATAAAAGCCACTCTGTAGGTAGGTGATCAATAGTTGATCCTAGCCAGAATATTGTCTCCAACTGTACTGATACAGTAAGACTTTTCTGAAAGAGAATCTTGACAAAGGCTAGATGTTTATCCAAATAATCCAACTTCCCTTACCAATTGAGGATGATTCTGACACCCAGAAATTAAGTATTCCCATTTTAAACAACAACCATTAGCACTTAGAATTTCCCTTACCATTGAATATCTATATCTTATAGCATCTCTCAAGGGATAATATAATGAGGTATCTTCCTCACTACAGTCTGAACTCCTAAAGGGCAAAGATGGCAGAGAAAATAGCACTTTTGTGTTGGTTAACCCAAGTCCTGTCACTCATGGCCACTCATTAAATGTTTGTTGGATTAGGGGCGCCTGGGTGGCTCAGTTGGTTAAGCATCCGACTTCAGCTCAGGTCACGATATCACAGTTTGTGAATTCAGGCCCCACGTCGGGCTCTGCGCTGACAGCTCAGAGCCTGGAGCCTGCTTCAGATTCTGTGTCTCCCGCTCTCTCTACCCCTCCCCCACTCACACTCTGTCTCTCTAGCTCTCAAAAATAAATCAACATTAAAAACAAACAAACGTTTTGTTGGATTAGTCTAGCAAAGACCACAATTGTGAAAACAACCCCAGCTATAATGCAATTTGATAAACGCTGTGATGAAAATAGATTCAAGATGATGTGCGGGCATGTAGAAACAATTTATTTTAAAGAGGAAGGGCTGTTTGGGAAAGTTGCACAATGAAATGAGTTCACCAGGTAGAGAAGGAATAAGAAGAAGGGTATTTCAAAAATAGAGAAACTTAAGCCAAGACAAGACGGCAGAAAAGAACAGCAAGAAGCTGGAAGAGGAACTCATGGATTTTCTTCTTGAACTTTTGAGAGAGGTAGAAGAAAAGGAACAAGCATTAAAAGAATTAAGAATATCCGTCAACAATATCAAAGCACACCTAATTATTTCTTTACATTTTGTGCTTAGTATATCATTTAAGATATAGTTGTTGTGCAGAGGCTATAAAACCTCTGGATGAAGAGGCCATCCTCATAGACTTTATTCCTAATATCATTTGTAGGGTTGTAGGGGAAAGTGTGGTTGAACATCCCATTGGGCAAAGAACGTCAATACTGAGGAAAACTTTTTGCAAGATGGAGATACTCTCCGCCTACCAAGAGTGAGAAATGAAGGGCTGTCTGTAGTATTTGCACATCAACATCATCCCCGAACCAGTTCTTTCAGGGACCCAATGCCAAGCACAATGAGGGGAAGTGACACAAAAATAATCAGACCTCCTCTCCCACAATCTAAGGAGCCCCAGAATGGTGGTTCTAAGCCTTGTCTACATGTTAGGATCACTCAGGGCACTTTCAAATACCCTCATGTTCAAGCCACACCACTGACCCATTGATTCAGAATCTCTGGAGATGGAACTAGGCATCATTATGCTTTAAATCTCCTTGGGTGATTCCAATGTGCAGCGAAGTTTAAGAATTGCTGCTCTGGGGCACCTGGGTGGCTCAGTCGGTTGAGCATCAGACTCTTGATTTTGGCTCAAGACATGATCTCATGGTTAATGGGATGGAGCCCTGTGTAGGGCCCTGAGCTGATAGTGCGGAGTCTGCTTGGGATTCTCTCTCTCCCTCTCTCTCTGCTCCTCCTCAATGTAGGCACACACACTCCCATGAGTGCTCGCTCACTCTCCCTCTCTCTCTCTCAAAATAAATAGACATTAAAAAAAGAAAAGAATTGCTGCCTCAGAGAGTGGAGAAACTGGTGGGAAGCTGGGATGGTAAAGGATTCGGTAGATTTGTGTGAGGTGATTCTCAGACAGGATGGCTGTGGCTCACACTAGGAAAAACGTGGTGTAACAGATTGGCCTCTGTTAGCTACATAGCAAGGATCATGGAGACAAGGTCCATTTGGAGCATGGTTACCATGCATGAAAGACACCATCTAATAATGGATCATTGTTACATAACAGCAAATTCTGATCTATTCTTATTCCCAAGGACAATAATGCAAATTTCCTTCTGAGAAGAGTCATGGCACTGTGTAAGAACACGGAGTACGGAATGTGATATAGCACACGAGTGCAGTTTCACAGACTGCTTGTCCATTAAATCATATGATTTCTCCAACACCACCTACACTCCTGAAGGTTCTGCTGAACAACAGCATGTATTGGCCAAAATAATAAAAGTGGGGCGGGGGGAACCTTAACTGATTTCAAAAGAAAATGTATCTTTAGGGCAAAAGGACAATGCTTTTAGATAAATAGGTGTGTGCATATATGCTTGTAACAGCCAAAGAGGAAACACAAAGAGTTTCTTTTTTCTTAATCAGAAAAGGGAAACCTTTTTGCAGGGTTAAATCAAATGTTTCTTTAACAGTGCTTATGTACTGTATTCGGCATGTATTGGGCACTTGGGTGGCTCACTTCGTTGAACATCCGGCTGAACAACCTGGAATATCAGAACCAGGTTGTGGGTTCGAGTCCCACATCAGGCTCTGTGCTGACAGCTCAGAGCCTGTAGCCTGCTTCGGACTCTGTGTGTGTGTCTCTCTATCTGCTTCTCCTCTGTTCATGTTCATTCTCTCTCTCTCTCTCTCTCTCTCTCTCTCTCTCTCTCTCACTCATTTAAACTCCACATGTGAGTGAAGTAATACTGTTATTTGTCTTTCTCTGACTTATTTCACTTAGCATTATATTCTCTAGATTCATCCATGTTGTTGCAGATGGCAAGATTTCGTTCTTTTTTATGTCTGAGTAATATTCCATTGTACAGTACACCGCCTCTTTATCCATCCATGTATTGATGGACGTGAGCTGCTTCCATAATTTGGCTATTGTAAATAATGCTACAATAAATATAGAGGTATATATATCTTTTTGGATTCGTTTTTTTGGATTCTTTGGGTAAATACCTAGTAGTAGAATTACTAGATCTATGGTAGTTTTATTTATAATTTTTTGAGGAAGCTCTATACTGTTTTCCACGGTGGGTGCACCAGTTTGCACTCCCACCAACAGTGCAGAAATGTTCCTTTTTCTCCACACCCTTGCAAACATTTGTTATTGTGTTTCTGATTTTAGCCCTTCTAACAGGTGTGAGGTAATATCTCATTGTGGTTTTGATTTGCATTTCCCTGATGATGATTGATGTTGAGTATCTTTGCATATGTCTGTTGGCCATCTATATATCTTCTTTGGAGAAATGTGTGTTATGTCTTCTGAGATGAGTATTTTATGCCTTCAGTATTACCTTTTATAAAGCAAACTTCTCTTCTCCCATAATTCACTGGGCTGCAGCACACAGATACTCCTGAAGAGAGCAAACTGCCCTTTGTTTCCTGTCCCTGCAACACTTCCTGAATAGAGCCTATTAACCAGGAGACCCTTCTTCCTCCAAGAACCTTGATGGATTTGGGAATGAAACTTGGAAGGTGTGGATGGTTCACTTCAGCCTAATTCATGGAACCAGGAGGCCCCAGCATCTGGTTTACTAAATTACTTTTATCACTGTGCTTTATAGGAATGTCATGACAAAAGTCGTGTGCAAATTAGGTAAAGTACTTGAAAACAGGTTTTTTTCAATGTAACTGTTTTGAGAAGTTCAAGTTCTACTCAGTCCATGCTAGTCACTCTGGCTTCCTATCACCACTAGAAGAGAGCTGCCTCTACCTATAGCTGCAAATACCCTTATTTGTTTATTCTCTCTACTTCTAACCCCAATCCAAAAGGTAAATACATCCCTGAGTTCTCTCTGACCCTAGGAAAGCAAAGTCTTGTGCTGTATGTGCCTTTGATAAACTCATTTGTTTTAGGTCGTCTTCCTAGTCACCAGATCCTCATCTCAATAGGTTCTCTGAGCTCCAGCCACTAAGTCACCCTGCAGGTGTTCATGGGCTGTGCCCTTTTAATCTCTGTCATCCAAGCCTCTCTGAATTCTAACAATTTTTCTCTTGGACTAATTTTATTAACTGTTCCTAACACCTTCTAAGTTGTTTCTCCAGAGTTGTGTGCATTCTCTTCTATATCTTATACAAAGCCTTTTTTTTTTTCTTTTCAGATTCAAGGAACAAAACCCATGCACACTTGACAGACACAACAGAGGCTTCATTGAGAAGATCTAGGATAATGGAATCTAATGGTTTCATCAGGGATGGGGGGACTATGAAATGGAAAGGAGAGAAAATCTTTTCTCTCTGGGGCTCCTCAATACCTCCTCACCTCCTCTTTGCTTCCTTATACTTCTTTATTACCTGACTGCAAAGTGGCCAAGACAGTCACCTCACAGCTCCCAAGTGTGTATCAACTCACTTCAAATCCCAGAGTCTAGGACTTAAGAATCTAACTTTAAAACCGCCAAACTTCAGTGAGTTCTTCACTCTTGGTTCAATAAGCTGTGGCCTGAGTAGGTAGGAAATCATGATTTCTGGAGCAGCTAGTGGGTAAAAGAGAATCTATTTGCAAAGGAGTGGTTATATGGATATGTATAATACAGAGGATCTTCAACTACAATGGTTTGACTTAAAATTTTTCAATTTTATAGGGATGTGAAAGCCATATGCATTCAGTAGAAACTGCACTTCAGTTTTTGAATTTGGATCTTTTCCTGGGCTAGCAATTTGTGGTGCGATATTCTCTAGTAATGCTGGGCAGCGAGCCGCAGCTCCCAGTCAGCCATGCGGTCAGGAGGGTAAACACTGACGATACACTTAGAACCTTGCTGTACCCATATTACCATTCTGTTCTTCAGTTCAGTACAGTTTTCAGTAAATTACACGAGATATTCAACATGTGACTATGAAATAAGCTTTGCATCAGATGATTTTGCCCAACTACAGGCTAACACAGGTATTCTAAGCATGCTTAAAGTAGGCTAGGCTAAGCCATGATGCCGGGTGGGTTTGGTGCATTAAATGCATTTTCAACTTAGGATATTTTCAGCTTATGATGGGTTTATCAGGGTGTAAAACCATCTTAAGTCAAGGAAGATTTGTATTATAAAAGCCACTTACCTTTCCCTAGAATTTCTTTGGCCCTGCCAGAATTTAGGATTTTAATCCAGATCTTTGTAACAGAGGCATCTTGTCCTGAGATGATGTTTTCCAAACATGTTAAAAGCAAAGAAAGGTTTTTTTTTTTTTCTTAATCAAAAGATTTCACTGTAACCCAAGATGTAAAACAGACAAACAGCAGAGTTGTTCTGGTTGAACAGGGAAGGAAAGAAAGGAAAGCCCAACTCCCACATACATTTTGCTCTATGGTGCCCCCTGAAGCCTTGCTTCAGCCCCCTAGGAAAGCGATTGCTCTTGTGTTTATAACCAAAGATAGTCACTTCCACTACTATAAAGAAGATGCTGCAATTCTGTTTCTTGACTTGTTAACTTCAGACAGTGTCTTTGACTAGCCACCCTAAAAGATGAAACACTTTAACTCAGTTCTACTTCCTCCCTCTCCCTTCCTGGTTTGGAGAGTTCATTTATTTTTAGTTCTTCTCTTCATTACTGTTAGAACTTTAAATATTATACATAAAGTCTATTTTTTTTCTTTTGACTTAAGATTCTCATCTCTTCACCAACTAAAATAGCTCCCTCACACTGCCCTCTATTTCTCCCCCATTCCAATATGTATATATAAATATATCCCTTTTAACATCAGAACACAAGGTAATTAATAAGCTTTCGATCTGTCATTTCCATTCCTTGATCCACTCTGTTACACGGTATACTTATCCTCTCACTGGTCTATGAATGCAAAGTTCATTTTATTTTATTTTATTTTATTTTTCAACGTTTATTTATTTTTGGGACAGAGAGAGACAGAGCATGAACGGGGGAGGGGCAGAGAGAGAGGGAGACACAGAATCGGAAACAGGCTCCAGGCTCTGAGCCATCAGCCCAGAGCCTGACGCAGAGCTCGAACTCACAGACCACGACATCGTGACCTGGCTGAAGTCGGACGCTTAACCGACTGCGCCACCCAGGCGCCCCGCAAAGTTCATTTTAGAACGTAAGCTCCAAAGAAGCAATGAGCGAGGTGGTTTCTATTCTTTTAAATGGCACCACTCACAGGAGAAAAAGCAGACGGATAGGGCATGGTGGTGGAGATGGTGGAATCCATCACCATTGATTCCAGAAGCTGAAAATCTAAATTTGAAACACTCTGGGGAGGGGAAGAAGAGGAACGATTTCCTGCACAAGTGCGGCATCACTCAGATTTCACGGTCCACTTTCCTTCACAAGTGCCTCTGTTTTTGTTATTCTACACGATACAACAGAATGCTGTGACATTCAAGCACGGCTCGAACCATTTTTAATTAGTGGCAACCAATCTCCTAGTGGCTCTGTCAGGGAGATCCCATGCCATAACCACGGACAGATATTGCATTGTCTGTGAGATATTCACACTCTTCTCTTGTTGAGGAAAGCTGTCCCTGGGGCTCAACCTCATGCTCTCCTCTACTTTCCCGGCCCTTCTATGAGCCACGTGAAGGCACTTTTTCAATCAACCTTCTCTGCCGACATTACCTCCCTCTGTCAGTGCTTTCCTTACTAATTCACTGCCTCTCTGGGCTTGCTTCAGTTTCCATATAATTGGCCAGTAATTCGACACTCATGTTGGGGAAGGTGCTGAAAAACTGATGAGGGAAGAAAACTTTCATTAGTGCTAAGTTGTCAGTGGTTTTTATAAGTGGTGATAAAACAATAAGAATGGGCAGGCAGAACAGATTATCCTAGTAGTGTTAGGAATAGAAAGGGGCCACTGAGGATTCTGTGGAATATCCTTCTCTGGAGCTTTCTTCTTCTTCTTTAATTGTTCTTATTTGGCTTTGGGTTTAGGATGGCTCAGGCCATGGGCAAGAAGGGAAGATTTTATGAATTTTCAAAGTCCCATCTGGTCACAGTACATAATCACCAGGTAATTACTTGATTTTGACTACCTATTGGAATTAAAAAAAAATTTTTTTTTAATGTTTATTTTTGAGAGAGAAGGAGAGAGAGAGTGAGAGAGCACAATCGGGGGAGAGGCAGAGAGGGAGACACATAATCCGAAGCAGGCTCCAGGCTCCAAGCTATCAGCATGGAACCCGAGGTGGCACTCCAATTTAGGAACTAAGAGATCATGACCTGAGCTGAAGTCAGATGCTTAACTGAATGAGCCACCCAGGTGCCACCACCCCCCCCATTGGAATTTAGAAACATTTTTTAAATGTACAATCTTATTTGATCTTTCCAATAATATTGTGAAATAAAAAAGGTGGATATCATGTATTCATTTTATTTTGCAGATTAGGAAACCATGATTCATAGGAATTAGATGTGTCTCATAAGGTCATATAGCTATGATGTAGCAGAAGGCTCTTTGTACCAAACCATGTTGCCTTTTCCACTTACTGTCCAGGACTGCACCAGCAGACCCTCTGGAAATTACAAAGTTCAACCAGTAGTTTACCAAACAGGATTCATTTTTATCTTGCCTCACTCTCTCCCTTTAAATGGAGAATGTTCTTCCACTGACCTGAATGAAAACTCAAAAGGCCCCTGATTGTTCTAATCATTCTGGTAACAAAATTCCACCTATCCTTTCAAGTTGTAAACACCATCTCAAATTCATACTTGACAGTGTCTAATTACATGCAATAATCAAAATTTCAAATTGAATTTGGAATTAGAATTCTTCCCTCCTCTCCTCCCACAAGACTTTGATGGGCAGGGGATCAGGAAAGGAGGTAGATGAAGGGAGGGGGAATCCTTCTTTCTTATATCTCCCCTTTCCATTTTTCTAATCTGGTTGTGATCCTCTCTTCCAAGTCCAAAGGGTGTTGAGAAAAGAAAAGAGAGGTTGGGGTACACAGGAAAACTCTTACCGAATTAGTACTATCATAAAATTGTCCTGTACCCTCTGGTAAATAACAGTGATTCTTATGAGCTATTTTGTGGATTCTTAGAAAGAGCCCCATCAGTGAGGACTTCTCATCTGAGATTCCGTTGATATGAGTCATGCACACTCCTCCAGTTCATCCATCTAAAGCAAACCCGCCTGTTGGATGCCTTTTAGATTTCTCAAATAGGAGGAAATTTCTGGTCTTCTCCGTATCCTAATTTCACATCAAGTTCAGTAAGTGCTTCTAGTAAGTCTTTCGCACTGGACTTAAGGTGAGATGAATGTACCTCATCTTGCCCCCTCAGGGAGAGCTAAAATCCCAGCCCAGCTCTCTCCAAGGAAATACTCTTTAAAATCATTCCTCAATCCTAGTCTTTTAGACCCTCAATGTAGGTATTAGTTGGAAGTCATGTTATTGGTTTTGAGACACCCTTTGAAATTTTACATTTTGATCTGGAACCTGTGCAGGAAATGTATCTATTAACTCTATGTGCCTTAGTTAAAGTTTTCAAATGTTATATCCTATTACATTAAGTAAGTATAAAACATGATCTCTGCTGTTTAAAAGTTCCATTTCTAAATGGGAAGGCAAACAACATATGAAACCACCCGAGGATAGAAAGCATTAAGCACAGTGCTGCGGGTGCCCAGTAAACAGAGAATCATCACAGGCTAGAATAACACATTCCATAAGCTTTATATTAAAACAAGTGAAAAGCTAGAACAAAGCCTGTTTTCCAGAAAGAAAAGTCACCATTAAAAAAGAAAAGTATGTGATAAAAAATTATCATGATATTTTAACTAGCTCCCCAATTGTCTCTTCTCTCTTTTTCTGTCACTATAGCCTTAGTCCACCAGGGCCACTCAGCTTGATTAATGCAATAACCACTTGGGGGGTTCTGCCTAAGTGAGATATTCCTCCTTGCCACCTTCCCCAAGTCCATTCTCATCATCTGGATGAGACTTGCCTCGAGATTCGTCTTTTGTTGTTTCTCTTTCCCAGCCATCCCAGAAATTCCCACAAATCTCTGTATTATTTTGCCTCCTTTCCCACCTCCCCCTGACTCTCCTACACCCACTCATCTTTACCTGGTATGTTTGATAACTGATCTGCGTTCTGTGTGTATTTCCTTCTCCCGCTACTGTGGGTTCATTTATAGAGAAAACCCTAGAAAGCTAAAAATCACATTTCCCAGACCCCTTTACACTCCAGCTCTGGGTGTGAACAGGGCTTCATCAATCAGATCAGTCACTCAAAGATCAGCAGATAGGAGAAGCCCTATTCCAGCTGTGTTTGTTTCCTATGGGCAAGGAAAGTTGTGCAGATATGAATATTTCTACATTCTGGTACACAGTTTCCAGCTTCATGAGTGTTGGCAGAAGTAACTTCCTGATTCCAGCTTCTTGACTCCTGGGTCTCAATTACAGTATATCATGTTTATTTAAATCAGGTATTCCCAGTGGACCTCTTGATTCCCACCTCCTGGATGTGACAAGAGAGCAGCTCCCAGAATAGGTGGCATTCTGTGAGTCATTACTGGAGGCTCCAGCTAAAGCACATTCTCCTAGCTCTTCCAATAATTTCCTAAGCACACATAGCCCTATATTTAATCCCTGTCTGCTGAAAATACATAGAGTGCCTCATTTTTTGTTATATAAAACCTTAATTTGGTTCATCCTCAAAGTCATTCTATAGACGCTAATTCAAATGCCCCTTCATCTAGGAAATCTGAGGCATTCACAAGATAAGCAACAACAACAACAACAAAAAGCATGAGAATATTCCAGATGCAAATTTATACTTTCTCCTATCTCCATTCATGGCACCCTGTATCCTACTATCACTATATATCACAGAATGTAACATTTTTCTAGTATCTGTCTTTCCTTCTTCCTAAACTTTTCTACTTCTCGGCTAGAAGGAGAGACTTTGTCATATTCATTTTTGTATCCCGCTCCTAGTACAGTCCCAAATATATGGTAAACTCCTCAATCTATGTTAAATGAATTAATGATTGGATGGATGTTGAGAGTATAAATAGACCCTCAAGCAAATGATAATCTTTAGTGAATCACTTCCTTTTTGTTTATACATAGCCTATAATTGTTTTGTTATGTTTTGTTTTGTTTTTTGGCCTTCATCCTGAGCAGTTTTTTAGAAAATCCCCTACCAACTCATGGAAGTCAAATGGTAGGACTTTCTTAATTTTCCTCTCTGAAGCAGGAAGTATACAATTACATGGATATATTCCCCAGATTTAGCTTCATAATGAGGGACCAGAAACTCAAAGGTACAGAGGTGCTTTCCTCCTATTTTAATATAAATGATAGGACCACATAATCAGGACTACACTGGAATAGTATTTAATTGAAATAAAAATAAGAAAAAAATGTATCTAAAAAGACTGGTTGAGTATTAACTACGATAGTTAATAGCAGTAATTGTTACTATTTGAGAGAGAGAGAGAGAGAGAGAGAGAGTGTGTGTGTGTGTGTGTGTGTGTCCATTTCACAGTCAGGAAATTGAGTTTTAGCTACGAAGGACCAGAACTGGGATTCAAACCTGACTCTGATGGGACAAACCTTAAATATAAAGACACAGTAACGAAGGAAGGGAAAGGATGGAAATGATACACTGTGGTGCCAGCCTTCCCCAAAAGAAAACTAGTGACATCTAACAATGTCAGATTAAGAAGACTCAAAGGCAAGAAGGATGACTAGTAATAGAAAAATATTTTAGGTTGACAGAAATGTCAACTCAACAGAAGTCATAAATTCCTATGCTTTTAATAACATAGCTTCAAATATATAAAGCAAAATAGTAAATTCATAATAAAAACTGAAGATTTTAACACACCTCTTTCAGTCCCTGATAGAACAGGCAAATAAAAAATGAGCAAAGATATATGAGATTTTAACAATATGATTTAAAGTTACACAATTGATACATACATAATTCTATAGCCAACAACTTTTAATATGCATTCTCTACAAATGTGCATGGAACATTCACTAAAATAGATCCTTATTTTTTGGGGGGGGGGTGGGGGTGGGCAGAGGGAGAGGGACTGAGAGAATCCGCTCCCAGTGAGGAGTCCAAAGCAGGACTCAATCTTATGACTGAACTCATGACCCAAGCCAAAATCAAGAGTCAGACACGTAACCAACTGAGCCACCTAGGCACCCCTAAAATAGATCTGATACTGGGCCATCAAGTCACAATAAATTTCAAAGAATACAATCACACAGAGTAAATTCTTGGACCACAGTAGAATCAATCTAAAAATAAATAACAGAAAATTAACTAAAATGTCCTAAGATATTTTTAAGTTAAGCAATATGTTTCTAAATAACTCATGGATCAAAGAAGAAGGCAGAGTGAAAATTAGAAAATATTTTAAATTAAATGATAATGAAGACTTGACATATCAATACTTATGGTAGATAGCTAAAGCAATGCTAACAGGGAAATATAATACTTTGGATGCATATATCAGAAAGAAAGTTTAAATATTAAGGATAGGGGCGCCTGGGTGGCTCAGTAGGTTGAGCGTCCGACTTCGGCTCAGGTCACGATCTCACAGTCTGTGAGTTCGAGCCCCGCGTCGGGCTCTGGGCTGATGGCTCAGAGCCTGGAGCCTGCTTCCGATTCTGTGTCTCCCTCTCTCTCTGACCCTCCCCCGCTCATGCTCTGTCTCTGTCTCAAAAATAAATAAACGTTAAAAAAAAAATTAAAAAAATATATATTAAGGATATAAGCTTCCACCTCAAGAAACTAGGGTGAAAAAAATAGCAGATTAAGCCCAAAGGAAATAATAGCAGAAAGCAATAAAACAGAAAGCAAACATACCCTAGAGATAATTAACAAAGGTGAAAGATGGCTCTTTGATAACAAATTTTAAAATTAATAAACCCAAGAAAAATTAAGAAAAAAAAAAGACAAAACTTGCTAATATCATATATTTTAAAAAGGGACTTCGCTGCAATTTCCACAGACATTAAAATGATAATAAACAGATATATACATTTGAGTTTAGATGAAATGGACAAATTCTTTGAAAAATACATTTTACCAAAAGTGACTAAAAAATAAACAGAAAATCTTAGCAGTCCTGTATCTATGAAAGAAAGTGAATTCATAATTAAAACAATGAAAACCTCAGGCCCAGATGCCTCACCAGTAACTTCTTCCAAACATTAAAGGGATAAGAACAATCTGATGCAAACTCTTTCTGATAATAAAAAAAGAAGGACTTCCCAACTCATATGGTCAGCATAACCTTGACCTCAAGCTTGACATGAATATTATAAGGAAGGAAAATAGCAGGCCAGTATCTCTCATGGACATAATATAAAAATCCCAATCAAAATAGTAGCAAATTAAATTCATGGATAAATAAGAAGGATAATAACTACATTTCAATCACATAGGGCTTATTACAGGAATGCAAGATTTGAAAATCAATAATAATTAATAGAATAAAGGGGGAAATCCGTATGATTATTTCAATGGAAAAATAAACTTGAGTCAGTCTCACTTAAAATTCTGGGCTTTAAAAAAGTAATTGAACAGCATTGTATGAATAAGAAATGCATTCAGCTAAAAATAACAGAAAATAACAAAACTGAGTAAAAGTAGCTGAAAGTAAAGGGGGTTCATGAAGTCTAGAGGTAGGCAGTTAAAGCTGTTTCAATGTTTAATGATGCCATCTGGGATCCAGACTCTTTCTATCCTTCTGCTCTGCCATTTTCTGGAGCATCTATAACAGTGCCTGGCACTATAGTAGGCACTGAGTAAATATTTGTTGAATGAAAGAATCAATGTGCTCATCTCTACCCTGAAGCTTATTATCTGATGGCCATGAAACTAACCTAATGGCCACATTCCAGACAAGAAGAACAAAGCAGAAAGGAGCGTGGTGTCTATTTCCAAAAAGCCAGAAACCCTCAGCTTTCATCTCCTTGTGTACAACTGACTCATTTGGCTACCTGACTGCAAGAGAATTTGGAGAGTAAGTAGTATTTTTAGTTGGGCACATTATCACCGTGGGGGGGAGAAAAAAAGGAGTTCTGTTACTCAAGCAAGACAAAGAAGAGGTATCGGATGCCTCTCTACGGAAGTCACGATGACAAGCACTGTTTAATCTGCAACGTGAGTGAGAAAAGACACCATCTCTGCAGAGACTGAAGCTTAACAAGGAGATAAGAGAAGTAGAAAATAACCACAGGACAGGGAAGAGTAAGATAGTAACCATGTGGGAAGTTCAAATAATAGTTCTGAGAAATCAAAGGTAGAGAAGACAGCATCTCTTAGGGAGACTTGAATGGCTTCATAGAATAAAACTTTTGAGAAGTTTAAAAGATGGCTAAGAGTTCCACAAGTAGCAATAGGCAGTAGTTTATTCTAGCTGTAAAAGTACCAGTGAAAGCAATTAGGCAGTATATATCGTATCTGAGGAATAGTAGACATATGCTGCAGTATGAGATACTCATAAGGGTTCAGGGCGCCTGGGTGGCTCAGTTGGTTGAGTGTCCAACTACAGATCAGGTGATGATCTCATGGTTCATGAGTTCGAGTCGCATTGGGCTCTCTGCTGTCAGCGCAGAGCCCCTTTTGAATCCTCTGTCTCCCTCTCTCTCTCTCTCTCTGCCTCTCTCTCTCTCTCTCTCAAAAATAAACAACAACAAAAAGATATTCATAAGGGTCTACCTAGAAATAAATTTGGAGTATATCCTAGAAGCACTGAGTGCTGGGTAAAGAATTCAAACAATCCAACCGACAAAGAGACAAGGATTTGGAGCAAGGAAATGACAAGATGTGGTATTTAATCCCTCCTGGTTTTACTGATCTATAATTGTATGATATTTGGTCTTTGTCCTTGTCTCTGGCACAGAGCTCCTAAACCCTTGGAATTTCCACAGTGAGGACAGCAGGGAGTGACTAAGGTGTCTTTTTTTATGCTAATGAGGCGACTCTTTAGCCTGCACCTTGGGACAGGAGTTGCCAAGGGAACCAACCACGTGATTTAGAAGGCGAAGGAACTTTAAGTCCTACCCCTCAACCTCCTGGGAAGGGAGAGGACCTGGAGGTTGAATCAACCCCCAATAGCCAATGGTTTAATTAGTCCTGTGTAATGAAGCCTCCATAAAAACCTAAAGGATGGGGTTTGGAGAACTTCTGGGTTGGTGAACACTTGGAGATTTGAGGAGAATGGTATTCCTGGAGAGGGCATGGAAGCTCTTCACCTTTACCCCAAACCCTGCCCTACGCATTTCTTCCAACTGGCTGTTCCTGAGTTATATCCTATTATAGTAAACCAGTAATCTAATATGTAGAACGTTTCTCTGAGTTCTGTGAGTGGCTCCAGCAAATTAATTGAACCCAAGGAAGGGGTCATTGGAACCTCTAGTCTATAGCTGATCATTCAGGGGACAACCTGGACTAGAGACAGGCATCTGAAGTGGGCTGGGGGCCAGGCTTGTAGGACTGAGCCTTAACCCATGCGATCCGACACTATCTCCAGCAGATAGAATCAGAATTCAGTTGAATGGTTAGGACACCAAGCTAGTGTCAGAGAATTGCATGATGGCATGGAAACCCCTTCACCCCAGGTTGGAATTCATACAAGAACACTTAAATTTTCACTTAACATATTAATTTAAGGTATACAGCAAGGATCTGACCTAGGTATATATTGTGTCATGATTATAGATGTGGTACTTTTGAAAGTTTATTCTGATACAGAAGAAGTGTGGAACAGGGAAACAAGTTTCCAGGATGTTGTGAATCTTTAGGGGGGGAGGTCCACATCCCAGGCACAAAGAACAAAGCAGAAAATTCTTCGTGTTATAATGGTATCGATCAAGTGATAGGATGAACAGGACAAGGAAAGGCTGAATGAGAGAGAGCCTCAAGAGGAAGAACCATTTGGTGATGGCAATTGGCTGCATGCTGAGAACAGAGAAAAAGCAGTGACGGTCTTAAGCTTTACTGAGAGAAGACTGTGATGTCATTAACAGGAAAAGGGGAAGTGCTAAAAGGACATCTAAGTGAATTTGTTCAGCCAACCCAATATGCAGCTTTAGGATTCATCCACATAGCTGCAAAGAATTTCTCTGAAGAGGGAAGCCTGGGGACAAGAAACCCAGTGTGGACTCTCAGAGTCTGCTGAGTGGAAAATTTAAGAGGAGCCACCGAAAAAAAGAGAGAGGATGTGTCAGGAGGAAGAGTTAGAAACAGGAACAAGCAGCAGCAGGAAGGCACCATGGCCTTTCTGGCATTAAACACAGAAGCAACACATTTTTGTGAAGTACTCCATTGTTACTGCGTACCTTACCTGACCCTAAATTCCTTTAAAACAAGAGTTGTCTAATTCATTTGTGTTTCCAGTGCATAGCACAATGCTGGCGACTGAATCATCCTAACAGAGGGAGAGCTGGAGGTTGGAAGGGGATGAAGGGAGTTAAGAGTGAGAGAAGGAAGAAGCTGAAAACAATAGAGGTTGGTGATTAGGACAGTGTTTTCAACAGAACCAGAGAAGGAAGAGAAAGGTGTGGCTAACCCAGAATGAAGACAATGGGGCAACAATCCTTTTTCAGAAAGATTAATGGTGAAGAGAATGGGAGTGAGGAGAGAAAAATCAGGGACTTTTTTGTTTGCTCGTTTTTATTTTGTTGACCGGGATGAGAATATTTGGGATATTATTCTATGAGTTTTTCCTTCTGATATTTAAAGTACTCACGTCTGTCTTTACTTAAAAGCCTTCTTGGCTTTTTGTTGTTGTTCTCCCAAATTCTTAAGCCCTTAGGAAAACTTAGGGAATTTGTGGTTGAGGAACCACGTTCTTGAGGAAAAAGGGAGGGAGTCATATTTCCCCCAGATGAGGGTTTTCCATAGCCAGGGAAGCAGGA
The DNA here is from genome assembly GCF_014898765.1 of Herpailurus yagouaroundi. NCBI lineage: Eukaryota > Metazoa > Chordata > Mammalia > Carnivora > Felidae > Herpailurus > Herpailurus yagouaroundi. The sequence continues at coordinate 5,193,612 of NW_024412415.1, forward strand.
GGAAATAGAGAAAAAGCTGACCACAGATTCCCAGAGCAGAGAGGGTGGGCTCTGCCTCCCAGCAGCCCCACAGAAAGAGAGACAAGATCTGAGAGACAGAGCTCTGGGTGACCTGTCTAAGGATACAGGACCCAGGCAGGCTCAGCAAAGATGCCCATGCACCAAGAAGTGTGAAAACAGAGCATCATGACCCAGAAGACCAAGGACCAAAAGATCAATCACTGCCCTGCTTCATTCTCAAGCCTTTCTACTGCAGAAGATCCATGGGGTGGGGCCTGGGGCAGGGGAGGGTAAACCCTAAGAAGGAAAGATGTTAATGTTTGTTTAACCAACTCAGTAGAATGGGGCTCTGGGTCAGAAATCGGAGTATAGAAAGGACAGTAATTGGATTATAGAAAGGACAGACATTGTATTATGGAAAGGACAGAGAGGCAGGTTGTTAGCTGAGCCTGTGGACTGCGCTCTGCTGGAGCAGGTTTATAGGCAGAGGGGCAGGGGCCTTGGAGACTGCTCAGTTCAGTTAGAAACACCACGCACGCACACCATGACAGGGGCAGTACCCCAGAGATGCCTGACTGGACTGCCCTGAAAGAGAGGTCTTGGTGCGAGAGAGAGAAGTTAAGGAAAATCTCCTCAGACGGCTTCTATTTTTGAGGTAAACTTTGTGGCCAAGTCACGAAAAGGTTTGGAACAGCAATCCAGACAAACCAATATGTATATAGGTGAGCAGCAAGGAGCACCCAATGGCCTTTGAGAGCATGCAGTGTGCAATAAAGGAAATCAGCATGTGCTCTGCGTTTATGCATTGATTTATGTGTGTACTTATATCCTGCCTTGTTCAACAAAGGATAGAGGTTGCTTGCAGGGCATACATTAGAAGAGTGCAATAAAAAATAAATGAGATGCAGAGGAAGTATATAAATATAGAATAGAATTCACAAGCAGGATGCTCTGGGCAACAAATTCTGTGTGTTTCTCCAGCCAACACTCAGACGCCTGTACAAAGGATCAGAAAACTTCAATAGCAAGAGCAAAGAAGAAAGTATGAAGTAAAGCCATTAGCTGCTCTGAGCTTTGTCAGATAGGTGAAATCAAAATAGGCTGGTTAGAGTGAAAGAGTTGGGAGAGTAGACCACAGAATACAATTAAGACAAATAACAGGAAGAGATGGAAGAATGAACAGAGGCTTGCGATCAAAGACTGCATGGGACGCCCCACATGCTTTGATGCCAGCTAAGGAAAGTCCACTTACAAGACCACTGCGGACTAGTTAGCAATGGCACACTCCACCCCTGAAATCCAATGCTTCCAAGCTAGCTAACGACACCATTCAAATCCATTCTGTGCTTTTAGCCATTGAGTCAATACATATTTATTGATCGTCAATTATGTAACAGGCTAAGAACTGAGAATAAAAATAAATATAACAGGGTCCTTGAGGGACTCAATGGGGAACTCAAAGTAAGCAAATCGTTGCAGGGCAAAGTGATTAGTGCTGTAGTGTGGACATGGGTACAGTGCTATGTGGTTGCACCGCGGTGTCATGTTCAACTACCTTACCTGGGATGCCGGGGAAGAATTTGCTCTGTGTTTTAAAAGATGAATTCAGCTTCAGGGAGGAAAGGTGACAGAGTGAAATCGTGTAAAGCCTTAGAGGCACGAGCAAGCATTGTGTTGTTGTGTATGTAAAAGGATATTCTGTCGGGCTTTGTCAGAGGACTTAGAGATGAGTAGTCACTGAGGCTGAAAAGGAAGGTTGGGACCAACTGGGAAGGGTCTCATGTGCTGCCGTATAACCTACTGGGACCGAGGAGGATCCGAGGTTTTGATCCAGGAAGTGTCAAGGCCAGGGGTGCCGAAAGGGCTCGGACAGCAGCACGGCGAGTATCTTAGTGCTAAGAAAGACTAGAGTCAGGAAGATCCCTCAGGAGCATTATGGGATAACTCATTTGAGAATTAAACTGAAGTGAAGTGAGCACCGATATGGTATGCAGACAGATGCTGTAGATGATGGAATTTTCAAGGGAACAGTGAAATGGACTGCCTTGTTCACTTCCGGGAGACTACAAAAAGTGTGATCCTTCAGGAGGGCAGCTGCAATATGTACACAATAACCTTTAAAATGTCTGTACCCTTTAACCTCATAATTCCATTTCTAAGAAACTACCTTAAGAAAATTCATCAGTGTTAACAAAAAAAGGTTTGTGTTCAAGCATGCTCATCTAGTGTTATAAATTTTATTCTATGATTATTTTTTTAATGTTTAGCTTTGAAAGAGATGGAAAGACAAGAGCATGAACGGGAGGAGGAGCAGAGACAGACAGAGACACAGAATCCGAAGCAGGCTCCAGGCTCTGAGCCGTCACCAGAGCCCCACGCAGGGCTTGAACTCACAAACCTCAAGATCATGACCTGAGCAGAAGTCTGACACTCATCCAACTGAGCCACCCAGGCGCCCCTAGTGTTATAAATTTCAAAACATCCTAAGTGCTCTATAATGGGAGAGTTGTTAACTAAATTATAGTATATGCATACAATACACTACTATATAGTCATTTAAAATTGTGTTTTCAAAGACTATGTGATAAGCCTGGGTGGCTCATTTGGTTAAGCATCTGACTTCGGCTCAGGTCATCATCTCCCAGTTAGTGAGTTCAATTACCATATGAGGCTCTCTGCTGTCACCGTGGAGCATGCTTCATATCCTCTGTCTCCCTCTCTCTCTGCCCGTCCCCCACAAAATAAACATTTAAGTAAAAAAAAAGAAAAAAAAGACTAAGGGATGGCACAGGAGAAGCTGACAATAAAATATTAAGTTAAAAAGGATATAAAATGATATACAGTTTGATATAAATTTTCTAAATAAATACATGTGTGAATTAAAATATTAAAATCCACCAAAATGTTAACTGTGTTATTCTCTAAGTAGTGAGATAATTTTTATTTTCTTCTCTCTACCTTTCCATATTGTCCAAGTTCTATTCAGTGAATATGTGTTGCTTATATAATCAGACAGTTATTTTTAAAAATAACTGAATAATGTAAAGCAGATTCGCAAGAATAAAGAGTTTGAGTTACTAGAAAACAAAACTAGCCAAGAGAGAAATAAGTCTGTCTTGCAGCAAAGGTGGAACAAGTCTAGATAATTCTACTCACTGACATGACAGTGCTATTGCCACTGCCAAAGATTCAGTATCTAATTATGTTATCTTGCTTCACTAGCCAAGAAAAAGGCAATTGAGAAGAGGGAAAAAAAAGTTATACCAATGCTATTATGGGTACGACAAAGACACAATAGGTGAATTTCTATGAAGATATTCTTATTGCATTTAATGATGTCCCTTTTCATTTTTGTATCTTTTTAAAAAATTCTCGGTATAACGTATCCAGATTCCAAACTGCCAGAAAACTCCAAAAATCAGAATTTTCCTTGATATACAGTGATTCTTACTTGGCACCACTATGACACTGAAGTGCTATTAGATATTTAGACATTTATTATTGTTCCAAAACCTTTAGGTCATGTTCAGAGTAGTTCTTCCCCCATCTTCTAATTCTATATATATATATATTAAAAAAAAAAAAACTAGTTCATTTATGATATAGCAGACTTCATTATCTACAACATTCAATTAACCAGAGATCTCCCATTCTCTAACAGTGCTAAATGAAGTCGATTTGACACAAATTCATCATTTCTTAATGACTTTATTCGCTGATTGTTAGACGCGAACAAATAACTATGTTATACTCATTTGCAGGAACATTTCTCTTAATTGCAATGCATGAAGTTGAATGGAGCTAGAAGGAAACATTTGTTCCTGCTAACAGGTCTCCCTTTATGTTCATGACATTCACCATTATTAATTTCAAGCACACCGGTCATGCTGCCCAGCAGTCACCGTGCATTTCCCTAGTCCATTTACAGTCCTAGGACTATAATTCCGTATGTTGTCTTCTCTCCTCATACTTCCAACACCTCCTCCCCCCATCTTCATTCTCAGCTCATGACCTTGATTTCTATTTCACTGAGAAAATAGAAACAATCAGAAGAGAGCCTCCACAAGTTCCAACCAACACCTCCACCCGCCCACTAGCATCTGGGCCCTATATGCTGCCTTCTCTCCTGTTACCAGGGATGAACTTTCCATGTTCCTATCTAAGGCTGAACTCTCCACCTGATCACTAGATCCCAGTCCTTTTACAACATGTTATTTCTCTCATCCATGTTACCCTCCAGCTACAAGTTCATATTTCCATTCTAGTGTACAGCCATTCTTCTGAAGAATTCTATATACTCATATCTCTAAACCTTATTCTGCCATTGTCTCTAGAACTCCTTTAATCAAGCTTTTGCCTCTTCCAAGCACCAAAACTGTTTTCCATCAGTGGTGTCCACATTGCTAATCCAATGGTCAATTCCCTTATTTGACTCCTCAGTCATATTTAACACCATTGTTCACTTTCTCCTTCTGGAAATACTTCATTAATTTGTCTTCCAGGACATCATACTCTCATGGTTTTCCTCCTACACCCAAGCCTTCTTTGCTCATTTCTTCTGATTTCATCAACCTGTTAACATTGGGTGCCCTAGGATTCAGCCCTCTTCTCTTTTTATAGAGATTCACTCCCTTAGTAATTTCACTTGTCCTCATGGCTTAAAATTCTATCTATATATTGATGACTCCTAAATTTATATCTCCAGCCCAGACCTCTCCCCCACCTCTAGTACTGGATACCCAACTGCCTACTTACCATCTTCACTTGGATGTCTAATGGGCATCTCTAACATAATGCTTGATCTCCCTCTTGCCCCTCATTCAGCCTTCCTTTTTTGGCTTGGTCTAAGGAGTCAACCTTGATTCCTCTTTGCGTCTTACCCCTTCATCCAAAAGCAACATCTGTCGGGTCTATCTTCGAAATGTATCCAGATCTGATGACTTTTCACCTTTTCTCCTGCTTCCCTCCTGACTCAAGTCATCATTTTCTTTCTCCTGAATTATTTCACAAACCTCCTGAGTGGGCTCCCTTGCTCTCCTGTGGTCTATTCTCAGAGGAGCCAGAGATCCAAGTCTTTACATTGGCCCACAAGGTCATACACAATCTACCTAGCTCCAAACCTTACCTCTCTGACCTCATTTCCTATGACTCTTTTCACTCACTGTTCTAGTCACACTGGTTTTCCTGTGGTTGGTCCAACACACCAGGCACATTCCCTCCTAAAGATATTCTATTTGTTCCCTCTGCTCTTCCCCAACTATGTCCATGACTCATTCAAATCTTTGTGCAGATGTCACCTGTTCTGGGAGGCATTTCCTGACCATCCCATTTAAAATTGCAACCTGCCCTCTCCAGCAACACACCCAATCCCTTTTACCTGCTTTATTTTTCTTCTCAGCATTTATTACCATCTGCCATATCATAGATTTTGTTTAGCTGGCTGGTGATTAAGCTGTATTTACTGTTTGCTATAGCTGTAGGTGTCAGAGGTTGTTTTCCTCTGGTGGCCTTGCTTTTGTCTCTCTTGTTACCTTTGGGTTTCCCCAGGGACTTCTTAAATATCCTCAGTTGTTATTTGTTATTTTAAAGGAATCCCACTGAAGTTGTTATTTGTTATTTTAAAGGAATCCCATTGAAGTGGAGGTGAGGTGTGGGGGAAGGGGAATTTTTCTATAGTCCTGTTGTCAGGTGTATTGCCATGGCCCCAGGGCTGTGACCTTCAGAAGGGCTTCTCTTATTTTGTTTTGTTTTGTTTTTCTCCCTTCAGACATATAGGAAGGATAAAGGGTGTTAGAATTGGTTATTTCTTTTCCACTAGGTTAGCAAAACCCCAGCAAGTTAGGCTCTGGTAACACAGTTTCTCTTAGGGCCAGGCCTTGTCAGGAAGGACAGAATGCTCTCGCATATTTCAATATGGCTACTTTTCCCCTCCCTGGCAGGAAACACAAGAGGATTTTTGTGATGTTCACTGAGAGCCTGGAGGTAAAAGTCACAAACCAGTGGGGGCCTCACCTAAGACTGAGCCCCTCTGGAGTTTTTCTCTCTCAGGCTTGTCTACCCTGAGCCTCCAGCAATTTGTCAATGACAGATTAGGCTTTCCTACCCTGGCACTGGTTCCCAAGGAGTTTCCTGCTCCTGGGCTTCTGATTCTAGGTATCTGCCTGTTTGCCTCTCCAATTCTGGAAGCAAGTAGTTTGCCCTATGGCCTCAGTTCCCTGATTAATCTAAGAAGAGTTGTTTTTTTAGTTTGTTCAGGTATTTCTTTGTGCAGAGGAGAGAGACAACTTCCAAGCTCTTTACATGCTGGACCAGAAACCAGAAGTCTTATATTATGTATTTTATTCATTTTTTTTTAATTTATTATCCTTCTTACTTACTAGAATATAAGTTCTGTAAGGGCAGGGATTTATGCCCAATTTGTTCACTGATGTATCCCCAGTGCTTAGAACAGCACCTGACACACAGTAGGGGCTCAGATATATTTCTTTGAACAAATGAAAAAAATTCTCCCAGTAATTTCTAGCACAAAAATTTCTTAGTTGGGACTCCTGAACAAGGACCTTCACCTATGCATCCCTCTGCCTAGAAAGCTTTTTCCCATCCTCCACGTTCCTGTTAACCTGGCTAACTCCTACGCATTCATTCAAGTGTTGGCTTAAATGTCCTCAGGGAAACTTTTCCTGACCTTCAGGTTGAAGGTCATTAGCACTCATAACCCTACTATTCCCTCTTACACTTATGGTAATTAAATAATTATGCAATCATCTATCTATTTAATATTAGTACCCATCACAAGATTGTAAATTCTTTAATGGGAGGAACTATGTCTCTTCTGTTTACTTCAGTAGAAGAACAGACTGCTTGACACAAATCAGATGCATAGTAAATATTTGTTGTAAGTATAAAGACAACAGTTAACTTGTTTTGGCAAGATAACTGCATTACTGCTGCTTAACAAACCACCCCAAATCTAAATGCCTTAAAAACAACAGTAATCATATATTATCCATCCCAGTTTCTAGGAGTCAGGAATTTGGGCGTGGCTTAGCTAAGTAGTGTGGGTGGGGGTTTCCCACCAGATTATGGTTTTGTGGTCGAGACATCAGCCAGGGCTACAGCTATCTGAAGGCTTGGGTGGGGCTGGAGAATGCACTTTCATGGGGTCACATGGCTGCCACATGGCTGGCAAGTTCATGCTGGCTGTTGACAGGAGGTCTTGGTCCTTCCCCCAGGGGGTCCTCTTTCAAGGCTATTTGGATATTCTTGAAACAGAACAACCAGCCTCCCCCAGGGTGGACAATCCAAGAGAGATCAAATGGAAATGGTAATATTGTTTATGATCTAGCCTCAGAATTCCCAAATTACAACTTATGCCACATTGTTTTTTCCAAAGGAATCCCCTATATCTGGCCCTCAGTTAAGTGGCAGAGAATTAGACTCTTCACCTTCTCAAGGAATTGTGTCAAAGAATCTGTGGACATACTTTAAAACCAGCACATAACCAATGAACAAATTAATGGATAAGAGGATGAGGAAAGCTTTAATGTAGTGATTCAAAATAAGTTTTCCTAGCTTTAGAATAGAGAAGGAAAAAAAACTCTGCAACAGTTTGAGAGCAATAAAATAATCAAACTCAGTAGATTAATATCTGGAGAAATTACTTCTTTACTTTAATATCAACATAGATACAATGGTGTAATGTTTATAAAGGTTTCTCTACCGAGAATACCTTAGGAAAAAAAATTCCAAATCCTTGAAGGTCAAAGGCCAACAGCCAACACAGCACTGAAGGAAAAAGTGTGTGTGTGTGTGTGTGTGTGTGAGTGTGTGTGTGATCACTGGATAAGGTAGCAGATGAAATAGTTGAAAAAGAATAGCAACTTCCATTCTTCAGGGATTATAGTACCTATAAATATCTGAAAAAGAAAATCTTCAGTCAGTCCATGCATTATTGGGGTTTTGGATGGAAGGCAGGGAGCACATAGAATTACTTTCTTTGCCAATTTATATCAGCCAAATATCTGATCCTAGGATTGGAGAATTAAGCAGATAACGTACAAGGTTAGAATCTGAAAAGGCATAAATTACATAATCTATTATAATAGTACTATTGTATATATTACCATGCAGAACTTTAGCACAACCCAAAATCTCTAAACTACCTACTATGGAAAAGAAGTTAGTCTGTGTGTTTTAGCTCTCTTCCAGTTTGGGTATATACTATCTATGAGCTAAAAATCCCTCTATAGTTTTAATTGACTGCATCTGTCTTCTTCCCTTCCTTTCCTGGGCCATTTTGAACACGGAATAATGGTTTGCAGATCACATAAATAATATATAACCAAAACCACATAAGAAATATGTGCACATAAGAAATGGTTGTAATTCACAGTGGATGAAAAAAACAGTCTAAAAAATGCATGTGTGTGTGTGTGCACGTGTCTGTGTGTCCTCCTTTTTCATCTGAATTCCTACTAAATGAAGATTTCACAGAAGTGACCTTTCATATAACAAAAACTCCCTCAGGTACTCAAACATGGTTATTTTATTTTAATTTATTTCAGGGCAGGGGTTAATCTATTTACTTTTTTATTTGAGTATAGTTGACACATAATGTTACTTTAGTTTCAGGTGTACAACATAGTGATTCAGTTTCTCTGTATGTTGTGCTAAACTCACCACAAGTGCACCTGCCACCTGTCACCATACAGCACTATTACAATATCATTGACTATATTCCCTATGCTGTACCTTTTATTTCTGTGACTTATTCATTCCATAACTGGAAGCCTATGTCTCCTCCTCCTCTTCATCCATTTTACCCATGCCCCTAGTCCCCATCGCAACCATCAGTTTGTTCTTTGCATTTATAGGTTTGATTCTCCTTTTTGTTTATTTATTTGTTTTGTGTTTTAATTTTTTTTAATGTTTTTTATTTATTTTGAGAGAGAGACAGAGACAGAGCATGAGTGGTGGAGGGGGCAGAGAGAGAGGAAGACACAGAATCTGAAGCAGGCTCCAGGCTCTGAGCTGTCAGCACAGAGCCCGACACGGGGCTTGAACTCATGAACTGTGAGACCATGACCTGAGCCGAAGTCAGACGTTCAACCGACTGAGCCACCCAGGTGCCCCTGTTTTGTGTTTTAGATTCCATATATGGTATTTGTCTTTCTCTGTCTGACTTATTTTACTTAGCACGCTACCCTCTAGGTCCATCCATGTTGTCACAAATGGCAAGATCTTCTTTTTTATGGCTGAGTAATGTTCCATTATATGTATGTATGTGTATGTATGTGTATATATATGTATATACAGGTCTTTCAGATGCCTTGAAAGAGAGTTCTGTGTGCTGGGCTGAGGAAAAAGATGTAAAAGCAGGTTAAGAATATCTTGCTGGGGCGCCTGGGTAGCTCTTTTGGTTAAGCGTCTGACTCTTGATTTGGGCTCAGACCATGATTTCATGGCTCGTGAGATTGAGCCCCATGCCCAGCATGGAGCCTGCTTAAGATTCTCTCCCTCTCCTGATTGCACTCTCCTTTCTTTCTCTCTTTCAAGAAGAAGAAAAAAAGGAAGAATATCTTTCCCTTAGAAAATTTGAAGTCCATTCAGAAACACAGAACTAACATCCACAAAATAATAAAATGGATATAGTGTAAGGTGTTAGCTGAGACAACAGAAGTTCAAAAGATGGGGTAAAGGGTTGGGCAGATCAAAAGAGACAAAAGGACCTAAGTGATCTTGGAAGAGAGAAAAGGAGTAAGCCCAGGTAAGGGAGTAGGAAAAACCATGGGGAAGGAAAAAAAAAAAAAAAAAAAGAATAGACAAGAAACCTGTCTTCCTATCCCCAAGGTGGGAGTTTGAAGTAGGAAGAGATCAGCTCTGTCTCCAGATGAAGTTGGCCAACAACCAACAGACATCATCACATCTTGTTTTTCAAAGAACCATTTTTCTTATGCATCTCTCCTCATAATGAAGAAGACTGACTCTGTTCATTTGTTTTTTTTCATTTTCCTCTATCATAGAAGTCACTAACCTTTGATTTCTAGATACTTTGATGTCAACTGCCAGGTCCTAGAATTTTTAGTTCCTCAAAGGTCCTCCAGGCTTACTGTCCTAGAGAGATAATATAGTCTTTCAAATTGTAATGGTATATTTTGGTCACTCAAGTACAAGTTTCTCCAGATGAAACACCCAAAGAGAAACCAAATCACAGCTATACTATAGTATGTACTTATAGCAGGTACCATGGGAAGCATGTGCATACATTATCTCATTTAATTTTCACAACATTTCATTAGGAAACAATCATCCCCATTTTTTTTTTAGATGATAACTATGAGGGGCAGAGAAGGTAAATAATTTGCCCAAGTCACATAATAAGTGGTAGAGCCCGGGCTTTGACCCAAGTCTGCTTTATTCCAATGTTTTACGTGTAGGTACTGTCTTTTGCAAATTTTATAACGGATAAGAAATTTAGATTCTTGATATTACTTTACTATACCTAAGATTGTATGATCTCTGTAGAGTGAACCACCTTTGGCCCTCTTTTAAACTATAGAAACTTGGGGCACCTGGGTGGCTCAGTCAGTTGAGTGTCTGACTCTTGATTTCAGCTCAGGTCATGATCTCACAGTTCGTGAGATTGAGCCTTGCATCAGGCTCTGTGCTGATAGTGCGGAACCTCCTTGCAATTCTCTTTCTCCCTCTTTCTCCCTCTCTCTCTCTCTCTCCCTTCGTTTCTCCCCCTCCCGCGCGGTCTCGGGGCCCCCCCCCCCCCACCTGGAGCATGTGTGCAGGTGCTCTCTCTCTCTCTCTCTCAAAATAAATAGATTTAAAAAATAAATGAAAAAAAATCCATCAAAGCTTGGATTCTACCTTAGAACTACCAAATGAGAACATGGCAGAGCCTGGAAATCCATAAAATATTCTAAGTCCCCACAGGTGATTATGATGTGTAGCCTGGATGGAGAGCATGGTCCTATTCAGTGACAAAAGCTGGGAAACATTTGTGTGACCTAAATGCTACTTCCTGTGCTTATATGCTGCTCTACTTAAGGCCCCCCACCTAGAAATAAGCGTAGCATTTTTTCTATTTAAACTGCTGGAAACTGGGGCGCCTGGGTGGCGCAGTCGGTTGAGCGTCCGACTTCAGCCAGGTCACGATCTCGCACTCCGTGAGTTCGAGCCCCGCGTCAGGCTCTGGGCTGATGGCTCGGAGCCTGGAGCCTGTTTCCGATTCTGTGTCTCCCTCTCTCTCTGCCCCTCCCCCGTTCATGCTCTGTCTCTCTCTATCCCAAAAATAAATAAACGTTGAATAAACTGCTGGAAACAACGACAATAAGGAAAGCAGTGATGATGATAATTAACAGAAGGGAGTTTGATAGGACACTCTACTTTGGAAGACCTCAACCAATCCCAGATTTGGAGAACTTACAAAACATCACCATTTCTAGGCAGCAATGGTTTATGGCATTGTTGGATTCTCCCAAAAGTATTAATAATTATTACACTAACCCTGCTGTTTGTGTTTTGCAAATGTGCTTCTGAAGCCTGTTTGAAATGAACCCAGTTGCTAGCTTCAGTTATTTTAGCATCTACTTTCTACATCCTTAAAAATCATTTAAGTACTAATCAAGGTCAGATGCTCAATACCATTACAGAAGACATGGTTTGGGACAGATCTTGGCATCATCAAATAACGACAATCTTGCAAATCATGATCTCAACAGCTTTGAACGTTTTTACAACTAGCGTGTGATTGTTGTACGCAAAGGGGTTTGAGGGTAACCATGGACAGCTGGGACAGCCTTTAGAGTACTTGTAAATAAAGTGAGATAGGTAATATCCCACAATATTGGGGGGTAGCAATTAATATTCATATTATTCAGAGGATCACTCTGAAACTATACTTAAAACTAAATTTTCTTTCATTTTGGGCAAAATACCATTACTCAAGGACTATCTATGTGAAATGAAACCTATAAAGGAAACAGCATTATTTTTACCTTCCTTAAGGACTGAGCCACTAAGTAGAAGGCGAAATAAAATTAAGCTTCATAAGCTTGATAGAACATCTATCAAGCTTTTCTTGATTGTGGCCTGTTTGAAGCTCCATGCTAATATATTGTTTCATAAGCAATTGAAAATCACCAAGAAATGTATTGATGTTGAGTTTTCTGACACTTCCTAAGTATAAATGCAAGAGAATATAAATGATAAGTCAACTTGGGGAAATAGAAGTTTTACCTATCATTAGATCTTACGTAACAACTTATAACTGCCCAGGCTTTCAAAAATAGACAAGGACACAGCAATTAAAACACAGTTTGGGAACACATAAACTCAATCCAAGCAATAAAATTAAGGCCATAAATTTATTTGCCTACCAGCTTCTGCATATTCATTTGTTATTACAAATGGTTTAATATAGACATGGAGGGCAACCTACCTAACATCCCCATATTCTATGATTCCCTGGGAAGTGGCAATTATCAGTGGCAATTAACACAGAAAGTGGAAGAGAGCAATTAACATCATAATTTCTGTTGCTTTATCAAATCGGGATTGCAACAGATTTTTTGAGTGGTTAGTTTTATGCAATCAGAACCTACTGCCATTTGATGAGAACAAATGGTTAGAAACTTATTCTTAGAGCAATCTCAGCTCGTAGAAACATCTCCAAAGCATCAACTGAAAAATGGTCATGTACTTAGCAGAGGAAAACTTAGAATTACAAGGTATGAGAAATCACCTCAGTAGGTAGAGCAGTTTTATATGAATTTCTTTGAGACCATAGGCTTATAGGAATCTATCAAATGTTGGTGGTCTGAAAGCACCACTGGTGGGTACAGGATCTGCTACATATTAAGTGCTTCAGAACATGACTGTGTCAAGAGCCCATCTTCTCAGTAATGATTCTTTGCTTTCAGTGAGTGGAACAGACTCACTTTGCAAAGATGAAGAAAGGCAAAAGGCTGAGTGATGTAACATTTTTTTTTAAAAAAGCGAATTCCTTATTTTACATCTTGGTTCTAGGTTTATGGAATCATAAAACAGTGCATCTGGAAGGGACCTTGAAGACCATCCAGCAACCCCTTCATTTTACAGGTAAGGAAACTCAGACCCAGAGGACTTAAGTGGCTAGCTCAAGGCTAGATTCCTAGCTCACTGCTGAACTACTGGGTATATCATCAGTGCCCCAGCTTATTAGAGAGGGACAGAGACAGATTTCCCTTTCATATTCTACCAACTAGAAATTCTTTGTGGTTAACAACTAGCGCTTTTTTTTGGAAGGTGCTAAACTCATTGGTCATTCCCATATTAATGCCTTGAGTGCTTTAGACAGGCCAGCATCGAGATGTTGCTGTGAAAATGTGAAAGGGAGGTTTGTTTGAAACTATGTAGAGGGGAGCAGAGAGCTTCTGTCCCACAGGAATGTAGGAGGTTTGCTGAACTTGCCATCATATTTGACAACGTCTGCCCCTAGGTCCTAACTTACTACTTGTATGACTTTAAAAAAGTTACTTGATGTCTCTGAGACTCAATTTCCTCATCTATATAACCAGGATACTAACAACTACTTCCAAGATTGTTATAAAATTAGATTTCAGGCTGCTTTTTTAAAATGTTTATTTATTTTGAGAGAGAGCACGCATGCACACACATACGCGTGCAGGAGGGGCAGAGAGAGAGGGGAGAGAGAGAATTCCAAGCAGGCTCTGCTCTGTCAGTGCAGAGCCTGACACAAGTCTCAATCCCATGAATCATGAGATCATGACCTGCACAGAAATCAAGAGTCTGACTGATCCACCCATGTGTCCCTAGATTTCAGGCTAAGCAAACTATGAAAATAACCAAACAAAATACCTGGCATTTGGTTGGTGCTCATTAGACTTTAGTTCCTTTTATTTTCCTTGTCATTCACCACTACCCTAGAAACAGAAAGTCCTGATAAAATCAAAGTGATTTTTATACCACTGGGCTTAAATTTCTCTACCATAAAATAGAAGATAACCGACTTCATAGGGTCATTGTAAAGAAATGTGATGTCTGTGAAAGTGCTTGGGAACATGCACACCGTTACATGCACGAGGGAGTAATGCTATTAGTGTTACTGTCCAAACCCCAGTACTCCAGACTCAACACTTTGTTTTCCAGTCTGCTTAAAATACTTTCATCTTTTCTCTCCAAGTACCTGACACTCTTCCTTCAATCCCTAATTTGTCTTCTCTGGTCACATGACCAGTTCCTGAGTATATGCCGTGTGCTGGGATGCTGTGGTGCTACTTACGAAGCCCAGTCTCTCTGCTCTACCCAGAATCTCCCTCCACCCAACTCCTTTACAGCATGTGCTTATTATTTCATTTGGCCATATATTGGTAGCCACCTTTTTGCACTTACATATGAGCATTCCTCTACTGGATTACAGGACTCTTCAAGAAGAAAAGAATATTTTGTTGTTGTTGTTTTTGTTGTTGTTTTTTTTTTTTTTTTGCAAACTCTACAAGTCTAGCAGAGTACATTGATCAGAGTGGGCTTGCCTTACCTACCTGTTTGTTGAGTCATTGACCACTTGCAGTACTGAATTTGGCCAATAGCTTTGTTTTAGTTACTCTGCTTCCATTAAAGATTACCAGAAAACTTAGTGGACTACAACAGCCATTATTCTGTAGGCCAGGAATTCGGACAAGGCACAGAGGGAATAGTTCGTGTCTCTTCCTGATGGCTGATGCTGAAATACTTGAAGGCAGAGGCTTGGAATCATGTGAAAGCTCATTTGCTCATAATTAATGGTAGCGGTCGTCTGGGAACTTAATAGGAGCTGTTGACTGGAACATATATACATGGCCTATTTATGTGGCTTGGGCTTCTTTGCAATATTGTGGCTGCAAAAAAGATAGCCGGATGTAAGCTCTATCCTTAATTTGACTTAGCCTTAGAGGTCACACAGCATCACTTCTGTCATACTCTACTGGTTAGAGAAGTCATGCGTCCATCTAGGTTCAAAGGCAGGGGAGTAGTGGTAATAAACTGTAGCTCTTGGTGGCAAAATAGCCTAGTTCTGAAGGAGCATGTAGCTGTGGAAATACTGCTGTGGCCATTTTTGGAAAATATAAGCTGACATAAGCCTTATTGTTCTAACAAAATAACACCAAGTTTTTCTATGTTTTAAATTTAGGGGTTATCTTTCTCTTAAGTTTCCAAATAGATGATCTGAAATCTAAAGGTCATTTGTTTTACATATTGAGAAAGACAAGCATGGAAAAGACACAGGCATAGTGAGTACGGGTCCAAGGACCCCTCTCCAGTAAATGGACAACTGGATTTTCAGGGCAAAAGACCATCAATTACTATTTAGGTAATCAGTAAGTGGTCCCATGGTTGGCATTTGGTTGGAGCTTCTTTTGCTCCCCCAAAGGTGCCTTATCCTCATGGATGTCAAATAGTTGGCTCCCTGGTTGATTTCCCTGCCTGAGAGCTCACTCTTTCCTTAGCTCAAATAACAATCCATTCTGAAAAAAAAATAATAATAACAATGCATTCTGGATGCTCTCATGCTTGATAGCTTGCTGATGAGTGCATGGCTAAGGGAGCATCGAAGACTTTTACAAGTTTATGTGTTCTTTACTTCCTGTGACAGGTTCAAGACTCCCTTTTATCAATACTTCCCTACCCTGAACCACCAAAAAACAAAGAGAAATAAACCAACAAAAATGGACAGATAAGGTGGCAAATAAAGGTATCACAGACCCTGAAGTATGAAAAATAATCTGCAGACATGTATTATTATAACAGCAAAGCAAGCTTCTCAAAGAAGGCACACACTGTTAGTTTTACATAGTCAGTTTAGTAAGAAATACTTGTTCTCTTCCAAGACCTGCAGCAGGAAAAACTGTGAACTAGTGAAGCCTGTATTCCACGCTTCCTCTCCACGCATCTACACACACACACACACACACACACACACACACACACCCCTCCTGTCAGTGCTCTTTCTTGCTCTTCCATACTTAATATAAAAAACTATGTGCTCAGGGAGCCTGGCTGGCTCAGTTGTTAAGCATCTGACTTTGGCTCAGGGCATGATCTCACAGTTCATGAATTTGAGTCCAACATCAGGTGAGTATGAGCCCCAAGCCCAGCATCCCTCTCTCTCAGCCCCTCGTAGGATTCTCTCTCTCTCTCTCTCTCTCTCTCTCTCTCTCTCTCTCTCTCTCTGCCCCTCACTCACTTGTGCCCTCTCTCTCTCTCTCAAAAAAAAAAAAAGTCTCAAACCCCCCCTCCCCGAAAACTCAGTGCTCACCTAGCTTCTCAGAGTCCCAAAGCCAAGCTGCTCCGCTGGTCCTAGTTAAGTGCTTAATTAATTATGCCTCTCAGATGTTTCTTCCAAGTCTCCCCCCCCCCCCCTCCCTCACTCCAATAACAAATAGTTATTAGGATCTTCTGGGGACCTAGCTCTTTGGACTTTCAAAAACCAGTAGCAAGAATCAGCAGTACTTAGCAACAGCCTTAAAAAGTGAAAACCTTTTGACCCACCAGTTAGACTTCTGGGAATGTAGACCAGATAATAATTGAACCCAAAGATGTGTGTAAGTAGATGTTTATTTACCACCATGCCAGTTATCCTAATGAATATTTGGAAACAATCTGAAAATCTAAAGGTATGGGAATGATTAAATACAGAAGAGTATTTGTATTAGTTAAGTAATGGTTCAGAATCTACCTCCTAGGATAATAATATACAAATAGTTAAAATAATACATTAAGTATATATGTATTGGCCCCAAAATTCTTTGATAATATATTATATAAAATATTGCAAGTAGGTTTCATAGCAAAATATAGAGAACCATCTGGTCTTTGTAAATATATTTTTTGTATGTATATACTTTTGTCATAAGCATATCCTTCTATGAAAACCCTGGAGGGATATACACCACAGTGTTGTGTTATAAAACCTCTGGCAAGTGTTTTGGGATTATTTTAGTTTTCTTTTTAGTAATCTCTACACCCATAATGGGGCTCAAACTCATGACCCCAAGATGAAGAGTTGCATGCTGTACTGACTGAGCCAGGAGGCATCTCGGGAGTATTTTAATTTTTATTATTCTTGTTCATTTGACTTCTCTATTTTTAGCCAATGATGAGTATTACTTGTATTTCTTTTTTAGTTAAATAAGTTAAAATTTAGTAGTAACTCAGTAGAAAATATATTCTAACCAGATAGAGTTTTCCATTTCTCCTCACATTTGATCCCATAATCAGCCATCCATTCTGTCTATGGGGAGTCTAAATACTAAGGTGCAGTATGCAATTATTTTATTGACGTATAACAAGTGCACAAATCTTACAACTCAGTATATGTATTCAGTAATTATTTTTAATGAAAATAGAGTCAATATTGGGACCTAAAACACAGGATAAATAAAAAGTAGAAATTTAGGTGCCAAGTAAAATGTCTCTGTTCCCCAAGTTCAATCAGAGTCAGATTAAAGGACTGCCAGCTAGGCTACTTTATGGAAAGTCAACACAGTAGGGAACGGTCAACCTTTGCTGCTGATGTAAGCTGATGTAATGAGTTGGAGAACATTGTAATTAACAGAAATTTTCTCAGGAAGCATAAAATATGGCTTAAAGAGACTTAGATAAGGGAAGTTTGGGGACGGGGTATGAGGCCTTCAAAGGAGCATGCTGAGGCCCCATTTCCTAAAGGGGTGGGGCAAGTTAACTTCAGCATTTCTGATTTGCTGCATGGTGTACGAATTTCGGGACAGCACTAAAATGCTTGGACCTAAAAAGAGTAGGCGGAGCTCTGCTTCCAGTGACCTTTCTTCTATGCTTTTCCCCTGCAGTGCTCAGCTTCTCCTCTACATAAATGTTTAAATATTTAAAGGAAGTAGATATGTAGGCATGCCAAATTTTCAGCCTGCTCAGGACACTCACATGCTTCGTTCCAACTCTGAATCCAATACAGAAACTGTCACCAACAACACGAGGACTGGAATGTCTGCCTCCAAGTAGCATCTTCATAGGACTGTATTTGTAGCCATTAAATGGCCTACTACAAAAACTCCTTAAGAATTCCCATTAATAAAACTCTGATACCAGAGTGTAAGAGAATATGCTTCTCTCCCCTTGTACCGTATTCTCCTTTCTTGTTTCTTGTGAGTTGTCCAAATTATTTGCACTTTATATTTTGGTTCTATATAAATAAAATTTAGGTAATATGTTAGCATAACTAGAAATGTTGTCTTTTGGAAATAGTGCGATATTCCACACATTTATTCGTTGAGTGTGGTCTAGATGAGCTTCAAGCAGTTGGACAAGTCAATTGATAACAGCCTATCTGATAAGTACGATGGCAGAGAGAGGCATAGTGTGTTGTGGGAACAGAGCACGATCACCTAGAACACTGGAAACTGTGAATTTTGAAGAAGGGGGAAAATCACTAGACAAAAGAAGGGGGAAGATTGTTTCCTGCAGCAACAGCCACCGGTGCAGTTGCCCAAACTTTGTTCCACAGAGTACCAGCTCAAAGGGACGCTAATAGGTAATTCTCAGTGAAAGAGTCTGTGAAAAAAATGTTTGTAAAACACTGGGTAAATGTGAGACAAACCCAAAATGAAGAATGTTCTATTAAAAACAGAGGGAAGATCTTCTTCAGAAGTATCAATGCCATAAAAGACACAGAAATGGCAGTCAGAGCAATGCACCTATCCTATCTGTTAAGAAAGAACCTGCCTCAAGGAATGCAGTTGGTCTATAGCCTCCAGCTGCCACATCTTTGAAAGGGCCGCTACTGCGTTAATGCTGAGACCACACTCCCCTCAGGCTGTTCCCAACCAGTGACCGAGCACGAAAAGAGAACCACAGCTGGGCCTTTTCCGCCTGAAGTAGGACTCTGCTAAACGGAAAACTTTGCTCTGGGGCTCCCAGAGGACCTTGTGACAGACCTTGGATCTTAGATCTACTGTATCTTGACTTGTGGCTACACCATCATACATAAAACTGCTAGAACTAAACACACGTATTCAAGTAAGCGTACGTGAAACTGGAGAAATCCAAACAAGGTCTACAGATTGTATCAATGTCAGTTTCCTGGTCGTGCTATCGTCCTGTAGTTACGAAAGGTGAGGAAACTGGGTGAAGGGTATACAGGATCTCTCTGGGAATCTATAATGTGAATCTACAATGATAATGTGAATCTACATGATCTCAAAGTAAAAAGTTCACACACAAACACATGCACGTACACACACACACACACACACACACACACACACACTTGAATCCTTCCTAATGTATAACATTGTCCTTTCCCAAGGAAAAGATATGTGTTTTAATGGCACCTAATGGAGAATTGTCTTTATCCAGAAGAGCAGCTCCAATTGCTGGCTGCCTTTCAGTATCTAGGATAGACCCAGGGGAAAGATATTTTTGTGCGGGCGAGTCTTTGGTAATGTTCACATCTCACGACATCGGCAGCTGCCTACTCCACCTACTCCATCTCCCTTCAGTGGATTGAAACTAAAAGTTCGTTCTTATTCACGAAGAGCTGTGCTTAGCCTTGTCCAACTCGGTCACACGATTTATAAATCTTCCTGGGTTATAAAACGAAACCTAAGAAAACTGTTTTATTCTAATTTTTCTTTTCGAAGGTGGAAAGAAAAGGTCTAGGTTCAAAATGCCTGTCCAGGACCTCAAAGCATGAGAAATAAAAAAGCTGAACTCAAATGGGTGTGTGTGTAAAAGCTTCCTCCCTCCCTCTCTGCTCAGCTGCTATGGAGGAGTAAAAGCCTTTTTCTCCGTTGACAATCAATCAACAAATATTTACAACCTTTTCGACGAGCTTTTTCAACCATTAGTAGATCATTAGAGAAGACTGCGAACTCTCTGCCCTTTTAAAGGCTTTAGGGATTTAGCTGCAGAAAGATGAAACCACACACAGTTAATAGTGCTCCTACTCTGCTCCCATACTTTGACCACAGGTAGCTTTTAAGAATCAATTTGTGGTTCTGGACAAATGGGTTGGACTAGAATGGGAACCCAGAACAGAAACAAGAGAAAAAGGAGGTAAGCAATTAGAAAGTTCAAGTTATTGTTAGAACACAACCCTTTTAAACTAAAAAAAAAAAAGTATGCTAAACTGTAAAAAAAAAAACACCCAATCTTTACTGTTTATGCTTCTTACGTGAAGAATTGAAAATACTCTGCAATTAATATAGTTAGTAGTTTGCCTTTATAAATAGCCAGTGGGTCAAGACGATAAGTGATCTACTCAGAATGCTGATTTTATTCATTTCTCTGCCTGTCTCTCAGTGGTTCAGCAGGTTAGAAATATTGTGCTTACTTGCAAGATTGCATTTATTCTTCAAGCAGTTCATGAGTTCCAAAACCAAGTGCTTAAAACCTCATAGAGTAGGAAGAGGGTGTGTATGGGAACTCTCTGTACTATCTGCCCAATTTTCTGGAACCTCAAAACTTTCTAAAAAACAGTCTATTAATTAAAAACAGCAAAAACCTCATAGGGAACCAGAGCTAAGTTTATACGAACATACCTGAATAATTTCCTTCTTGTGTGTGCTGATACCCTTTCAAGCAGGTATTACAAAAGCCACCTGTCCCATCCCCCACCCCAGAAAAACTCTCCTGTTCTATTTTGGAAGGAATCTACTAATAGAGGTGGGAAGAAATAGCTGGAAGGCGAGGTCTTGATGAAGAAAGGAACTACATGGTATTGGCTGACGCAGGACGCAAGAAGAGAAGTTCCCTGACAAAGATTCTTGTACATGGGGTCAGTCATCCTCCTTGCTTTCTATTGTAGAGAAATTGGCCACATCTGCTGGAAATAAAGAAGACAAAAGCGGTCTGCATTGACAGGTGGGAAGCTGAGGCATCCAAGACAGGGCAGACAAGACAGCACGTGGCTCTGTGGTGGGGTCAGGAAACACTGGCATTGCCAGACCCAGAGATGAAGTGTGGAAAAAAGAGTGAGGTTCCTAAGAGCCTCACCCCTCAGGGATTCTCCTCCCCTTCTGAGCAGAGGAAAAGCCTGGACCGAGTTCGAAGTTCCCACAGGGCATGGGCAAGAGGAGCAGAAAAATCAATTTGCTACAGTAGGACATCCCTGCTCTATCCCATGACTGGCATGGCCTGAGGGAAATCCCTGTTATGTCAGTAATTCCTGAAATGATTCACCAAGTCATGCAGTGTTGTTAAAATGCTGCATCCCTTGTAATAAAAATTCCCTCTAATTTTTTTTTTTAAAGGAAACTTACTTTCAGAGAGTCAGGTGATGCAACCCATTTCAGAGAGAGTGAAAAGGGGAAGGCAGTGCCATCTTGGAGCTCCCTCGCCTTCTAATCCTGAAAAGACTTTTCAGGGACATCGAATCAATAGGGCTGAAAATCCTGAGAGTTCTTTCTGCCTCTACTGTATGCCAGTTACATGGCCTTGGGCAAGAAGCTTCCCTTCAAGGTCTCCTTTTTAACTCTCTCTAAAATGAGGATAATATCTTGGCTGAAGTAGCCACCATAACTACATACCACTGGTGACACTTTATTAGCTGTATAAATATATACACAATGTCAAATTGTATAGGAACTGTAAAAGCATTCGCGTTGTGAGGTGCCAATATGTAACCTGCAACCTGGAATTTTTAGAATGATTCACAGGAACTTCTCAGAAATGTCGGTGAATTCCATTTCCCCAATCCTGAAAAGCCTAAAAGGGCATCTAGCATAGTAATTGCCTATGATGGGTCGATGCAGAAGATGCAACAACCGGGGGCTTTCCACACCTCTTTTACAGTTCAAGGGTGTGGAGATAATACTGGGATTCCCAGCAGCAACCTCTGTAGCAGAGTTTCAGGATTATATAGGGTTCACGCATGGGATTGCCATAAACTTCTAATGTACAAGAAGCGATTTCCAGATCCAGACAAAGTGGCTGATCGCTCGTCTCTATCCTACTTCCCCAGATACAATTAGAGTCACAGATCGGGTCGAAGTCATAGACCAATCTCCAAGTCCCATTCTTCTCGAGATACCCTGCTGTGGCCGACAGATGGATCATGGCTTCTGATCTGTCTTGTGCTGGTGCCTTTAAATGAGCCCAGCTCACCCACACAAACTCGTGCTGCAAGCACATGAAACACCCGCTGGCCATAGAAATTTGGAATTGTCTAGACCATTTCCCTTAAACAGATTAAGAAATTTGCCCAAGGTCACACAGTCAGGAACTGGCAAAACTGGGATTCAACTCTACATTTGCCAAATAGCAGAGACTATGTGATGGTGATTATATTGTTAACTCTAGGCTCTAAGTGCTCCTTTAAATTTTTTTTTTTAATTTTTTTTTTTCTCAACGTTTATTTATTTTTGGGACACAGAGAGACAGAGCATGAACGGGGGAGGGGCAGAGAGAGAGGGAGACACAGAATCGGAAACAGGCTCCAGGCTCCGAGCCACCAGCCCAGAGCCCGACGCGGGGCTCAAACTGACGGACCGGGAGATCGTGACCTGGCTGAAGTCGGACGCTTAACCGACTGCGCCACCCAGGCGCCTCTCTAAGTGCTCCTTTAAAGGGCAAACAATGCTGCCAATTCAGTTTGACAGGTGACTTGGTCTAAGCCAAGAGCACTAGTGTTCAAGAGGCTAATAATGAAATATGTAAAAAAAAAAAAAAAAATCTCAGGTCCTGGTGGCTCTATATATTTCAAGAGTTGTCATTATTGTATCTGCCAGAATAGGTCTCCTCTGCCCATGTGTCATATTGTGTGGGTCACCAATTACTAAGTAGTATTGAAATCAGTTAATGAGTGTCTGGCATTTGCTATTTTCACTGCAGTTTATGAGTGCTTTATGGGATTAAAAGAATAATAAAACATATTTCCTGTGTTTTAGCAACTCAGGTCTAAGAGGCTGTGGGCAGGAGTGCAGACATGGACAGGAAGGCAAAAACACAAGTCTGTTATTCAGCCCAGGGTAAGATAAATGCCTTGAGAGAAATACCAAGTCCTGGGGATGCATAGATATCACCAAAATGATTTTTTCTAAAGAACCTGTGGGGGCGTCTGGGTGGCTCAGTGGGTTAAGCTTCCGACTTTGGCTCAAGTCATGATCTTGTGGTTCGCGGGTTCGAGCCCTGCCACTGGCTCTGTGCTGACAGCTCAGAGCCTGGAGCCTGCTTTGGATTCTGTGTCTCCCTCTTCTCTCTGCCCACCCCCCACTCAGCTAACACTCATCTCTGTCCCCCTCTGTCTCTGTCTCTCTCAAAAATAAATAAACATTAAAAAAAGAAAAGAACCCATAGTTATTTGCCATGAAGTTAATCCGAAACTCACCTAAGAATAACTTGTTCATCAGTTTATTTCACATCAGTACAAGTTGCTTGAAAAAGTCTTAACTTGCTTTTTTTTTTTAATTTTTTTTCAACGTTTTTTATTTATTTTTGGGACAGAGAGAGACAGAGCATGGACGGGGGAGGGGCAGAGAGAGAGGGAGACACAGAATCGGAAACAGGCTCCAGGCTCTGAACCATCAGCCCCAGAGCCCGACGCGGGGCTCGAACTGATGGACCGCGAGATCGTGACCTGGCTGAAGTCGGACGCTTAACCGACTGCGCCACCCAGGCGCCCCTTAACTTGCTTTTGACATAAGCCCCTCCTTCTTCTATTTTTGAAACAGAGAAGCAAAATTCTCCACTGTTGTTGTTTTTTTCCCCTGAGCATTCTTAACATGTTAGGACTTAGTTCAGATCCTTTTGAGAACAGCGTAATTGTTAGGAATGTGATCAAGGGCCCTATTCAGTAGGAATGTACACACGATTTACATGGCCACGTTATGTTTGTTTCAGTGCTATACTCTCAAGTCACGTAGAAGTGTCTTGAAGATGAATGCGCACCCCCCAAATTATTCAATTTTTGCTCAGATTGTTGCAGCAGTATAGTGAGACCATTCTCTCTGCTGGGCTTGTGTCAGCACTTCTAAACTAACCCTGTTTTTCCAAGTCTTTCAGACTTGGCTGTGAAACTGCCCTGTGGGTCTGAAATTCAGGAGACAGTATGGTAAGGCCGTTTTGATTAGATTTCTGCAAGCTTCTCTGTCTGAGCCGTCTGCTCAGTACATGATACCCAAGGAAGATTGCACAATTCTTCACCTGTTGTGTTTTTAAAATGAAATGGGATTATCTACCTGACAACCAGGACAGGGTGAGTATTGCCATTTAGGAATCAATTAAAGTCAATTGCTTTGATCCTTTGGAATTATATCTAAGACACCTTTGAGTTGTCTAAAAATTTCAGATATGCGATTTTGAATCTCCATTTTTATGAAATGTGAAGGTGGTATTCATTTTTTCCGATTCTCTCCTTTATGTGAGTGTTTCACCCCTAAAATCTGGGACTAAAGAAAAAATGTTCACGTACTTATTCTCAAGCGATATGCTTCAGTCCAATGCTTGCTTATTCCGAGACAATAGGTACCACGATTTCCAGACAATTACTCTAAATTGGGTTGCAATCTAAACCACACACACAGATTGCTCACTTCTCTTAGCAGTGTCAAGAATTGGGGTGTGTTTTTACAGATGAAGCAAAAGGGGAAGAACACAGTTGGAAATGACTGCTGTAAATCATTTTGCCTTTGGTTTCTGCAGGTTGCAGAGAAAGGCAGGTTGGCACAGTGGAAAGTACACAGGCTCTGAGTCTTCAGACCCAGTTTTACCACTATGTGACCCAGGGCATATTAATGAACCTCAACTCAACGGAACCTCCTCAACTCAACCTGTGACAATAACACTTCATTCGCAGGTTAGGATTCACTCATTTATCTATTCAAGAAATATTGGTGGGGCCCATTTGCTATGTGCCAAGCACCTAAGCATTAGAGCTACATATAGTCCCTGTCCAGACGAAGTCTACAGCCAGTAGACAAACCTGAATCCAATAAGGACCTGAATAAAAGCTAAAAGGTAGACTTACAAAATGGGAAGTGTGACAAAAGACAGGTACATGCTTCTTTGAGATCCGATCAGCCTCCTTCAGGGAACCACGGAGGCTTCCCCTAAGTGAATGACGTTGAGATGAATTCAAGGTTGAGGAAGCATTAGCGAGGCAGGGTTGGGGGTACTGGGCAGGGGTTGTATTCAGGCAGGGAGATCAGCACATGCATCAGCCTTGCAGCAGGAAGAAGCACAGCACCCAAGCGGGGAGAATGGAGGGGAGTGTGGAGCAAGAAGAGATAAGGTAGGAGCCATAATGGGGTCTTACAGCTACGGTGATCCTATTTGCCTCACTCCCTTTAGCTCTCAAAACGTACCCGTGTGGATAACTGTATGATCCCACTACTCATAGGGCGCATAATCATTTTGAAAGCAGTAAAGAATTTTAAGCACGGGAATGATATAACAGGTTTAGAAAGCCAAGATGGAGACAACAAGTCACCTTACCTGCAGCCTCTTCTCTGAATGCGTATTTCACATCAGCCTCGTGTGGAAACTTAGCCTGAAAAGAGCAGAACTACAAAAGTATCAAGGCATAATACAAGTATCTTCCACAAATGGGTTTCAGGTTCAAGGTATGTTTAGTGCTGTATTAGGATTCTCCAGAAAGACAAAACCAATAAATAGAGAGAGAGGGAGATTTTTAAGGAATTGGCTTATATGATTATAGAAGCTTGGCAAATCCAAAGTCTTCAGGGAATGCTTGCAGACTGGAGACCCAGAGAAGAGTTGCTGTTTGAGCCCAAAGGCAGTCTGCTGGAAGAATTTTCCCTTCTTTTGGAAAGGTCCATCTTTTTTCTATTGAGACCTTCAACTGATTAGACAAGGCCCACCCATGTTAGGGAGGGTGATCTGCTTTAGTCAACGTCTACAGACTTTAATGTTGATCTCATTAAAAGAAAATACCTTCACAGAAACATCTAGGGGCGCCTGGGTGGCGCAGTCGGTTAAGCGTCCGACTTCAGCCAGGTCACGATCTCGTGGTCCGTCAGTTCGAGCCCCGCGTCGGGCTCTGGGCTGATGGCTCAGAGCCTGGAGCCTGTTTCCGATTCTGCGTCTCCCTCTCTCTCTGCCCCTCCCCTGTTCACGCTCCATCTCTCTCACTCTCTCAAAAATAAACAAACATTTAGAATGATGTTTGAGCAAATATCTGGGTACGATGGGCTAGTCAAGTTGACACATATAATTAACCATCACAAGTACCTACTTGGACAGGTCAATCAGTGAGGTTTTGACCCTTCTGGTTTTTGAAGAGCAAATTGCTTAATCCAAATATTCTTGGGATCTACTCCCAACTGGATTTGCTCCCACAGATTCTCATGGCATATCTGCTGGGACACCAGCTCAATCCAGTTTCTAAATAGACAAAACAAAGTTTCCGAAGAGGCACAATGGACTTTGAGTTCCCAAGGATTCTCACCTGCCAGAGGCCCCACTGGTCCCAGATTACAGAGTGGAGTGGTGAGATGTCCCAGGAGGCGGTGTGGCTGACAGACCTCTCCTCTTAAAAGTTTCCCACCTTGGGGGCGCCTGGGTGGTGCCGTCGGTTAAGCGTCTGACTTCAGCCAGGTCACGATCTCGCGGTCCGTGAGTTCGAGCCCCGCGTCAGGCGCTGGAGCCTGTTTCCGATTCTGTGGCTCCCTCTCTCTCTGCCCCTCCCCCGTTCATGCTCTGTCTCTCTCTGTCTCAAAAATAAATAAACGTTGAAAAAAAAAAAAGTTTCCCACCTTGGAAGAATAACGCAAGAACGGTTTTGTTTGTCAAGGAAATTCCCTGAGGGACACAATAACTTTGAAACTTCACAATTTTAATAAGGAAGTTATAAAGGTCAACAACTAAGAGCTGAAACTCTTCTCCCACATTCTCATTAAAAAAGAAAAGAAAGGGAAAAAGGACATGTCATATACGTAGCTTCCCTGTGATACTTTGTGTGTGTGTAAAGTAATAGCTTTGTATTATAGTTTAACCATGCCAGCTGTGTCAGTGATATTAAACCATGATTTCCCCATGGCATTAGCATTTGACTTGTTCATCCACAAATCCCCTCCCTTCTGCTCAAGAAGAAAAAAATAACATTCTCTGATTCTGTGTCCATGTATTCCCTTGTTCAAGGAAGTAAGCAAGAGGTGCGCCTGGGTGGCTCAGTTGGTTAAGTGTATGACTTCAGCTCAGGTCATGATCTCACAGCTTATGGGTTCAAGCCCTAGGTTGGGCTCTGTGCTGACAGCTTGAAGCCTGCTTCGAATTGTGTCTCTCTCTCTCTCTGCCCCTCCCCTGTGCACTCGTGCATTTTCTCTCTCTCTCTCAAAAATAAATAGACACGTAAAAAAATTGTTAAAAAAAGTAAGTAAGCAAGAGGTAAAAGAATTCAGAAAGTGTAAGGGGCTTTCTGAAGATGTTCAGACTGCACCCATTTTTTGTTTTCTTTTTTTCCTTGTCTTTTTATAACTCCAAGAGGGGCATATTTAAAAAGGGAAGAGAACATTTTCAATGATAAGAGTTGTTATGTAGACTAGCTGATTTTTAACTTCACTGTAGATGGAACAAGAGACAATGGCTTAGACTTAGTGTCAGTGACTAAAGTTGTAGAGATCTACGTGATCGAGAGAAGCATGAATTAAAAGAGGTGTCTGAGAGAGACCGAGGACTCTGCTTTCTGAAAAGAATCAGAGTAATAACAGACCAGGATTTTCCACACCAGTAATATTAGGACACGCCGGTGTGTTAAACAACTTAAGTGTGTGTCTCAGGAAGGATTTTTGCCTCACATATCCCAGGACCCAGTTGCCCCAGACCTGTAACTGTTCAGGGATCTCAAACTTTTACTTTCTATTACCCTCTCAGTTCAAAACATACACCACGACTTTGGGGAAACAAATGGTTTGACCTGCCTGCTCTTGGGTGCATCCCCACCTCAATGGCCAGTGCAGCTAGGGTTAATTAGATTTCCTTCCTATAGTGTATATTGTAACAAACCAGAGCACAAAGACTCATCTGTGTTGACACACACCATGAAACCACACATGCTGACTTAAATATATTATATATATTACATATATGGCAAATCATTCTAAATAATGTTCTATAACTTTTTTCTCAATATATAAAAACATACTGATTTTCTTTCTCCAAACAAAGTGATAAATTGCTCTTCTGGAAAGCTACGGTATTTCTAGTAGATTAGCCAGTTATTTGCAAGTTGAAACAACCTGAAGTTTGAAGATTCTTCATCATCTGGGGCACCGGGGTGGTTCAGTTGGTTAAGCACCTGACTCCTGATCTCAGTTCAGGTCTTGATCTCTGGGTCATGAGTTCAAGCCCCACGCTGGGCTCCACATTGAGTGTGGAGCGTACTTTAAAAAAAAATTCCTCCTTCTGAAGATTCTTCATCATCCAATGCCAACTTTACTTTAGGAGCTAGCTAACTCCAACCTACTTCATGTGGATAGCAAGTCTACCTACTTCTTTAGAGGTAGAACCAAGCAGAAACAAAACAGCTGGCCAGGTTTAAGGGATTGGAATGGGAATAGAGTAGGGAAAGGGAGATACACTGCTTATGTGACCACATTTTTCGTTCTCTGACTTATCATAAAAAAGTGTTTGTCAAAGGACAATACATTTCATCCACCATATCTCTCCACCATCGTTTCCTTTTGTTCCTTCTCCAATTAAGCACTTCCAATCTATCTTATCCGTGACTATCAGTTCTTGGCCCACACCCTTCTCACATTGTAGAAGAAAACACTAGATTCTTCAGAAAGGTATAGATTCAACACAGAATGATTATATGGTACAGACCACATGTTACTAAGACAACATAATGCTGCTCTGCCTGAAGTTAGGGGAGGATGCTCTAACTATAAATATTCTGTCAAGGTCTTCATATGTCTTTGTTTAAACTGAGTTTGATTTAAGTGATATTTCCAAATCCCGGCATTGAACAAAATATTTACACTCATTTATAAAAATTTGGAGAGAGTTATTTCCTTCTAGGTATGAGGGATAGGGAATATTTTTTCCTACCATAGAGAGTCTGAGTTTTGTTTTTGATGTGATGGGTCAGGAATCGATGCCAAGTCCAGGTTCTTGGGAAAAGAGACTGTAATGATCTGAACTATGTCCCTGCTGCCTCCCCAAATTCATATGTTGAAGCCCCCACCCCCACAATGTAACTATATTTGTAGATATGGCTTTTACAGAGGTAATAAAGTTTATGTAAGGTCTTAAGGGTGAGGCCCTAATCCTATAGAACTGGTGTCCTTATAAGAAGAAGAAAAAGCAACAGAGCTAGCCCTCTCTCTCTCTCTCTCTCTCTCTCTCTTTCTCTGCATGCACATAAAGAGGTCATGTGAGTACACACCAAGATGGCGGCCACCTACAAGCCAACAGAGAAGACCT
Organism: Herpailurus yagouaroundi; assembly: GCF_014898765.1. Classification (NCBI taxonomy): domain Eukaryota; kingdom Metazoa; phylum Chordata; class Mammalia; order Carnivora; family Felidae; genus Herpailurus; species Herpailurus yagouaroundi. The sequence continues at coordinate 5,223,012 of NW_024412415.1, forward strand.
CAGAATGAAACCTATCATGCCAGCACCTTGATCATAGACTTCCAAGAACTATGAAAAATAAGTTTCTGCTGCTTAAGTCACCCAGTCTCTTGTATTTTGTTATGGCGGTCCTAGCCGACTAAAACGGAGATCAAGTGCCAGATTGGGAAGAGCTGGAGATGGGCCAGGACAGAGGCCCAGTGATAATTCTGAAGAGCTAGAATGTCCCCAAGGTTTAGAAAACACTGAGGAAGCACCAGTATATATAGAAACATGGCATGCAATTACACTGAGATCTGAGAACCAAGCCAAAGGATCGGCTAGTGCATAGCTTAGTGGTTTAGAACAGAATAGAATTTGAATCCTTGCTCTTCCCAGCTGTGTCATCTTTAGCAACTTTTCCTGAGCTTCAGTTTTCTCGTCTGTGAAATGAAGATAAATGTAGTAACTATTTATTGTGAGGATTAAACAAGATAGGTAAAGAGCTCAGCACAGTACCTGCCTAATAGAAAACACTTAAGTCATCAACAGCAAGAAAGAGAACAAAGAGGTCACAGTTGCCACTTAATCCCTAACATGGCCAGAGGAGAGAAGTAGAGCATGGCACAAAGTAACAATTCAAAATGGGGACCTGGGAACAACATCTCCAAAGGCAGAACTACCAGGAACCACAGCCCTGTAGAGCATGACTGTTGGATGCAGGGCAGGAGCTGGCTGTTTGCTCCCTATTCTAAGTAGCCTTGCTGGTATGGATAGATGTACATGTCATTGTTCTAGAAGAAAACAGCCCACTCAATGAGTATGAAAGCCAGAAGAATTATGGTTCAGGAAGATTGACGAAGGATGGTGAAACACCCCGGGGCTAGCAAGAGAGGGACACCAACAGCAATCCTAAACCTGATTGACACCCAGAAAAAATGGTTACTGAATCCCCAAGAGACCTGCATCGTTGGAAAGGGTCTCATCAGGAACTGTGACCTTTTGCAGAAAACACAACCACTAATAACCTGAGGCCTGGCACGAAGGGCAGGGGGAAATAAGTAGATCCACCTCTCTCTCCTGTCACTCTCTGACTTCTTGCCAGTCTCTCCCATCGGCCAAACCCAAGCAGAAGTCAGAGGCAAGCGAGCCCAGATGATTTAGTTCGTAGGCATCAGCCGCATAGGGCTCAGAGTGGAGAAAGGTGGAGGGTCAGTCTTTAAGGGCACAGAGCATGTACAGGCAGCGAACAAAGGATGAAAGGAATGTACTATCCCTCCAAAAAAGATGGAAGTCTGAAGGCATCGTTCTTAGAGTGGACACTAGGTTTTCTTAGGAGCCATTGAAGGAGCTAAGAAATTCCTCTGTCTCCTGAGGAACACAAAGACCCCCTCCCTGGCACCTTCATCCAACACACATCTCCTTCTCTGAATATATTCCCTCATGTGCCTTTCAGAATCTTTAGCACCTGCTTCCTGCCTGGGTGGCTGCTCTTTTCTCCTTCAGCTTCCTGGAAGCTTACATTTCTTCTGAGAAATTCTGTTTCCAAGTGAGCTCTGATGACCCTATCTTACTGTACTTAGGGACAAGTTTGACTTGAAATGCTTTGGAGTCTGGCGCATATATATGAACACAATTCAGGGAGAGAAAGTTAAAGTCTTCTGCTTCATCTTTAACCTGTGTCCTGAATGCTCTACTTTGTTTTCTGCTAGTCATTGAAGAGTAATGGACTCTGATCATTTTCATCTTGGAATGTATTGCGAAGATGTTGACTTTGGGATCTAGTCCCCTCGCCTCCACCCCACCGGATATGCACTCATAAGTCTTGTTGACATTAATGAATAGTTGTGTGTGCACAGTGTGAGGACAAAAAAGACAACCGAGGGTCAGAGAGGCAGTTTCTTTGCTAGAAGCAAGAGCAATAAACTTGATCCAACAAAGGAACTGGTGGAGTAGCGACGTAGGCTTTTTTTTTTTTTTTTTATTCTATAGGGAGACATTCTAAGCTCTCCTAATTAATAGAATCTTTTGTGCATTACGTTCAGAAGAGCGTTTCCCTTTCAGGAAGGAATCTAACAGCACAGCAAACATATGCATTTTTGGCTGCTTTTCAAGCCATATTTATTAACTAAGTGCTAGGGTGGAGGATGATTTTCTTGCCAACAGGATTCGGAGGACATCGCGCTTGAAAGCACATCAAGGAATGAACCGTTTCTATGACAAGCACAATCACTGCCTGTAACTCCAAGCTAGCTGGTGCTGTCAGCACTGACCACATAAACCACAGACTAACTGAAGAACTTCAGACACCTAGGATTAAACACAGTCTCCCAGTATTATGAGGTGCCGGAACCAATCCCCAGGGCCACTTGAATTTAGAGAAAATAGCAGCTGGTCAGACAGAGACCATTTCCGACTTCTCCCCACCATTTTGGACACAAGGATCTTCCTGGTGCTGAACTCTCTCATATCCTGTTGCTGAGGAGGAGTATCCTATTCACCAGAGGGCCTACGCTACTCCACACACCCTTTGCAAAACAACTTTTCTGGGAGAAATCCAATGACCTATGAAACTAAAGCAGGGAAGCTGCCAGGTGATTAAGACACAGGCAAGTTTTCTTTGGTGCCTCCCCACCGCCCCCCCCCCACACACCCCTGCCCACCCCTCCCTCGGGTCTCTTCCAGCTTCCAAAGTCAGAAATTCTCCTTCCCTCAGAGGCAGCCTGTGAAGATGAGGTTGGAATAAAAGGTGGTTACAGGGTTCATGTAAGGTGACAAAGCTGGCACACGCTAAACACTTAGCATTATACAGCCGCCCCTTAAGCGTGCTCCAAATCCATCAATCATCACGGAAAAATTAGAAGCTTTACTGGATTCCTGCCTCTCCAAACAGATCTTCTGAACTTCTAAATGGACTCCATAATTCAGCATTTGAGAAGAGAGCTTCAGAACAGCAAGACTGTCTCTATAACACACTGTCAGGCAACTTGGAACAAGCAGAGAGGAACAAGTCAAAACAATCAGCCATTTCATTAAGGGCACAAGATTAATCTTGAATGATGCCCAAGTCTGACTCACGTTGTCAAATATTATATATGATCTCCACGAGCAGGCCATTTTCCCAATTCACTGAAACATGTGTGCATTTTAATGGGCTCAGCCTTACCCTGTCCAATGCCTGCTAGCTGTTTTTGTTGTGGATTATGTAATTTAGCGAATGATGCAACCAGAAGAATGCTTTCTACCTGTGCTTCGTACATGATGTTGTCTGATGGTTAGTGCAACAGGCTAGATGGCTCAGGACTTGGATTTCGACACCCTGAATTGCTCTGTGACCTTGGGCCTTCTACTTCCCCTCTCCTGGCATCCGCTATAAAAATGGGAAGGAGCAGGGGCGCCTGAGTGGCGCAGTCGGTTAAGCCTCCGACTTCAGCCAGGTCACGATCTCGCGGCCCGTGAGTTCGAGCCCCGCGTCGGGCTCTGGGCTGATGGCTCAGAGCCTGGAGCCTGTTTCCGATTCTGTGTCTCCCTCTCTCTCTGCCCCTCCCCTGTTCATGCTCTGTCTCTCTCTGTCCCAAAAATAAATAAATGTTGAAAAAAAAATTAAAAAAAAAAAAAAAGAGGGGGAAGGAAAGAAGGAAAACCCCTAAGAGTGGAAAGGGCTCACCGGACAGAGGGGAAACAGCCTTTCACTCCCGTCTCATTGCTTGCCAATCTGCGAGAGTCCCTCCATGCTTTGCTTTCGACAGAGTGTGGTGAGAGAGCCCTTGGGTGAGGTGAATCTATGTTCCCTAGAACTCAGGGGCACAGAATGAGGGGCCCAAGGTCAGAGGTTGTCTAGAACAGCATGTACAGGCAGAGCAATGAGAGAGGGCTACAGTAGGAGTGGCTGTTCTGCTAGGGCTTGGTAGGCCAGTGATGCCAGGTTTGCCCGGGGGCTCAGTGATTGCCCTGGAAGGCGGCCAGGCTAATGCCATCTTGAAAAGATCTTGCCCCAGAGCTCTGCCTGCTGGGGCAAGATAACCTCAGCAGAAACATTGTGGGGGGAGGAGAGGAACCACAAGACAGCACTGGAGGGAGAGTCAGGAGAAGCTAGGCTGCGAGAGCATCTCCACAACAGCAGTTCAGAGAACCGACAGCAGAGTCCCTTACTGGGTGGACAGATTGTCTGAAAAACCCACAGAACCACCCCATGCAAGAAGCAGCCAGCATTAGGTATCCTCCACCCAGAGGGCATAGCTGTCTGATTACACGGCACTCATTTGAGCAAGACCTTGTCCTTTTACCCCTCATGCGGCCTCCTCCTCCGCAGACCAGTGCTGGAGGGGCCAGGGGCATGAAAAAGCAAGGTGAAAGGAGTCAACATCCTACACTCCTTTTTCTCCCTGGAGGCTTCTGAGCCAGGATCAGGTCTAAACTCAGGGGAAGGAAAGAAGTTTTTAACTGGGTTTAAGAAGCAACCTCTGACTTTGAGCAGATTGATCTTTTAAAATCTTTTTTAAAACAACTTTTTCTTCGTGTTTATTTATTTTTTTGATAGAGAGTGCAAGCAGGGGAGGGGCTGAGAGAAAGGAAGACAGAGGATCTGAAGCGGGCTCTGAGCTGTCAGCACAGAGCCTGATGTGGGGCTCGAACCCACCAACCGTGAGATCGTGACCTGAGCCGAAGTCAGACACTTAATTGACTGAGCCACCTAGGCGCCCCCCAAAATGAGAGACTGTTTTTAACATCTAGACCTGTTTGGAAAGGCTACAGGATCTGCCCAAGATACCTTCCAAAGGGATTTGCAGCATGAGTTTGAAGGGCTTGGGGGAGATGAAGAATAAAGCTACATTTCTGATTTTATCCCCATTTAGTTCAGCCCATTTGATACACCAGTCCTACATGCATTTAACATTTTTGAAAAGATCAACAAGAAACTCTCAGGTGAGCTTACTCGGGTGTGGGAATAGGACTTCACACAGGTGGAGGGTTTCACTGTTATTTGTTCATATTTTTTGCATAACTTACAATAAACATAAATCACTCAAAATTTCAGATGTTTTAAATATGGACCTAACACACATTTCCTAGCCAGATTAAGTTATGAAAACTCTTTGCCCTAGGGCATTTATAGTACCTTTCTCAGAATCCTCTCCATCACCTTTTTTTAAAAAATTTAATGTTTATTTATTTTGAGAGAGAGACAGAGACAGAGTGTGAGTAGAAGAGGGGCAGAGAGAGGGCGAGACACAGAATCTGAAGCAGGCTCCAGCCTCTGAGCTGTCAGCACAAAGCCCAACGTGGGGCTCAAACTCACGAGCTGGGAGATCATGACATGAGCTGAAGTCGGATGTTCAATCGACTGAGCCACCCAGGCGCCCCTCTCCTTCACCTTTAACACAGTTAACTACCACCTACTTGGCCCAATCAGCTAGGATTGAGTAGAGGTCCCTGGTCACGTAGTTGACTCCCTAGGGCATCAGAACCTTCTGGCATCTATCCATTGAAGTATGCTAGAGAACAAATAGCCCTGAGAGGTAAGCTCCGGTCTCCCACGAAATGAGGTGCATCCCCAGGTGTATCTCTGAAGGCTTTCAAGTTGCTGTCAGGGCTCCTGACATGTATACAAAGTATTATGAGAAGCTCCCAGTGTGGGGGTGCCCAGATAGCTCAGTCCAACTCTTGATTTCGGCTCAGGTCACGATCTTGCAGTTCGTTGACTTCAAGCCCTGCATTGGGCTCACAGCATGGAGCCTGCTTTAGAATCTCTCTCCCTGTCTCTCTGCCCCTCCCTCACACTCTAAATAAATAAATAAACAAACAAACAAACTTAAAAAAAAAAAGTTCCCAGTGAGAACAAGCTCAGGTCTACAGAGTTCCACATTGTCAGTGAGATGCTCGTCTATCTACCCATCAATCCTGCATTCAACACATTTGGACACCTAGTATTATGATTGACTCCATTTAATGTCGTTAGAAAAGAAAAGTGGGGCTCCTGGGTGGCACAGTCAGTTAAGCATCTGATGCTTGATCTGGGTTCAGGTCATAATCTCAGTTTGTAAATTTGAGCCCCACATGGGGTTCTTCACGGGGCATGGAGCCTGCTTGGGATTCTCTCTCCCCCCTCTCTCCCTGCCCCTCCCCAACTTGTGCGCACGTGCACTCTCTCAAAATAAATAAACTTTAAAAAAAATGAAAAGAAATGAGAAATTTTCCTTAATAGCCCTTTTCCTAAGAATTATTTTATTTATATTGCAGTAGTCTTTCATGTCAGTGATGTATTTGGTCTCTGTCCTCATCAACACTCATGACTCTGGGAAGGTCATTTCTTGCCTTCAGATTAAATGGTCTGAGAGTGGGCTGCTCACCTGAACAGAAGGAACTCAGGAAAGACCAAGGTCCAAGGCCTAAGGCACAGCTGAAACCTTCATGCCTCTGAGAAACAGTGGCAAAAGAGACAGCCCGATTAAAAAAAAAAAAAAAAAAAAAAAAGGCAGAGGCAAAGAAGAAACTCGAAGCAGAAGCAACTTCTATTTAAGACTGGAAGCGGTAGAGGGGGGTGGGGGGCACATGGGTGGCTCAGCTGGTTAAGCATCTGACTCTGATTTCGGCTCACGTCACGATCTCACAATTCATGGGTCTGAGCCCTATGTTGGGCTCCCACCTGACAGCGTGGAGCCTGCTTGAGACTCTCTTTCCCTCTGTCTCTGCCCCTCCCCGTTCACTCTCTCTCTCTTTCAAAATAAGTAAACATTAAAAAAAAAAAAAAAAGGACCAGAAGCCTGTTTCCTCTTTCAGTATGGTCTGGTCTCCCTCTACTCAAGGAACGTGATCTGCTAGTTCATGCCACTGAGCCCCCCCCAGAGGTAGCTGTGTTAGGGAAATGGCTAATAGGCTAATTAACCTGGATTTTGGAATCGGAGTATAAAGATAATGGTAGATTCTAATTTCGCTCTCTCTCTGGCTAGTTAAGTGTCACCACAAGACTGCTGGGAAAGGAAGTTGCACACAACTGAATATAACAATTAATTAACAATGCAAAAGAACATATTCTGAAAGGTAAGGACGGGAAGCACTCCATAACCCCATAAATTATTCCTGTTTATTGAGTGCTAAAAGCACAAGTTCCAGACATATATAAATAATATATTCGTATAAATAATTGAAAACACAAGGAAAATTACATAAGCAGGAACCAAATCTAAATTTAGCAAGGCCCCTGGCTTTAAGAACCCTTATAAACTATGCTTCTCACTAAGCTCCATCACCTCACCCAGGAGCAAATCAAAATCAGAAATATTTTACTCTATTGTATGGAACTGGCTACAACATTTTCTTTTTCCGGAAATGCTAAAAAAAAAAAAAAGTGGGGGAAGGGAGTAGAGGTGTGCATAAATGAGTTCCAAAACGCTTTCCAGCTCTGACATCATATTATCCCCTCAAAAATACTAGAATACTCATTCATGAGGATTCTGTTTATACTTCTATTGTTCAGGATAATAACTTGTTTTAGGCTTAATTTTCTCTCTTTATTGTAGAGTCATCTATGTAAAAACACCTCTGAGCATCCCAAACATCTCTGGATTTCAATTTTATTATTTAGGGCTTGACCTGTCCTTAAGCAACACTTTCTCTAGTAACATTGGTAATCTTGGTTTGGTGTTATTTAAGCTAACAAATTACTATCTTCGGCTAAAAGAGTATACTGTAACTACAACCTTAGTTCATGAATTAGCTAATTGTTTCTCCCTCCTTGGGACATTAGCTTGTTGTCTGTTTCCTCCAGAGGAAGACTTTACACGGTGCCAAAACTCTGGTGTAAATTAAATTAATGGGCTTCGTTTTCTAAGTTGTGCAATATGCAGAAGGAACTTGCACTCCCTGGTCTTTCCTTTAGGAATGGTTGCCATTTGATTCTAGAAACAAGTTATCAAGTAAGTCACGGGTAGCTCTGGTTAATGAATGAGAAAAGGAAAAGTTCGGTGCTCTCTGAGTTTGGCATAGTTTTCTTCTTCAGTGACTCTGTTTAGACTCAGAGATAACAGTTAAATCACAACTACCGTTTATTGAGTAGCAACCATGTGGCAGGCATGTCCATTATCTCTAATCTTATGACAATTTGGGCAAAGTAAATATTATTATCTGTCATATTAGATACTATTACTATATCTATAGTACGAGTACTATAGTACTTCATATCTATAGATATTCAGAGATAACTACAGTACTATAAATACTATACATTAGATATTGGTATTCATCTATTAATCTTTGAGCCTCAAAGGTTAAATAACTTGTCTATGGCCACATAAGAGACAGAGATAAGATTTAACTTGGGTCTCATCTGACTTCAGTGTTCTCACACTACTTCTGAGATCCTTCTCAAGCAACGCACTGCAGTGGTTGAGATTACGAGCCCTATAAACAATACCTGCTTTCAAATCCTTGATCTAGAATTGACTAGCTCTGAGATCTTGCACAAGTTCCTTAGCTTCTTGGAACCATTGTTTTCTCATCTGTTGATAATTATAGTACTTACTGCATAGAGCTAAATGATGCAATATTGCAATAATACAATGTAAGTACATGCCCTTCGCACATTCCTTGACAAGTGATAAGCACTGAGTGCATGGTGGTGGTGGTGGTGGTGGTGGTCGCTACGTTGTGCTCCCTGTAGAAGCAGAATTAATTTAAGCTCTGCAGTGGAACAAGGACCCTTGCCACAGAATCCACCAACAGTAGGTACCCAATAAATGTTTTGTTAACGATGGTTTGCCTAATAATGCATTTTCTGTCTGGGCAAGTGATATATGTGCTTTTATTTTTATTCATCTTTCCTAAATTAAAATGAGTCTTTTTTTTCCCTTACACGTATGTGTGCTCATGGGCACACATGCATATGCATGTATGTTCAATCACTTATATGAATGATTTATATTATTCATTCATTTGTAGCGTTCATTCATATCAATGATGCCACAATATTATATAGTATGAAATAGCATTTCTGCATCTGAAATTGCTTATTAAATGTTTAGTATCCATCGCATGTACTTTGAAGATTACCAAGAATAGATTTTGTAACAAAATGTCACATAGAGAAAATATGTGGGGTTGTGTATGTGTGTGTGTACGTGTGTGTGTTCCATATCATTCATTTACTATGTAGTTATGATGCTGCAAGTTCAGTTAAATTTCTGGGGAGACAAGTATTCTCACAGTACATCCATCTTATAGTTAATAAATATAGATGGTGTGCAACAATTGTTCCTTCCAAAACTGTTCTAACAGGAAAAAAAATAATAACACCCCATAATTGAATTGCTTCTCTATGACATACATGTTGAAGGCGGTAGGCAAGATCCATAAAATATGGCCAAGAGTGGTCACAGTCACTTTCTGAACCAAAAATCATGGATATTTAAGGCATTAGGGGTTATGAATCCTAGAATCCTACATAGAAAGCTGGGAAAAGGTGTATCTCTTTTCCAATCCCATAAAGTAGAATAAAATAACCTCCCTGTGAATAGCATGCCATACTCCTTCAATTAAAAAAAAAATAAACAGTAAGCCATGTGAAAATATGGACCGTAGGGCCTTTGCACTGACTAGTCCCTCTTTCTAGAAATACCCTTCCTATGGATGGCTACATGTCTCTCACTTCCTTTAAGTCTTTGCTCATGTTGCCTTCTCAGTGAGACCCATTCTGATCACTCTATTTAAAATTGCAATATGGGGCACCTGGGTGGCTTAGTTGGTTAATCATCTGACTCTTGATTTCGGTCAGGTCATGATCTCATGGTTCATGAGTTCAAGCCCCAGGTCAGGCTCTGCACTGACAGCATAGAGCCTCCTTGGGATTCTCTCTCTCCCTCTCTGCCCCTCCCTTGCTCATGAGCTCTCTCTCTCTCTCTCTCTCTCAAAATAAATAAGTAAACAATTTTGAAAATAATTAAAAAATTAAATTGCAATACCCTCTCCTCAGCACTCCTGATAGTCTTTATTCTGCTATACTGTTTTACTTTTCCATACTACTTAATTTACTTATTTATTAGATTTAGTATTTGTTGTCAGTCATCCATAATGAAATGTAAATTCTAGGAAGAGAGGCATCTTTGTCTATTTTATTCATCATTGTATTCCAAAATCTTAGAGAAGTATCTAGAACATAATAGGTGCTCAATAAATATTGAATGGTGCTTCTGCAAATGATATTGATGACAATTACTTCCACAGAGACATTGCTCAATGCAGCCAGGTATGTTCCTAACAAAATGCAAAATTTTCATCTTCAAACAATGAACCATTACAAAAACAAAATTCCTTTGGGAGGGAAGAAGAATGAAAAATAAAATCTATGACATAGTGATCTGGTCATACAAGTCATCTTATTTTAAGTACCTGGTCAATTAAATCACATACAGTGATCATTCCAATTCTTTCCCCAAGTAATAAATACCTCTTCACTTTGGGGTGATGTGGTCTAATCTTTAACCGATTGCATCTGTCTCAAGTTTCATTACAATTCTTCCAGCTTTGTTCAATGGCTTTTTCAATTTGCCTCATACAGAACCCCAGCGTTCCATGGTAAGGGGCTGTAAAAGCATTTCACACTAGACACACACCAAGTGTAGTATGAAATAGTTGCTCCTGGACCTTTGATATTTTAAATTTATGTGAAGATATTATTTCAGGATCTAGGACCTTTCTCTGTTCCTGTCTTCAGGTTACACTCATCCTTACCCTATAGTACAGTAGTTCCTACCCGACCACATAAGGATGATGCCTCTGGTACTACCAGAGTATTTCAACATTGTTTGACCATACAACTGATATTGTAAAGGTTTTATTTTTATTTTTTTAATTTTTATTTATTTTTGAGAGAGGGAGAGAGACAGAGTGTGAGCAGGGGAGGGGCAGAGAGAGAGGGAGACACAGGATCTGAAGCAGGCTCCAGGCTCTGAGCTGTCAGCACAGAGCCCAACGAGGCTCTCATGAGCAGTGAGATCATGACCTGAGCTGAAGTCAGATGCTCAACCGACGGAGCCACTGAAGCACCCCTGCTAATGACACTGTAGAAGAGAAGAAACAAATTGTATTATTACCACAACTTCCCACCCTTATACATTTTCCCCTAATTCTTTACACCTTCCTCTTGAAGTTAATCAAATTATAAATCTGTATCTTTATTATCACTTGCCATATACACTTATAACTACAATAAATAGATATGAAAGTTAAGTGCTTGATCATATTTAAACAAAATACACACATTGTGGACTTCAAAATATTTGAGAACTCCTGATTGAAGATTTCTCTTGGAAATTCATTCTATTATCACTAGAATGAACTGGATCTAGCCTGAGGTGGATATTAAAATTAAAGTGACTTCAAAAAGTGGATCTAATTCAAGTGAGACTAGGCATGTATGCCTTTACCAAGCATGGATCTAAAATCACTGGAAATGTTGAATGGTTGTTATAATATTTGGAGCTCCCCCTTAGCACAGAATCACTTGAACAGAGAATTAATAGAACAAAGTTGTTTAAACCTCATGCAAAAGTAATAGGATTAAATATGTCTTTGATGAATGATATATCAAGAAAAAACATCCCTAAAAAAACCCCTCCACGCATATAAAACCATCCAATCCCAATTGGCCATCGTCACTGTGATTTCCTGATCTATGACTTCTTTGTCTCCAACTCCATGCTCTGATTGCAACTGTCACTGAGTCACACAGCCTGCTCTAGGCATGGAGCCAATTTGATTACAACAACTGCTTGTATGACAGAGAAAGGTGGTTTTCAGGGCCCTAGCCAATGGCTCACCCAAGCTTCTGACCCTGGGGCATAAATTTTTACTGTCATTCACAAGTTGGAAAATAAATATCCGCCTAACCTAGTAAACCAACCACCTGGAAAATACATATGGACACAGAGTTCCATAAGCAGGACACGGTAGGAATGATCAGATTGATCACGCGCTAGCCTTGTAATGAGCATAACTGAATATGACCACCTTCCTCGAGTAGCCATTTCCATGTACTCAGTACATTTGCAATCTCATTTTTATTTTCCAGGGTTACAACTGCGGCTGGCTCATTTCTCAATCCCGCTTTTATATGCTATATGCGTAAATGTTTATTTAGTATTTTAAATATTATGAAATAGCAAGTCACTTAGAATGAAAATAACAGGTCACTTAGAGGCAGAAATGTACCTGCTAGGTAGCCTCATCTACCCAAAAAGCTGCTAATTCAAGGAGAAGAATGGAAGTATTCTTTCAATCTTTAAAACTGAATTGTTCTGTTTCAAGTTACTCGTTTTAGTTTCATGAAAACCAAGCCCTGTGTTTGTTTGCTTGTTTGTTTTTTTAAATTATCAAATAATATGGTATTCTAATGTAATTAAGACAATCAAACAGAAACCCATGGGGGAGGGGAAGGAAAAAAAAAAAAAAGAGGTTAGAGTGGGAGAGAGCCAAAGCATAAGAGACTGTTGAGAACTGAGAACAAACTAAGGGTTGATGGGGGGTGGGAGGGAGGAGAGGGTGGGTGATGGGTATTGAGGAGGGCACCTTTTGGGATGAGCACTGGGTGTTGTGTGGAAACCAATTTGACAATAAATTTCATATATTGAAAAAAAAAGACAATCAAAAATTATTTATGTAAATAAGATGTCCTAACCACAATGACATCTGTGTAGGATATCCCTCTGTATTTATTTTCATGTTTCTATGTTCCCTTTTCTGGTCTAAAACATAACCTAGAACATCAAGATTCTCCAACCCCTTGAAAAGAAGTAAGCCTTTTGCTATATCTTTTGCCCTGACTGATGTATATCTTTGTGTCATTCATATAGTTCACCTGGCAAACTCAAATTAAACTGAGTACACAGTTAGGCACTACGAAAGAGAGAAAAGGGACTATCAGGCTCCATTCCTCTGCTAGTGCTTTACATTTACTATCTCAATCAAACAAACCTCTATGGTTGTCACTATCCTTACACCCACTTTACAAATGAAGAAAGGGCCGCCTGGGTGATTCAGTTGGTTACCAGCTGAATTCAGTTGGTTATCAGCTCATGCTGTCTCTGTCTTTCTCAAAATAAATAAATAAACTTTAAAAAAACAAACAATAGGGGCACCTGGGTGGCTCAGTCCGTTAAGCCGCTGACTTCGGCTCAAGTCATTGTCTCACATCTCCAGTGTTGGAGACTCGCATTGGGCTCTGGGTTGACAGCTCAGAGCCTGGAGCCTGCTTCGGATTCTGTGTCTCCCTCTCTCTGTCCCTCCCCCACTCACACTGTCTCTCTCTCTCTCTCTCTCTCTCTCAAAAATAAATATTAAAAAAAATAAAAAATAATAAAAATAAAGAAAACAAACAACAAACAAGTGAAGAAAGTTAGAGGGCTAAGCAATTTGCTCAATTTCCCCAGTCTAATAAGTAGTGAGCTGAAGTTCAGCCCAGGGCTCTTTGACCCCAAAGCCCTGTTCTTTCCTGTTCACACACAAAGATAGAACTAAGGAAAAGATGCATTTTCTTATTCTAACCAGCAATTTGTATGGCAAATGAGCCATGTGTGCCTGAAACAATTTAAATGATTCTGAGGGAGTACAGAAAGAAATGCAAGATGGCCTAGGCAAAGGGCCACCCTTCCAGTAAAGTAAATCAACGGTCTAAGCAAAGTAGAACTTGGGAAAATTAATCTCATGCTGGAAAGAATCTGCAATTTTTGGTCATCCTCAACACTTCCTCCCTCTAGAATATTCATCTCCCAACTCAGCCAGCTTTTGTGTTTTTGTTTTGCAGCTGGGATGTCCCCCAGGGCACTCTGCTTTCCATAGATTTCTGGCCTCAGTTAAAATTTCTTCTTCTCTCTTAGTGGAGTCAAAGCTGGAGGTTTTCAAAAAGTATTCTACTGAGAAATCAAGGGGAAAATGAACAAGGAGAAGGAAGAAAAGGAGAGGGGGAGAAAGTTAAAAAAAAACCACAATGGAGTAGCAGTAGTACATTTGAAAGGAAGATTTATAAACGCCATCTTTTTTAGGTTTTTGTTTTTTGTTTTGATGCTTTGCTTTGTTTTGTTGTTGTTGTTGTTGTTGTTTCCAGTCCTAAGGAAAGTCTACTCAGAGACCTGTTTTTCAGTTTGGTTAATTCAAAGATCTCAACTATCTTTGACTGGGGGTTGGGATCGATGACAGCTAAGGTTTCTCTGCGTCCATTGTGCAAATATCTTATTTCATTATGAGGACACAGTGAAAGTGGCATTACTATCACCTTTTTACAGAATAGGAATTTGAGGTTCAGAAAAACGAAATACTTTTCCCAAGGGTCCTTAGCCAGTCAGAGGCAGAGATGAGCAGCATTTCTGACCCAGCTCCTCTCAGAGTCCCTCTTTGTCACCTGAAGAATGCTCTCCTTTGTTGTCTGGAGGCACTTCCTTCTACTACTCAGTCCCTGGCTTTCTTTCCTCTACCTATATCTTCCCCGGAAGTTTGAAACAAAAGTCAGCCCCAAAGTGGTATACCTAAGACTGGGGATTAGAGGTTACATGTGAAGACAGTCAGAGTGGTTGGGTTCAAATCCTTGTGGCTTATGTGTGCATGACTCTGTGACCTTGAGCAAATACCTTAACCTTCCTGGGGTGAGATTCCCTCATCTACAAAATGGGGATGACTAATGGTGTTGCTGCCGTACAGGGAGAGATGTAAATCACAAATACCTAGGTGATCTGAGCAGTGCCTGGCACAAATAAGCATTGCATAATTGTAAGCTACCTTGATTACAGAAGCTGTTGTGTGGGAAGGAATAAGAAATGAGGACTGTAATGGTTTTCTGAAAATGTGAAAATTCAGTACTCACTGAGTTACTCTGCTGCTGTTGGGTCAGCTTCCTGGTTTGGGACAATAATGATAAGCAGGCAAGGAATACCCAGCAAAAAAGGAATACCCTGGAATTTCCAATCATTATATTAGTCTTTGGAGCAATGGTTCAACTGAAAGGGGAAAAAAATCCAGCTGTTAAAAGGTAAACTGAAGCATATTAAGTTTTCAAGGGTTTGGTTGAGCAAAAGACAACTCAAATCGGGCTGAGACAATCCCGAAGTGGTTAGGAGTAATTTACCGACAAGAGCTGGTGGAAAGGCTTTACAGAGAAGAGGCAGAAGGAAAGCAAGAGAATTATTTGATTGGCTATAGCTTACATGTTAGCTTTATTTGGAAAAGCCGGGGATGGCTGTTTGCAGTTGGTTGTCCTTAGGTTTTGATTTTTTTTAGCCTTGCTTTTCAGGTTAAAGTTTTAGTTTGCTTAAGCAGGCCACTATATAGGTATTAGAACCACTTCGGTTTAATGGTCTCCTTGTTTAATTAATTTAGCACTGTTCTGGCCATTTTCTTAGTGTGTATATTTCTTTGAGCAAAATAGGACTATAGATAAACAGTTACTTATCTTAGGGCTGGAACAACGTTAAGAGTTGATAGTTAAATGCTTTCATTATACTCAACCACAACCTTCTAGCTACCTTTCACTCTACTACAAATGTTATGAAAACACACACAGAGAAGGCAGATTGAAAGATAGCCCCCAAATGTGAAATATTACCCCAAATGGATTATTCTCTTGAAGGAAAATGTTGTTATTTTATTAAAGAGATAGCTATCTATTTACCTATCGAGAGGATTACATATTTTGGAGGGTTGGGGAATAAATATTTTATAGTGATGCCCATTTAAAAAATTTTTTTTTAACGTTTATTTATTTTTGAGACAGAGAGAGACAGAGCATGAACGGGGGAGGGTCAGAGAGAGGGAGACACAGAATTGGAAACAGGCTCCAGGCTCTGAGCTGTCAGCACAGAGCCCGACGCAGGGCTCGAACTCACGGACCGCGAGATAATGACCTGAGCCGAAGTCAGCCGCTTAACCGACTGAACCACCCAGGCGCCCCTAGTGATGCCCATTTAAAGAAAAATTTGTTGAATGAGATATAGCTTCAAGTCAAGGCTATTTTCAATGACCTGAAGGATTTAAATGGCTCCTTATAGAAGAGATGGATTTTTGTAAGATAAACTGATTAAGGAAAAGTCATCAAGACTTTGATATAAGTAATAATCCTTTAAGCACAATTAATATCCCTAATATAATATGTATTATATAGCTATATATATTGAGTTTATATAAAACCTAATTTCTCTCTTACCTATAGATCTTTCCAGTTATTCTTAGAATATTTTGGATGGGGCCTGGGAAATTTCATTTTTAACAAGGTCCTTGAGCAATTCTGATGTACACCCAAATTTGGAAACCACTGGCATACTTTTTAATGGCTGCCTAAAAGTATATTCTGGAGACATGATCCCATTTATTTAATCAATCTCCTTTTCTTGGGCATTTTAGGCTCAGTCTAGTTTTCATGATTACAAACCATGCTGTAATGACTATTTTTATAATGATATCTAATATTTATTGTATGTTTCCTATGTGTCAGCCGCTATACTACACATTTATTTCCTTAGGACAAATTCTTAAGAAGTAGAATTATTGACATCAATTTTGTGTATTTGTAAGATTTTCGATACCCATTGCCAATATGTCAACCCAGAAGTTTTTCTCTGTCGCTACTTTTGAGTGGCTATGTTCAATGCTAATGGCTATGTTCATGAAGACTAGCATTCAGCTATCAGCTCAGTAGGCACCCACAAACAGTGGCTCATTCAGGAGACTTAGAAAAGATACAGCACAATGTTCTGACTCGTGCATCATATCTTAGCTGCTATTGTTGCTAAAAGTAGCACTCCTGAGTGGTTGCTTCCAGGAATGCCTATCAAGGATCCAGCCACAGGAGTTCTATGCTGTTTCTGGGAACTGGCACATTTCACATGCTGTCCCTTCTAGGGCCCATCAAGGCATAGCTGTCTCTGGTAGTCAAGGGAACACAAGGCAGGGTGGGAATGCTGGATCCAAGATTGTTCTTTATAGAATTCAATATGAAAATGTTCTAATTCCAGCAAAAAATAATATGTACTGACCAGGTTAAAAAAAAAATTAAAGCAGACTTAAAAGAGTTAATCGGGTAGGCATTCTGGAGTCTTCCAGTGAGCAAAGATGAAATGCCTTTCCTTCCCATGGCTCTTCTCTTAGCTTTTTGTGGAATGAAATGTGTGAAGGACTCTGAATAATATAAATTACTTGTTTATATCAGATCTTAGCCTTCTAATATAGGGAGGGGCAGAAGAAATCATTTGGAAGGGTGGCATTTTTCATTATAAGACCAGTATGAGGTGTTCTTGACTACTTAAATAGTTGTAAATCACAGCTGCAACCCACTATAATTGTAGCTTTGGGAGACAAAGCCATCTTGTTTTCAAAGAAATCTTGTTGATTTAATGAACATAATTAGATCATTTAGGATCTGTGTACAAATGGTAAAGTGCAAGGGCTATTTGCACAAGCACAGTGAAAAGACTTGCTTTCATGAAAATGTGGAATTTTGAAACTGGAATGGATTTAATATTTCATTGTCCTCTCCAATCTTTTTAAGAATATAGTGAGAGTACAAAGTGTAAATAATTTCCATAGATTGTTTAGCACCCACTCTTCTATATTAGGAAACTAAGGCACAGAGAAGTTAAGTGAACTCCTGAAAGTCACATAACTAGCAAATGGAAAGCGTGATGTTGGACTATGAACCAAGACTCAATTTAAGATCCATTCTTTAATTTTCTTCCCTTCTTGGCAGTTGAAAAACTTCTCAAAGAATTTGCAACTGTTACATATAAATGTTCCTCCTTTGAGGGAAAGGAGTAAACCAGGCATCCTAACTACTAAACAAAGGTGTTTATTTTTCCTCTTTACCTACAACATGTCTCCTATATGGTAAAAACATCCCTATCCTTTCAAAGACCTTGTGTTTGTTAAATGTGCCTCTCATGGCTGAGTGTCTATCAGATCAATCTTCATATGGATTCTAGGAAAAAAACCTAATGTTGAAATCAACTGGCATGCGGGAAAGCAATGAAGAGGCAGAGAGAATGAGATATTTTCTGGAGTTTTCAATAAGGAAGATTCGGGGCAGTGATAAAGGAAGAAGCTGTTTACAAGAAGGAAGATCTAAAGATAATCTGATCCGGCTAACGAGCAGTATAGTGAGGACAAGGACTTTCGTGGCTGTTGTTTATTATTGTAACCAACCTGAGTGCCTGAAACTAGGTCTGGCACCATTAAATTCTTAGGAAAGGTCTGTTGAGTAAGAGAACAGGAGTCTGGCACTTAGAAGACCTCGGATCCAGTTCTGGCTTTCTCACTAGTCTTGGTCAACCCACCCGTCTGAGCCTCATTTTCATCATCTATTACATGAAAGACCTGGGCTAAATTATTTCTGTGTGGATACACATTTTTTTTTCTGCCAAGCTCCTACTTAGTAGGGGACCTACCCCTCTGACTCCACCATCCAAGTGGTTACAATGGGACCGTACTACTATACTACTAATCACCAAATTTATAAAATCTAACCCTGTCCATTGTTGACTGGTCCAGGCCTAGAAACTCCCAAGCTAGGCCAATGTGAGGTTCCCCGTCCCCCCCCACAAAGGAATTTCAGAACTGGAGCCAAAACACTAGTATCAGCCTTCTTCTGGTAGTTGAAGCTGAGAATATACAAGTCTGCAACTGGTTACTAGCCATATCCCCCAATTTGATCTGAGTGGTAGAAACAGGCAATAGATAGAAGCAGCGACACAGAAGCAGAGCAGAATAACAGATACAACCTTTAAATCCACGATCCATAGGCCCAATGCATTCCTGTTCTTTGCATAACTGGATGCCTTAGGATCCTCACATTATAGTCCCCATTAAAAAAAAATTAAATTAGCCACTTAGCCATTAAATCATGTAGTAATTAAGATAAAAACAGTTAAATCCAATGTAAGTAATATCTCTTTCATTTCTAAAAGTGGAAGATTTTAAAGATTATGAAGCTTGCAAGGTGGCCAGATAGGAAGACTATATTTGGACAGGAAGCGGTTTCACTGGAGCAGACTTGAAAATAAGATGATCTGTTACAAGACCCCTGGGGCAGGGTCAAAGGAATACTCTCACTCAGGACATCAGGGAGTTAAACAAAGTAAGTAGCTTCTTGCCTAAATGGGAAGTCAAGTCTTGGAGAAATAAGACAGAAAGGATGTTATTTCCACAATCCCAGGGAAGCTAAATGACAGACTCTTCTGTCATTAAAAATTTTGATATTTCAGGGCAACTGCCGTGGCTCATTCAGTTGAACAATCGACTTCAGCTCAGGTCATGATCTTATGGTTCATGAGTTTGAGCTCCACAACCGGGCTCTCTGCTGTCAGCAGGAACCTGCTTTGGATCCTCTGTCCCCCTCTCTCTGCTCCTCCCCTGTTCATGCGCGCGTTCTCTCTCTCTCTCTCAAAAAAAAATAAATAAATAAACATTAAAATTTTTTTTTGAGGGGCGCCTGGGTGGCTCAGTCGGTTAAGCGGCCAACTTCGGCTCAGGTCATGATCTCGCGGTCTGTGAGTTCGAGCCCCTCATCGGGCTCTGTGCTGACAGTTCAGAGCCTGGAGCCTGTTTCAGATTCTGTGTCTCCCTCTCTCTGACCCTCCCCCGTTCATGCTCTGTCTCTCTCTGTCTCAAAAATAAATAAACGTTAAAAAAAAATTAAAAAAAAATTTTTTTTTGATATTTTGTTCACCTCGCCTCAGTCCCAGCCCTAAGATAGAGCTCCATGAGCACAAAGTGGGGAAAGGTGGTATTGGTAAGAAGTAAAACAGGAGAAAATTCAAGAACCTTTAGTGACATCTTATGTCAAATTAAATAAAGTAACTCAATGGCATGTTTAGAATTTGCCTTTCTGCATATAGTTCATGTCTCCAAGATTTCCTTACTCTAAAGTGGAGTAGTTCTCCATATTCACTGAGTGACCCTAGTATGTATTTTATTGAAAGATTACCATGATTAATCAATGATTACCATGACTACCATGCAAGAAGCTCTGGAAAAGAATTATCAACATAGTTCCTTGGGGCTCTGAGATAAAGGACTCTGGATCTTCATGATCCAATGCTGGGAGGCTTTTGATCTTGTGCGGTACATCTGTCCGTCTTGTCCCATGATGGCTTTATCTTGGTGATGATAAAGGGGCAGAAGTCCCCCTCCTGCCACATTCTTCACACACTTTTCTCATGGATAAAAGTTGTATTTTCCTTTCACTGTTGTGTTATTTGGTTTTTTTTTTTTTTTTTTAATTTTTTTTTTTCAACATTTATTTTATTTTTGGGACAGAGAGAGACAGAGCATGAACGGGGAAGGGGCAGAGAGAGAGGGAGACACAGAATCAGAAACAGGCTCCAGGCTCTGAGCCATCAGCCCAGAGCCTGACGTGGGGCTCGAACTCACGGACCGTGAGATCGTGACCTGGCTGAAGTCGGACGCTTAACCGACTGCGCCACCCAGGCGCCCCGTGTTATTTGGTTTTAAGTGTGGAGCTGAACGGGGATTGGTACCTAATATTGAACTGACAAAAGCCGTTTCTCATGGAATCTCTGAAGAGGCACTGATAGGCCAGGTCTCCTACTTTGACACAGCAAAGAACTGACCCCATTACTCCATGGTCTCCAAAGGGGGTGGGAGAATCTCAGGAAGTATAAAAGATGATGATCCATGGAGATGTAGGAATAAACTATTAGAACTTTTATTTTTACTTGTTCTGTATCTCATGCATTTAAAAAATCTTATTTTGGAATGTTTTATAATGAACATGATATATTAAAATAGTTGTATGTGTATATAATTTATGTGTTGATTTTATTTGGGGCTATATTTAAAAAATCAACAAGAGGACTATATTCCAGTCTTTGAGTGCTCTTTGGAACAGGGATGACGAGACAAGCAAAATCATATTGTGCAAATAATGCTAGACTTGGTCAGAGTAAGAGAACATGAATTCAAATCCTGGTTTGCTTCTTACTAGCTCATATAAGCTTGGGCCTTTACTTTCCACATCTGCTAAATGGGTATGTGAGGTTGACATGAGATAATGTACATAGGACTGAGCAGAGTATCTGGTACATAAAATTTTTAAATAGCATATAATCTCAAATTTATTATTAAACACTGATTTTCTTAGACTCTTAAATATATGACATTATTAATTGACACATAAAAAGGCAATATTTAAAATCTGAGTGCAATTTCTTGCTAGAATTTTCCACCTCTGAACATGAAATATTTTGCAGAAGGATTTTGTAGATGATGTTATTCAGGTATTTCTTTATAAAGCCATGGACTGAAATGAAACTGAGCATGTGTTTTGGGATAATAATAATAGAAGAAAAGAAAGGAAATCCCTTATTCTAGTGAAACTGCCTAAGGAATAATTATTACTCAATAATTAGACTAGTATATTTGGATGAATATTCCTTATCTTAAGAAAACTTACTTTGGGGGCACCTGGGTGGTTCAGCCAGTTGAGAGTCCAACTCTCGATTTGGCTCGGGTCATGGTCCCAGAGTCGTGGGAATTGAGCCCTGCAGTGGGCTCTGTGCTAAGTGCGGAGCCTGCTTGGGGTTCTCTCTCTCTCTCCCTTTGCCCCTCTCCTTTGTTTGCACGTACATGCTCTCTCTCTAAAATAAATAAAAATGGGAAAAAAATTAAAAAAAGAAAACTTCCTTTACAGATTGCACTCAAATATTTTGGATTGGACCTTAATACTACTTCCATGTTGTACCATTTTGTTTTTCCATAAATGGCTTGGCCTTAGAACAGACAGGAAGGAGTTGTAAGGAAAACGCAGAGCTTGGCTAGAAGGAAAAGTTGCAGTTGTTCTTGTGTTTTTATTAGGGAACAAATCCCCATGCTACTAAAGAGAAGCTGTAATTTGACCTGGGTAGGATTGCCTTTCAAAACAGGGCTTCTCACCTTTGGCGCTATTGACATTTTGAGCTGGGTAGTTCTTTGGTGTGAGAGGTTGTTCTTAGTAGCATCCCGGGCCTGTACCCCCTAGATGCCCTCCCTCACCCCACCCCCCCTACCCAGTTGTGACACTGTGAACTAAAATGTCTCCAGACATCACCAAATGTGCCCCAAGGGGCAAATTCGCCCACAGCTGAGAACCACTGTCATGGAATATCCCCCATTACATTTTTTATTGTGTTCAAGGTGAAGGGAGTCTAAAGAATTAGGGAGAACTTGAAACCCAAATCCAATTTTTACAATGTTTCTTGTAGAACTTTTTTAAGGTCACACTTTATATGATCACTGGCCCTATTATGCCTGAAAGCACAAATCAGACAATGAAAGTCCATCCCACTTGTTTTTTTTTAATAAGAGCCCCCATATCTACAAGTTTTGTGAATCTTTGAAACATAGCAAGGGAAAATGCCAGGATAAGTTTCCAAGTTGGAAGAAGTATATGGTTGTAGGAGTAAAAGGGTTGCTGGGTCCAGGGCTAGGGAACACAAGGAACACTGAACCCACAACACTGTGTATTTCATTGGTGCTGCTGTGACCAAGCCCTGTTGTTTGCCCTTGAATTGGTAGTGTGAGGATGGAGGGATTTTTTTCAGTTTCTTTCTCCCTATCTCCCTCCTTTTCTTTTTCTTTAGCTTCCTTCCTTCCTTCCTTCCTTCCTTCCTTCCTTCGTTCCTTCCTTCCTTCGTTCCTTCCTTCCTTCCTCTTTCTTTTCTCTTTTCCATTCTTTTCCTATCCTTCACCTCTTTGTTCTCCCCCCTTGTCCATATTCTTTTTCTTATGTTTCCTTTCCCTTGTTATTATTCTAGTCACTGGTCATGCAAGCCCAGCATTCTGGCTGAAAGTGGGGCTCTGATATCAGATGCGCTGAGTTTGAATGAGGGCTCTGCCATGTTCTTGCTGAGATACCTACTCAAGCAAATTATTTAACCTTATGTGCTTTCATTTCTTTGTCACTAAAACAGAGATGATACTAACAACGCCTATCTCAGGATGAGATTATTATTAACATAGGTAAGCACATCGAACAGAAACTGGCATGCAGTAAGCACCCAATGTTACCCATTATGATTATCTTCATGTTCTTCACCAAGAAAGAAAAATGTGCCACAATTTTAAATAGAAGAGTCCAGCAACACTTGCCCATTTGTATTTATTGAGAGAAGTAATGTGTATCATTGGTCTGGGAGAGGAGAAAGTTAGGTATCTGTCTCATAACACTTTGAGGAATAATGCTAGTTTTGTGCTGGGGGAACACTATGGACACATAAACAGTGTATAGTAATAGAACATGTGTATTTCCATTGAATTTCTCCATGAGGTATATGTGTTGCAATTGTTTGTTGCTATTGCTAGTCTGAATGCAATGTATACAGTGTTTCTGTGTGACTGGCAATAAGGCAAATTTTTAAAGTACATAAATAAAAATAGAATGTCAGAGGGGCGCCTGGGTGGCTCAGCCGGTTAAGCAGCCAACTTCAGCTCAGGTCATGATTTCAAGATTTATGAGTTCAAGCCCCGAGTCGGGCTCTGTGGCTGACAGCTTGGAGCCTGGAGCCTGCTTCAGATTCTGTGTCTCCCTCTCTTTCTGTTCCTCCCCCCCCCCCACTTGCCCTCTGTCTCTCTCTCAAAAATAAATAAATATTTTTAAAAATTAAAACAATAGAATATCAGATAAAGGAAAGAAAGTTTTGAAAAAGCTTTCTAAACAATACTTTTCTTTTTTATCAATTATTTTTGTTAGAAAAGAGAGTGGCACACTGATAACCATGTTTAAGAAATGAGTATATTCATAATGGTTACTTCACAACAATATTCAGCTAAGGGTACAGCTAAAGACAAAGAGAAATTAAGGAGCAACAGATGGATTATAGAATTCACTGAAGAATAAACATGAGTGAAATGAAACCTAGTGGTTAGAGAAATGCAAAATAAAACAACAATAAGATACCATATTGGGTGGCATTACTTTGGCAATAAAAAATTTTTTTGGGAGAGCAAGAGAGAGTATGAGCAGGGAAGGGCAAAGAGAGAGAATCTCAAGCAGGCTCAGCATGGACCCCCAACGTGGGGCTCGATCTCACAACCCTGGGATCATGACCTGAGCTGAAATCAAGAGTCAGATGCTTAACACACTGAGCCACCCATGCACCCCTACACTGGCAAAAATTAAAAGATACTGTTAATATCCACTTTGAGTGAAGGTAGAGAGAAAGGGGTATTCTCATACACTATTGGTGAGAAAATAATTGATTAAAAAATGGAAGAGTGGTTTTGGAAGACAATGTGGCATCATTATTTTCCGTTATTTAAAATGTTCATTTTCTTTGACCTTGCAATTTCACTTATATAAATGTTTCTAAGAGAAATCTTTGCCTTTAAGCCCAGAGATAAGTCCTTGAAGAATTTTTTCTACTAAAAACCCCCCAAATCTGGAAACAACCCATGATTGATCTCCATTCATAGAGAGAAATAGATAAATAAATTACACTATACTCACCTTTTAAAATACTGTATCACAATTCAAAAGAATGAATACTAATATTAAGAATGTACATGGCATGTTAAAAAGGAAGTCAAAGGGTGCCTGGGTGGCTCAGTCGGTTAAGCATCCAACTCTTCATTTTGGCTCAGGTCAGGATCTCAGTTTGTGAGTTTGAGCCCTGAGTCACTGACAGTGTGGAGCCTGCCTGGGATTCTCTCCCTCTCTTTCTGTCCCTCCCCTGCTCGTGAGCTCTCTCTCTGTCTCTTTCTCTCTCAAAATAAATAAATAAACATTTTAAAATTGCAAAAGGAAGAATTTTTATTATGTGTGTGTTTTAAAACATAAAAAATGATCTAAATATATTGTCTAAATTATTGCTAGTAGTCACCTTTGAGACAAGTGAAACTAGAGTTCTCTTACTCTGTACAGTTTTTCTATAGAGCTCTAACTTTTTACAAGAAGAATGTGTTTTAATTTAAAAATCTACAAAAAGACCTACCCTATGACCCAGCAATAGCACTGCTAGGAATTTACCCAAGGGATACAGGAGTACTGATGCATAGGGGCACTTGTACCCCAATGTTTATAGCAGCACTCTCAACAATAGCCAAATTGTGGAAAGAGCCTAAATGTCCATCAACTGATGAATGGATAAAGAAATTGTGGTTTATGTATACAATGGAGTACTAGGCAATGAGAAAGAATGAAATATGGCCCTTTGTAGCAACGTGGATGGAACTGGAGAGTGTGATGCTAAGTGAAATAAGCCATACAGAGAAAGACAGATACCATATGGTTTCACTCTTATGTGGATCGTGAGAAACTTAACAGAAACCCATGGGGGAGGGGAAGAAAAACAAACAAAAAAAGAGGTTAGAGTGGGAGAGAGCCAAAGCATAAGAGATTGTTAAAAACTGAGAACAAACTGAGAGTTGATGGGGGGTGGGAGGGAGGGGAGGGTGGGTGATGGGTATTGAGGAGGGCACCTTTTGGGATGAGCACTGGGTGTTGTATGGAAACCAATTTGACAATAAATTTCATATATTGAAAAAAAAATTAAAAAATTAAAAAATTAAAAAAAAATAAAAATCTACAAAAAAGGCAGTTTGGTATTTTTGCCTTTGCACTTGGGAATTACTGAGATGATATATACATACATAAAGTTAACTGTGGTAAACTTCAACTCCAATATATCTGGCTTGAGGCAACTGGTTAAGTTTTGGGATTTCTTCACCTTGATATTAATTATTTTGTGCCTTTTAAAATTACAGTTTTTAATTGCATATGATAACCCAGATTCACCTGAGCTTCCTTCATATTTTTGGAAGGCAACAGGCAACTTCTATCTGTCAACATTGTGGAGGGGACCATACTAGACCTTTTGGAAAGATAAAAGAAATCTTAGAAAGCAAAGCTCCCCTGTTTTCTCAATTTGATATTCAGAACATATACTAGGAACCTGAGAAATCCTCATGGAATAAAAGAAACACACCAAAAATTTCCAAGTATAGAATTCTTACATGCATTCAGAAGAGACAAGAGAAATGGAAAGCCCAGTGGGAATGACATTGGGAAGGATGAGGTAAGAATCAGGACAGGTGGCCCTGGGCATTTAGTATACAAAAAGCAACCACAGACAGTTCTTGAGCTGGGAATCAAAACAAAGTGCATTATGTAAAAGATTATTTCCTCAAAGCATTTGGGTACTAATAGTAGAGGGTTGAAATAAACCAACAGGGCCTGTGCAATAAATAACTGCCAGGGACGCCTGGGTGGCTCATTTGGTTGAGCATCCGACTTTTGATTTGGGCTCAGGTCATGATCCCAGAGTCGTGGGATGGGGCCCTGTGTCAGGCTCTGGGCTGAGCGTGGAGCCTGCTAAAGATTCTCTCTCTCTCTGCCCCTCTGCCCCACTTGCACTCTCTGTCTCAAATTTAAAAAAAGAAAATAAATTTTAAAACTTCCAGAAAACATAATTGAAAATAAATAAGCCAGCCACAGAAACATCCATCAGCTCACTGTGTAGTATCAGACACTTCCCCCAGGAAAATGATGATAGGTATTGGTGAAAGGTGTAACAGATTTAAACAGTCTGAGGCTTGGGGAGTAGCTGTGATCACTTCATCCTCATGGGGCTTCATCTTCAGCGTCCTGGCCTTGTTGTTAGATAAAAGTGTGCAACAAAGAACCAAACATTGATCAAATCTCTCTTAGCTGCGAGTGTCTCTTTGGAGGTTGAAGTTATACAAATAAACAGTCATCAGCATTTTGTTTTTCCTATTCACACTCTCCTTGAACACATGGGTGAAGCCACTTTCAAGGATGGTTTTTCATTCCATTGTTCTTGTTTATGTTTCACAATGTTTTATGGTAACTCACTGTAAAAAAAAAAAAAAATAGAAAATACATATATTGGGCTCTGCCCCCAGTTCCGGGCAGAGAACTTTCAATACCCTTGTAGTTTCCTAAGTGATAACAATACTAGGAGCGCCTCTTGTTCTAATCTTTGTCTTTGACCCTGTCCCTGACACAGACCTCCTAAAACCCTTATAAATTCCTAAGTGATAAGAGCACCAGGAGCATCTTTTGTTCTCATGAGGTGACTCAGGGTGGGTTCCTAGATGGCTCCTGGATGGGACCTGGTCATCAGAGAGACCGAACCATGATTAGAAGCTTGGAATTTTTCAGCCCCACCTCTTATTCTCCACAGAGAGGAGAGAGGCTAGAGACTAAGTTAATAATTGATCATGTCTACGTGAGGAAATCTCCATAAAAATCCCAACATTAGGGGGCTCAGAAAGCTCCCAGGTTGGTGAACACACGTAGGTGCCGGAAGAACGGTGTGCCTGGGGAGGGCATGGTAGCTCCACACCCATTCCCACATACCTTTGCCCTACTCATCTCTTCCATCTGGATGTTCATCTGTACCCTTTATCATATCCTTTTAAAAAGAAATTGGTCAATGTAAGTAAATGTTTCCCTGAGTTCTGGGAGCCCCTCTAGCAGGTTAATCAAACCTGAGGAGAGGGCTGTGGGAACCTCTGATCTATAGCCTGTTGGTTAGAAGCCCTGAGCTTGTGACTGGCTTCTGAAGTTGGCGCTGAAGCGAGGGCAGAGATGAGGGTGGGGTGAGGGGCAGTTTTATAGGACTGAGGCTTTAACCTGTGGAATCTAGTGCCATCTCCGGGTAGATGGTATAGGAAGTGAGTTAAATTACAGGATGCCCAGCTAGCTGGTGTTGCAGGGAAATACTTGATGTCGGGGAAAAACCTCCACCCATTTGGTACCCAAAAGTGGAGTGTGCTGTGTAAAAGTAGACACTCAGGGGAGAAACACAGTAGAAGAGAACTGGGCTTTTCCCTACACAAAAGGGGGAAAACTGAGTTTCTTCCTAAATGCGCTCCTACTGTTAATCCTCCATTTTATGTGAGGCAAATGAATTGCTCCTTTAGCACTTCATTTCTTTTTTTTTTTTTTTTTTAACATTTATTTATTTTTGAGACAGAGACAGAGCATGAACGGGGGAGGGGCAGAGAGAGAGGGAGACACAGAATGGGAAGCAGGCTCCAGGCTCTGAGCCATCAGCCCAGAGCCCGACGTGGGGCTCGAACTCACGGATGGTGAGATCGTGACCTGAGCTGAAGTCGGACGCTCAACTGACTGAGCCACCCAGGCGCCCCTAGCACTTCATTTCTAAGACTTCTGGCACCTACCATGGGAACAGCAACTTACCTGTTTACACCTTCACTAGACATAAGTTCCTTGAAGTCAAGTATTGCTTTCATGTCCTTTCTAGTACTGAGCTTGGCATACTGAATTAACTAATTAGTTAATGAATTCTTCTGGTAGACTTATCTTCTGCGATTTCATCAAAAATGAATCCCTTGAGAGGTGCACGTAAGGACCTCTCCCTAATAAATTCTAATGATAGTTTTCTGAAAGTTCTCTCTATCCTTTACTAAGTCCCTTTGGTTTTGTAAAAGAGGATCAATATCAATCAGAAATGATTAATGTTAGAGTTAAATGAGTTACATGCAAGTGATTTCCAAGGAAATCTGACATTGTAGATATGTGAAAAGTAAAAAAAAAAAAAAAAAAAAAAAACCCAAACTGGGATCATACATAAATAGAATTTATGCATTTGCATGAAAGTTTGGCCAAATCTCTAACATCACTTATATATTTGAATGAATAGGAGCTTTAGAGATATAAATTCAAAATATAAATTAAAAGTTGCCTTTTTGTTGTAATAAATTACAAGTACCATATAAAATAACACTTAAAAAGCACCTACCAGACATCTCACTTTATGAGTTATTATACAAAAATAACTTGACACATATGAATATTGGGGTTTTATAAAAACTTGGAAACAATATAGACTAAATATAGAGAATAAACAAATACATTGTTAAGAATAGTATCATGGGGGGGGGGGGGCGGTGCCTGGGTGGCTCAGTTGCTTAAGCATCCAACTTCCTCTCAGGTAATGATCTCACAGCTCGGATCATGGGTTTGAGCTCAGCGTCTGGGCTCTGTGCTGACAGCTTAGACTCTGGAGCCTGCTTCTGTGTTTCCCTCTCTCTCTGCCCCTCCCCCACTCTCACTCTGTCTCTCCTTCAAAAAAAAATAAAAAAAAAATTTTTTTTTGAATGAATAGTTTCATGGATGTTTTAAGAATAACCACATTTCTAAGATGTAGACTAGACCAAATAATGTTGGGTGTAGAATGCAATTTTATTTTCCCAAGTCAATTTTAAAAAGCTCTATGGAAATATCAGGAGACATACTTAAAATAAACAAGGACAATAAGGCTGGTAAAGAGAGACTGTTCTAAGCCCTTGGCATCGTTTGGCAGGGGACCCAGAAGGAAGACTGGGGACGATCCAACAAAGGAAGGAAACTTGAAATAAACAAAGATTGGCTAAGACCCAGAAGACAATAAGGGTGTGAAGTGTTTTAGCTTCCTGATAAAGAGCTTTAGAGCTGGGGGTGGCATTCTCTAGTATGAAGGACAATCAGTGTCTCCTTAGGATTTAAAATCTTCCGAGAAAGAAAACACATCTGTCTGGTAGGGTAAGGACTGTCCAGATGTCAGTGGAATTGAAGTTTTCAGCATCTAATCATTTCTAAACACAGAATTGTTCAATTTGGTGTATATTTAGATTTTATTATGCAAATCTATTAAAGATACTATCACAGAATTCCAAAATGGACATATTTGGGGATGCTAAGAAGATTAGTGTGAATAGAGGAAAACAACAGCAGTTATTTTTATTACTTGTCATGGCATTTATTCATTTAACATCTTGTATTTTCCAAATGTTTCCTTTTGGTTTTCCATGTCTCCCTAGCTAGACTGCACATTTCTGAAAAAGCAGGCTTCCTCCCAGCACCTAACGTAGTCCTGAATATTTCTTACTTACATGTAGTTTATCCATCCTCCTCTCTCTAGCCTCTGACCAGTGTTCTAATTTTCTCTAACGTAGACCATTGCAACAATCTTTTTACTGGCCTCTGAAATTTTACAATATATCCAGGAGACATGGAAAGCCAAAAGAAAACATTGAGATAACACAAGATGGTATACAAAGGTATACAAAACAGATAATGAAAATAACTGCTATCTTTTCCCTCTAATGCTGACATTTCCTTTATAGCTCTCCTACCTCATCACCTAAACTTCTATATTCTTGGAATTATAACTGCTAAACTATATTTATTCATAGTTGTAACAACACAGGTAGAGGGCTGGAAGAGCCAGTGCTGTTTGTTTTTAAATTTTTTTTTTCTTCTTTTCAACGTTTTTTATTTATTTTTTTTGGGACAGAGAGAGACAGAGCATGAACGGGGGAGGGGCAGAGAGAGAGGGAGACACAGAATCGGAAACAGGCTCCAGGCTCTGAGCCATCAGCCCAGAGCCCGACGCGGGGCTCGAACTCACAGACCGCGAGATCGTGACCTGGCTGAAGTCGGACGCTTAACCGACTGCGCCACCCAGGCGCCCCTGCTGTTTGTTTTTAAATTAGAGTATAGCAAACAGAAGTTATAGCAAAATCGCTTCTCGGCCTTTTGGCTAAGATCAAGTGTAGAAGTTATAGCAAAAACGTAGTGTTGTAAGACTCCTTGAGTGGCTGTGTAGAAAGAACGACCAGGCTTTACACATGCCTAATAAACTGCGATGAAGTCCAAATGGAAGTGTGATATTGCAGAGTAGAAACAGGAGGAGACTTTCAGAAAAGTCAGAAAAAGAGAGTGGGGGAAAAAAGAAGGAATGTGTCTTAGGAAAGCAGGGAGAATTGAGAGAAGAGAGGGAAATGGGGAGGTGGGAGGAAAGGGGCAGCCCTCACTGGCACAGTTCCGTGGCGGAGAGTCCTGGGACGCCATGGAGAGGAGCGTAGTAGACTTGATCTAGGGAGGAGCAGAGGCCAGGTGCTGAGTGGTCTACGTCCTAGACCAGAAAGATGAGGCTAAAATAAATAGGAATAAAAATCCTCTTTTGTAGGGGCAGGAAAGGATGGTGGGGATATCTTACTTTTGTATACTTGGAGGCTAGGCAAGCCTGAAGAGATACACCTATTCAAGGTTAGGAAAGGCCACTACTAGACACAAAGAGATTATTTACAGCAGGGCTTCTTAAACTTTAATGTGCAGATGAATCACCTAGGGATCTTGTTAAAATGCAGGTTATAATTCAGTAGGACTAGGGTGGAGCCCAAGAGTTTGCATTTCTAGCAACTTCCTAGGAAAACTCTGTTGCTTTGAGTAGCAAGGATTTACAGTATTAAACATGAGCATTCAAAGCATTTTTATTAAATTCATTCAT
The DNA here is from genome assembly GCF_014898765.1 of Herpailurus yagouaroundi. Classification (NCBI taxonomy): domain Eukaryota; kingdom Metazoa; phylum Chordata; class Mammalia; order Carnivora; family Felidae; genus Herpailurus; species Herpailurus yagouaroundi. Next base: position 5,254,253 of record NW_024412415.1, read on the forward strand.
TCATTCATTCATTCATTCATTCATTAGTGCTTCTCAATGTAGATGTCTTCTGTCGGTTTATCAAAGACTCTAATGATGCAATTATCCTCTTTTTTCACCCTTAGTTAATGGCAACGGAGACATAGCTAAGATTAAAAGAGGGAATGCAATGTTCAGTTCAAACCAGTCACAACATATTTGAAAGCATAACGATTGTTAGGTGTCCATATTAACAACAAGATAACTCCCTGTGTTGTTTACAGCAACGCACCTGCACATGAATGTACCCACAAGACACTTCTGTGATGGTGGAAGTGCTCTACATCTGAACTGTCCAGTATGGTAGCCACTAACAGTCCATGGCAGTTGAGCACTTGAAATGGAGCTGGTAGGACTAAGTTTGTAATCTTACTGAGTTTAATTAACTTAAATTTAAACAGCCACACATGGCTAGTGGCTACCAGGATCATCAGATCTGCTAGCATTACCAAAAGACAATCAGATGTTTTTGCCTCTGGAACTGATGATACAAGAGAATTTACGTACCTGAGGCCCACACAAGACAGCTGATAACAGCCAAGAGATTTAATCTTCCCCTGTTCTAAAGGACAATTCTCCAGCCAAGTCATCATCCACAGTAATGACTTGAATGAAATAGAATATCCCACCAAGGATCTCCTCTCTGGGAAGTTAGATATAATATCACAACACACACACACACACACACACACACACACATGCTCACGTGCGTTTTTAAAGGAACTCTAGCCACACTCTTACTAATGTGTGACCTCTGGCTAGAGGTCACCTAACCTCTGTGATCTTCAGTTCCTAATTCTTTCTATAAATTGGAGTTGATGATAATACCTAGTAGGCAAGGGTATTAGGAAGGTAAGTTCCTCAAGGGCATTCCAAGTTTTACAGTCCTATACAATGGCTAAGTATTATTCACTAAAAGGGAAGTCAAGTGACATATTTAAAACAAAATCCAAGGAATCATTTAGACTCTTTTGTGGTATTGAATTTGTTGCATGCACATAGCCTTGGAAATTTTATGTAACAGATATTTCAATCCTTCATACTTATTGTAATGGGATATAACCTTCAAGGAACAAGCATGCCAAGTACATTTGGGAGAATGATGATAAGGGAGAAGTGCTTTATTTAGTAGTGTGGGGCCTGGTAAGCATCCTCCCTGCTAAGATTATGCTGAAAATAAAGGAAATCACAGACTGCTCATTTCCCTTGTACTGGTTGTAATCTTGTGGAAACTTCCTGTAAAAGGCAGTTATAGCATTAAAAGTAAACTGATTTCACACTCACCGGATACTACCAGACCAACAATTGCAGTCCTTTGGGAGAAAAATAAAATAGCATACTTATCCTTTATACTTTGTATTAGTTTGGAAGAACATGGAAACCCTAGTGATGGAGAAACAGACTCATGCCAGAGGCAAGGAAACTATTTAGAAACATGGTTACCATTTAGTAATTCCACTGAGAGGCAGAGCTCATTAGCCAAGAGACTGGTTACACTAAAAAAGAAAGAAAAAGAAATAAAGAAAGAAAGAAAGAAAGAAAGAAGGAAAAAGAAGAAAAAGAAAATAAGAGATTGTTCATTAAAGTACAGCATGAAAACAGAATCAGTCCCCTTTGCTCTAGGTATATTCTTTTTTTTTTTTTTTTGCTCTAGGTATATTCTAACTACAGTTTTAAAATACAGAATTAAAAAAATTTTTTTACTGTTTATTTATTTTTGAGAGAGAGAGAGAGTGTTGGGAAGGGGCAGAGAGAGGAGACACAGAATCTGAAGCAAGCTTCAGGCTTTGAGCTGTCAGCACAGAACCCGACGTGGGGCTTGAACCCACAAAACGTGAGATCATGACCTGAGCCAAAGTCATATGCTGAACCAAATGAGCCACCCAAGTGCCCCGAAAATACAAAATTTAAAATACATCTGCTAAGGGGTAATGTTTAGAAATGGAAATATGAATATATACTTTATGCACTGTTAGAACCTCCAATGTTGCATGATTATTTTCTCTTTTGGCTTTTCAAGTACACAAATATCTGCTGAAAGCTTATTAGTGCAAGGGACAGCATGTATGAAATGCTGAACTGCTATAGTGTTATAGTGGCAATAAGAAGCCAGAGGGGACTCTGAATTTCCATCACTGTGCCAGTCAATACAGCCTCAATTTAAAAATGTTTAAACATGTTTGTTTGTTTGTTTGTTTGTTTATTTATTTATTTATTTAGAGCGCTGCAGAAAGAGGGAGAGAGACCTCCAAGCAGGCTCCATACTCAGTGTGGAGCCCGATGAAGGGCTTGATTGCATGAGATCATGCAATCATGAGATCATGACCTGAGCTGAAGTCACTGCCTTCAAGCTACTTAATATTTAACTGGGAAAACAAACATAAACTCATAAAAAGTTGGTTAGAGAGGAGAGAATTATCAATACAAGTATAAAACAGTAAAGGCAAAAATAAGAGAATTTGAGAAGACGAATACTGAGTTTTTAAGATGATCACTGTGGACTGAGTGGTCTGGAATGAGGGAGAATGCCTTGAATTAGAGTACGACATGCCATCTGCCAGGGCCTCCATGAGGACAGGCCACTTTTGTTGACCTTGTGAACCTTGCTCTGATACCTACTTAGAACCCAGAATCCATTTGTATCTTCTTAAGTGTGATGACGTCCTTGGCACTTGTGCTGTTGGCACATACAAGCTTTTAATAATTAATCATGTATAACAAGTTTTAAAATGGTTGTGGCTAATTCTCTAAAACTGAGGACAATAGTAATGAGAGCCACCTGTGATCAGCAGTGATTGCGACCAGCCTCTTTCCCACAGACCCACCTGAGAAAACACAACCAAGTAAATACAAGCTCCCTTGCCCTGTTAACCCCTGACATGGCTATGGAAACTTTGCCTAGTGCTCACTGGTAGCTATACCAAATGAATGGACTAGGAATTCAAGGTAACACTGTGATCTATATTTGCCTTCTCCCACAGCGTTTCGAATCTCATTGGATCCACCTTCCCCAGCTGAAACAGCTGTTTGGCCTTGACCAGTATCTGCCTTAGTCTATGAAATATGTTGGGCCACCCTTTTCTGTGTGCTACTGGAATAGAAGTTCTTAGGTAATGAATGTGTTCAGAGACGGGAGGACACAAGTAGATGAGAGAGAGAGAAGACTGTGAAGGGCTAAGAAAAACTAAGTAGCTGGCATACTTCTGAAAAAGCACATTTGTCGGTCCCATTACAGATCTGCTGATCACAATCTTGGGAATGGGGCCAAGGAATCTGCATTAAAGCAGTTCTTGCAGTGTACTAAAAAAGAAAAAAAGGTTTTATTATAGAAAATTTCAAATGTGTGAAATAATAAAGAGAATGTGCTCATCATCATCCCATAACCAAACTTGTTTCATCTCTATCCCCTTACTTCTTCCCACTCCTCACCCCACTGAATTATTTTGAAGCAAATCTCAGAATATCATTTCATCCATAGATAGTTCAATATGTATTTCCAAAAGATGAAGACTTTAAAAAACCCCGCAACACTAGTACTTTTTAAAAATCCCTTAATATCATCAATCTCCAGTTAGTGTTTGTTTCCCCAATTATCTCAAATTTAAAAATATTTGTTTATTTATAAACCAGGACTCAAGGTCTTAAACATTTCATTTGGTTGTTACGTCTCTTGCACCAGGTAAGGTACAGACCTTGAGGCCAGGGGATAGACCAGTGAGGCCTTTTGACCTTAGGGTAGCTGTGACAGAAAATCAGACTGGGAAGACCCCTGGGCTCTGAACTTCAACATAGGACCATCTCTGATTGTTTCAGGGTAGAATTCTCAGAGCTCTGCAGCTCAAGGCAATTGTCTAGTAAGCTGGTAAGATCTTCAACAACTGGGTGAGAGGAGAGGGCTAGAAATGCACCCTCAAAAACAAGGGCACAAAAGTGTCCTGAGAGTGGCATGGTGAACATCAAAGGCAAGGAACAGTCTGGTGATTGTCTTGGTCATAGGATTGGGAACCATCTAAAAAGCATTAATTTGGGCTGTTGATCATATCTTGGTCCTCTAGGTAAGTGGTGTGTGTGAAAGTGGCCAGCACAGTTCCCTGCACATGCAAAAGCCAAGATGCCTTTCATGTCTTCCCCTCAAAGCCTTTCACGGTTTCCCTGATGCAGTTGAACCTCAAAAGATGCAAATTTCCTCAAAAGAAAAGGAGGCCTTTGCAAGTGACCCAACATTCCTTGTACTTACTTAATCACAATGACTCTCAGAGCAATCATTTATTGATGGCTTGCAAAAGGCCAAACCATGTGTCTAGCAAGAGTGGTACACAGAAGAAAAGCAATAGTTGTTTGTTGAATGAACAAACAAGGCTACATTTAACCTTCAAAGCCATTGCTGCCACCACCTTGTCATAGTTTATTATAACCTCCATTTTACAAAATCAGAGTAAGAGCTGGGGTTTATTGAGCTCTTAACCTGTGCTAAGTGCTTTGTATATTATTACCTCATTAATCAGTACAGCAGCTCCATGAATTAGGTACTATTATCCACATTTTACCCAGGCACAGAGTTTAGGTAACTTGTCTGGAACAAATTCTAACTGATGGAACTTGATTCAAATCTGAGAAGCCAAAGTGGGTAGTGGTAGTAGGGAGTTAGCAATACTTCCGGTAACAGGGTCTTCCCAGGAACAAGATAAAAAACACATGCTCAGGGGTAACAGGTAACTTCTCTCACAGAGCCTCTCACCTCTTCCAGTCACCAACATTGTCCCTTCCTCCCTCTGAGTAAGGACAATGTTGCTGCCCAGGCAAGCAGCAAGAGTTCCATAGCGAAACCTCAGAAATCAACAAGCTGGTGTTTTGGGCCGCCTGAGTGAGTTGGCCCCTTTAATTCCACATTTTTTAAGCACCTACTATGTGCAAAATAATCGTAACAGGCTAGTGTACCGTACTTTAGAGAGCAACAATCCTGAAACCTCCTGGAGACAGAGGACTGATGAGGAATGCTGGCTTGTTTGGGAGGTTTTCCCACTTTCCTCCTCATCAGGAATCGTTCTACCCCTCAAGGTGGAAGGAGCAACAATCTTTTTACTCTCAGGTCGCACAAACCTGAGAATGAAGAGAAGAGCATTGCACCCAAAGCTAGACTGAAAGCCCGGGAGATGCGTCAGAAACTTCGGATTCAGTCCCCAGGCTGGATCGTGTATAGGCTGGCTTTCTAGGTGGAGAAGGGATAATAGAATTTGCAGAGCCAGGAGCTGTGTGTGAGTCCTCTAGTCCCACAGACCCTAGACTCCCGGCTGAAACCCCAGCAGGTTTCTGTGCAAAAACCTTTTGAGATGAATGCATACATTGTCCTCTAACAATGCAAAAGTGACAGCTGCCTATTCAATAATCGTTCCGCCTCCGTTTAGAGCAGTTCGTGCCACAGAGGCATCTTCTGCGCTATAGTTATGCAACCTCACTCGCAGCGGGAGTTATTTCCTGTGCTTCTGGCTGCGCCAGATTCATGTAACACGCCTACTCTGGGCTTCAATGGAAGTCGTTCTCCATTAACAACCACTCTAGCTTTCGGAGATGAATGCCCTGCACAGCATACCCCTTGCGCAGTAAGAATCCAAGGTATTAAAACTAACTCTCTAACACACACACACACACACACACACACACACACACACACACACACACACACTCCCGCTGTGCATGCAGCTAGGGGATTGCAGCAATGCAACCAGAGGGACAGCAGGCGGAGCTCTCTTTGTACGGTCCCTCCCCCTAACCCCCACCAACTAAAAATGAACTCATGCCAGTTCCATTCTTTGCTCTGCAAGGCACACACACACACGCACACACACACGCGCGCGCGCCCGCGCGCGCGGGGCAAAACAGAGCAGCCGCTAATTTCCTCCTTGAGCACACTGTCATTCTAGCCTTCCCGTTCCAACAACCCGGATATTCCAAAGCGAGTAACGGGGAGTAACGGGGAGTAACGCGGCGCAACAATGCAACCTCCCAAGCTGCTCCCCGTGCAGCTCACACCCCCGCCCCCTTTCGCAGCGTGCCAAGAGTTTGGAGCGCGCGCACGCACACCGAGCGCGGTGCCTGGCGTATCCCTCCGCCTCCCTCCTCCTTTCCCCGCTCTGTGGCTCGACAACGATTTGGGAAATGAAGGGAGGAGGGAACTACTTTCCTGAAACTTGCTATGCTGCACACGACTTCGACTTGCAGTGATTCGCCCGGAGGCCGCAGCTTTTAGCCCTACCCACACGCCCTCACAGCCCGGGTACTGCGCTCGGCAACCCCACCCCGTGCCCGCTCTGGCCCCCGGGGGAGGCAGGCGGCCGGGAGAAGTCGCCAGGGACTACTTCGCCTCCTTCTCCCGTGGGCGCCCCCGGTTCGGGCAGCGGCGGCGGCGGCGGAAGGAGCGGGCGGCGTGAGCGCTTCCGCCGCCCCCCTCACGGCTCCCCTCTGGCGGGTGTGAGGAGCTGGCCCGCCGAGCTGCTGGTGGGCACCGGCTGGTGGGGGGACCTGCGGCCGTCCTCCTCGCTCTCCCGCTGCTTCCCGGCACCCTGTCTCCTGGGCGCGCCCGCTCTGCTCCGGCCCGGGTGGGGGCGATCGGCTCGCCTGTCCTGGCCTCACACGCTCCCCGCCGCCCCCTCCTCCCCCTGCTGGAGTTGTCCCGGCTGGAGCGTGTCTGGAGGAATCTGCCGCCGCGAGGCCCCTCGCTCGGTCCTGCTCGTCCCTGAGGACCGCCCCGGCCGCCGCCGGGCGCTGAGCGGGCAGCCGGCGGCGAGGTGGGAGATGGTGGGGTGGGCTCAGGCAGGACCGCGCCGCCGCCGCCCGGAGCCTGGGCTCGGCACCCTCCCGCCGGCCCCCACCGAACGGAGCTCAGCTTCCTCCTCGCCGCATCCCTGAGGGAAGCGCCGCCTCTGCTCCCGGGTTCTCCGCCCGCCCGCTCCTTCCTGGCCGGACCCCGCCGCGCTCCACCCTGGTGGCGGGAGGAGCAGCTCTCCAGTCAGCCTTCGCAGCCTCTCTTCTCTTTTTCCTTTCCACCCACCCTCCCTGGCCTCCTCGGATCCCTTGGCTGGGCGCTGAGGCGGAGGAAGAGGCTGGGGTCGCCACGGCGGAGGTTGTTGCCGCCACCCCCCTGCGGGGGTGGCCGGGGTTCCCGGCTGGGGGGGCACCGTTCCGGGTGAGGCGTCCACCATGGTGAGGCCCCTGAGCCGCTGCCCCCGCGCCCCCCCGGCCGCCGCTGCCTCCTGCCCCTCGGTGCTGCTGCTGCTGCTCCTCCGCCTGCTCTTGCTCCTCCATCTCCAGATCGGATCGCGGTGAGGGAAAGATGAGCGAGGAGACGGCGACTTCTGACAACGAGTAAGCGCCTCATTGATCTTGATTAGTACCCCCCCCCCCCCGTGGGGGCCCCCCCGGGGGGGGGGGGCGGGGAGGGTGGCAACCTGGGGAGTTCGGTGGTTTTTTTTTTGGAGTTAAGTTTTATTTTTTTAGCCCTTTTTTTTAATGGCAGCACCCCCCCCCCCCCATGCATTTAGTTGCTCACTTTTGGGGAGGCTATTGAATGTTGGGGTGGGATGGCAGTTGTCCGTCCATGAGATGGAGTAATGTGGATGGATGGTGGCGGGGTAGAAATTACCTCTTTGCCTGGAAGCCCCTGGCTTGTCCTTTTTCACTTAACATACCTATCAACATAACCTGAATATCCATCCTGTTTCCTTTATAGCTATTTCACTTGAAAACTAGTGTGTGGGAGCACCTCCTGCAGCAAACTGCTTTTGAATCTTAATTCGATGAGTCAGTGACTCTTAAATACCGATTAAGCCTCCCCCCCCCCTTAAACTTATGACCTGTAAGCTTCATGTAAAAAAAATGGAACTAGGGAAACATTTTTAGAATTTAATGACATTTAGGACACCTGGAGTGTAGGAGATGTTGAACTGTTAAATTTTACCTTTGCGAATGCTGGACATGTCTTTACCGGGAGCATAGAAGAATATTGAATGTTAATTTTTATCCTTCAGCTGTGTTGAGAAATACCATTTACGTTGGTTTAACAGTATTTACATTGCTGAATATGTTGATAACTTCATTAACTTCTGGACTGTCATGGTTTTAAGTTTTTATTTGGGCTGTTTCTTTTCCAAACGTAATACGTTGCCTTTTAAATATTTTTGCTTTAAAGTAACGGCTGCCGGAAGGAATAATGGTTGCGGGAACAGTTTTTATTGAGACCGGATTTAATATTCATGCAGAATGTTTGCATCGTTTTCTTGTAATTAAGTTCAAGTTTTGTTTATCTCTGGAGGATTGGAAAGAGTTAGGAGAGGACTAGTCCTAGGATGCATTCCTTTAAATAAAGTGCATTCCTCGAGTCAGACCTTTTTGAGTGGACTTTTAAATCCGAAAGCCTAGGCCTGTTTAACGTAAAATAGCTTGAGAAATGCCAAGCGGCGTTTCTTCTCAACCCCCCCACCCCCAACACACTCTTATGATGAGCGGGTGTGGGAGAAGGTAGATTGCTGCAGTGTCAGTGCAGTCTAGAAGCAGAAGTGGCCGCCATGTTCTCTCTCTTTTTGTGAATCGCCCTCATTTGCATAGCACACTCTTCATTCATAAAAAAATAATTAAACATCCATCACCTTGGACATCTTGAAAGGATTTCCCAAGATAAAAATTCGAAGCTTGACGGTCTGTCTTCGTGTAGATTTTTGAGTTCAGGGAGTAAGGAGAATTCGAAGTTACAGGTTAAATTCAAAAACATACGCACACACAAACAACTACCCCTGTTCTCAGAATGTTGACACAGTTATGTGGGAAATATCAGTTCGGGGAGGTGCTGGGATCACGTGATCGCCTCCATTCATAAAATACCTGGCTGTCCATTCACAGTGCAGTACACTGTCTCATTGCCTTCCGCAGATTAGACCTACTTTGAGAGAGATCAAGAAGTATCTCAGATAACGCTTAGTTAGGGGAAAAACTGCTAAAAATCCTGAACGGAATGACGATCATTTTTACTGTTATCTTTTAAGAAAGTAGCCTGGATCAAAATGTCAAGTTCTATTTGAGAGATGGAAAAAGGCGAATTACCATATTTAAACTAAAATACTAATATTTCCTTTTTGGATGCATCTATTAGAAAAACAAATGAGGGAATGTGAATTGACACGTGTAAAATAAATTGTTTCTAAATGGGCTCTTTCTAGAATACTTGGCCATGGACATATTAAGAATCCAAGTTTTTCAAAAAGGTAGCGAAATCAGGTGGATGATACTGCTGTTAACACTGAAATGAGTAAAAGTTCCCAGTAGTTTAATCCTAAATATGTTGATATTTGAAACACCAAATGACAAGTTTTACTGAGAGGATTGCTTTTTTTAAAAAATTTTAAATTTAATTAATATAAGAACTTGGCAATTGGCTCACTCAGTCTTTTAGATTTCTGCTTTCATGAATTTCTCCTGCTTTATTAATATGTTATTTCCTAGGGGCTTTGTTATGTTAGTTTTGATAGAACAGAAAAATAGGCTTTAGCGTATATATTATTTCTCTAGGAGACGTTAATTCTTCCTGGGGACAAACTCTTGGGGGTTTTATTTAAACATTTTTTTTTATTTTAGGAAGTGATGTGTTCATCTGGTAATCAGTTTTATTAGAGCCAACATTGTACATTAGCCAAATCACAAAGTGTGAACTTCTTTGGAATGTAGCTTTTATTCCAACAGTTTATCTTATTTTTAATATATATAGTAATGTTTTGAAGTGGCAATTTATTATTTATAATCATATATAGTTTGAAGAAACAAAAAATATGTATGTTATTGTAGACGTCCTTAAAGCCTCAGCATAGTAAAACTGCCCTGTGATACAGATTTTCTTTGGGCCTTACATATATTTTTTTCCCCACTTTTCTCCTTTTTTAGAAGCCATAATCAGTAGGAATTTAATTACATTAGAGACTGTTCTTAACACTTAAATGTTTTTTCCACCTGATTTCGGCCTTTAAAAAAAGTGAAAATCACCAATATCTTGGGAAACTTAACTTTTTCTAGACAAATATTGTGGTAAAATCCAGTAAGGCCTTTAGAGGCCTCATTTTGAAATCCTCTAGTACATGCTCTGTTATTTGAAATTAAAGTTCTGTGTAGAGAGACAGATAGCTCTCAAAAGTTGATTGTGTATATGTATGTAATCAGTAACTAATGAAGGATTTGTTATATGTAAGACTTGATCTTACGCAATGTCAAATTTAGGGAACGATTGGTAAAAGTCTGCTTTTCTTTTCCAAACTTCAGTAATAACTGGAACTGCATTAAAAGTGTTATTTAAAAAAATAATCTCCTCCTTGCAAGAGTAGTAATTTCAGATAATGTACAAAATAGTCTTTAAAGGGAGTAGGTAATAATTTGTGTATTTATTATTCAGATAACAAGTCTAAACATTTGATATACTATAATTAAACCTTTCCTATGATGTTGATGATGAATCCTATTCATTCATTGTATTTTTACTATGTTCCATGCACTGTAATGAATTCCTTCTTCATTATTTTATGGATATATCTGTATCCTCTGTAGAGTGGAGTTGCGTAGTAGAAACTATCATACCCTATTATGTTGTGACTTTTCTGTATCATTAAATATTTTGTAGAACAGCTTTTGATGGCTGTATTATGTGCAGTATATAATATACATTAGTTTGAACCAGTTAACTATTCTGTTATTCCTGAACAGTGCTGCATTTGATCCTGAGTTCTGTCTTCATTTAAATCTTTTACTCTTTCCTTGAGATAGTCTAGGAGTGGACTTAAAGGAGATGCAAATTTTAAGTTTTTTCTGCTAAATTGCCCTCCAGAAAAGAAAAACTTAGTATATGAGAGTGCTTATGTCTTGAAATGTCTGTCCAGTTCTTTTTGAAAAAATTTTTGCCAATTTTGAAGGTGGAAATGAGATCTTGTTCCTATTTTTAAAGTGCTGGGTGGTAAAATAAAATTGATTAAAAATACCCAAAAAACGGGGCGCCTGGGTGGCGCAGTCGGTTAAGCGCCCGACTTCAGCCAGGTCACGATCTCGCGGTCCGTGAGTTTGAGCCCCGCGTCAGGCTCTGGGCTGATGGCTCGGAGCCTGGAGCCTGTTTCCGATTCTGTGTGTCTCTCTCTCTCTGACCCTCCCCTGTTCATGCTCTGTCTCTCTCTGTCCCAAAAATAAATAGAAAACGTTGAAAAAAAAAAAAACCCAAAAAACTAGTTAGGTTGTTTTGGGCAACCAGACTGTTTTAAAATACCATATTACACATAGAATTAGGGGCGCCTGGGTGGCGCAGTTAGTGTCCAACTGAGTGTCCAACTCTTGTCATAATGTCATGGTTGGTGAGATCAACCGCCCCTGGGCTCTGTGCTGATACTGTGGAGCCTGCTTGGGATTCTGTCTCTCTCTCTGCCCCTCCCTCACACCCTCCTCTCTCTAGCTCTCTCTCTTTTTCAAAAAAAAAAAAAAAAAAAAAAAACTTTAAGCAAATAGAATAAAGTCATCATATAGAAGGTTTTTGCAGATAATTTACCTCTTACCAGCTTTCATGCAGTATGGTTTAATGTAAAGAGCATTGGACTTGGAATTGGAAGATGCATTTTTGTCATTGTCACTAATTATTCTGTGATTGTGGACAAGTACAGCCTTTGTGGGCTTCTGTTTGCTTGTTTCATTTGAGCAGCTTGAACTAAGCATCATTATAAGCCCTTCCTGTACTAAATTACCGTAAAGTAATACAGTGATAGGCACGTTACAAGTCGCCAGACTATTTGTAACATGTGCATTGGTTAATTGATTAATTTTATTGTATTGTTTTTGACATGTTTAAGCAAATAAAAGACTTCCAGTAGAAATCTGGTAGGAAGCTGAAGTAAGAGCATGAATTTTGAAGAACCAAGATACAAAATTTGAAAACACTTGGTACCTTAATAATCTATTAAGACTTTATTATTTTGGGTTTAATAGCATTTGTTTTTGATAATATATATACATCTCATAGATGTGAGAACTTTGTACTGCTTTTGTTTTTCTTTTAAAGAAATATGGCCTCTGGATGAATAAGTGAGCAAAAGGCTATTGGGCTTAAACACCAATTTGAATAGTTCTAAAAGGAATGTCCTAAGAAGAGACTAGCTCTCATGCTTTACTTACTGGCTAAAAAGTGTCAAAAGTAAGTCTTTTCATTAGGTTTTTCATACTAATCATATTAACCTAAGACTAAGGGGTAATTTTACAGCGTCATTAGTTTAAGAAGTTAATGTGGATAATGAATTTTTTCATTCTTTAACAGTTAGATTTAATTCACTATTTATGAAAAGTTTTGTGTCATAGCTGCATCTTAGAGTCCAGAGCCAAAGTCATTACAAATCCCTGAGATGTTTTTGTGGCACTCAGAATGGTTTGAAATGAAAAAGATCTAGTGATGTATTTTTGTTTAAGCATTGTTCATTATTTTTGTTAAAACAGTTCATTAGCATTGGGTCTTAGACTGAGGTGTTAAATTGCTTAGACATAGGGTTCTTAGAATTGAGAGTGTTTTTTACTAATCTCTAATTGAAACTTGCTTACATTTATAATTGAAGGAAATTCCAACAAACCACAGCAGCATCAGAGGTACTTGTGACAGGCGTTTGTTTCCTAGGGCTGCCCTAATATTAACAAAGCACCACAATACTGGATGGCTTAAAACAAAAGAAATTTATTGTCTCAATACTGGAGGTTGAAAGAAAGTCCAGGAATGGCAGGGCCATGCTCCTAGTAAGCCATTAGGGGAATCCTTCCTTGTCTCTTCCTGGCCTCTGGTGGCTGATGGCAATCTTTGGCATTTCTTGGCTTGAAACTGCCTAATTCCATTTTCTGCCTTCATCATCACATGATGTTCTCCCTGTGTGTCTTCACGTGGCCACGTGACATCAGTCATTGGATTAGGAGCCTCCTCTAGTATGACCTCTTTTTTTTTTATAATTTAACTTTATTTTTTATTTTTTAAAATTTACATCCAAATTAGTATATAGTGAAGCAATGATTTCAGGAGTAGATTCCTTAATGCCCCTTACCCATTTAGCCCATCCCCCCTCCCACAACCCCTCCAGCAACCCTCAGTTTATTCTCTATATTTTTATGAGTCTCTTTTGTTTTGTCCCCCTCCCTGTTTTTATATTATTTTTGTTTCTCTACCTTATGTTCATCTGTTTTGTCTCTTAAAGTCCTCATATGAGTGAAGTCATATGATTTTTGCCTTTCTCTAATTTCACTTAGCATAATACCCTCCAGTTACATCCACGTAGTTGTAGATGGCAAGATTTCATTCTTTTTGATTGCCGAGTAATACTCCATTGTGTATATATACCACATTTTCTTTACCCATTCATCCATTGATGGACGTTTGGGCTCTTTCCATACTTTGGCTATCAATGCTGCTGCTATAAACATGGGAGTGCATGTGTCCTTTTGTAGGGTAGTTCTAGTTTTAGTTTTTTGAGGAACCTCCATACTGTTTTCCAGAGTGGCTGTACCAGCTTGCATTCCCAACAACAATGCAAAAGAGATCCTCTTTCTCTGCATCCTTACCAACATCTGTTGTTGCCTGAGTTGTTAATGTTAGCCATTCTGACAGGTGTAAGGTGGTATTTCGTTGTGGTTTTGATTTGTATTTCTCTGATGATGAGTGATGTTGAGCATTTTTTCATGTGTCGGTTGGCCATCTGGGTGTCTTCTTTGGAGAAGTGTAGCATGACCTCCTCTTAAATTAATTACGCTTGCAGTAACCCTATTTCCAAATGAGGTTGTATTGAGGTAGAGGGTTAGAACTCAACACATTTTTTTAGAGGGATATTAATTCAACCTATAATACCAATATAAATCAGATTTTTTTTCTTACAATACAGTTACTATTCATTTGTTACAGATACCTTGAAATAGCACTTGTAGTCATCACTACTTTGAAGTTACAGTAGGGGCACCTTGTGGGTTCAGTCTTTAGAATGTCCAACTCTTGATATCAGGGTCATGAGTTCAAGCCACCACCCCATTGGGTGTAAGGCTTACTTAGAAAGAAATGAAGTTAGTTATTAAACCATTGGTAGAGCTTATAAATATTTTAGTGTTAATAAAATGTACATTACTATATCAAAATTAGAAAATATTTTGATAATTATTTCAATATAACTTTTTTTAAGTTTATTTATTTTGAGAGAGACAGAGACAGTGCAGGTGGAGGAGGGACAGAGGGAGAGGGAGACAGAGAATCCCAAGCAGGCTCGGCACTGTCAGCATGGAGCCCCATGTGGGGCTCCATCCCATCAACCATGAGATTATGACCTGAGCTGAAACTAAGAGTCAGATGCTTAACCTATTGAACCACGCAGGTGCCTCTAATTTATTTCTTTTGTATTCCTGTGTATTTTGTTTTAAGTCTTTAATGTTCTGAGAAGGGGGCCATAGCCTTCACCAGATGGCCAAAGAGGTCTACTGGCACAAAAGGTTAAAATCTCCTGCTACAGACTGAAGCCCAGAAGGTTGAACCCCATAGATAGAGTTATAAAATAGGAAGATTAAGAAACATGAAGGGTAGGGGTGTCTGGGTGGCTCAGCTGATTAAGCCTCTGACTCTTGACGTCATCTCCGGTCATGACTCAGGTCAAGATCTCATAGAGTGTGGGTTTGAGCCCAGCGTCTGGCTTTCTGCTGAGAGCGTAGAGCCTGCTTGGGGCTCTCTCTCCCTTTCTTTTCTCTTCCATTCCCCTACTGGCGTGCACACTCATATTCTCTCTCTCTCTCTCTCTCTCTCTCTCTCTCTCTCTCTCTCTCCCCCCCTCCCCCCTCCCTCTCTCTCTAAAAAAAAAAAAAAGGGAACATGAAGGGTAAAATGAACAAGTCCAACATACAGCTAACAGTTCCAAAATAAGAGATTAGGGAGGAGAGGAAATATTCAGAGATAATGGTTGAGAATTTTCAAGAAGTAGCAAATCAGATTCAATTCAGTGAACTAAAAACAAAGCCTCATAGTCAAACAGGGTTTATCTTGAGATTGCAAGAGTGGATCAACATGAGAAAACTGATGTAGTTTATCACATTTGAAGATTAAGGAAGAGAAATAATACAGTCTTTTAAAATATTTTTAATATTATTTATTTTTGAGACACACACACACACACACACACACACACACACACACACACACAGTGTGAGCGGGAGAGGGGCAGAGAGAGAGAGGGAGACACAGACTCCCAAGCAGGCTCCAGGCTCCAAGCTGTCAGCATGGAGCCTGATGAGGGGCTCGAACCCACAAACCATGAGATCATGACCTGAGCTGAAGTTGGGTGCTTAACCGACTGAGCCACCCAGGTGCCCCACAAATAATACATTCTTAAATGCCAGAAGTGAAGCATTGTCATTCAGTCTCTGCCCATAATATGGAAGTAAATGTTAATAATTTAAGTAAATTTTAATAATTTACATATTTGTAGTATGCGTTCATGAATATAGATTTATATTTCTACTTCCTAGAATTTTAGACTTAATATTTCTCATTTAAAATGAAGATGTTGGATTTGGTCAATTTTAGGATATCTTTTAGTATAAAGGTTCTAGAATTCTAATAAAACACTAATATCAGAGTGTTTATTTAGCATAAAGTCACAAAGCTTTTTTATCCAGTTTTATTGTGAATTACATTGATATTTTGAGTTTGTAATTAGCGGTCAGTTTTGGGTTTGCTTTCATGATAATATGTAAAAACATTACAGAATTTTAGTTGCTTGAATTACATATATGGCTTTCTTAGTTTTTCAGGACAGATACTATTAGAAACTTTTCTTTGAGAATTTCAGTGCAGGGGCATTTGGGTGGCTCAGTCAGTTAACCCCATCTGACTCTTCATTTTGACTCAGGTCTTTGATCTTGCAGTTCCTGAGTTCCAGCCTCATGTTAGGCTCTGCACTGACAATGTGGAGCTGACCTGGGATTCTCTCTCTCCTTCTCTCTGCCTCTCCCCTTCTCTCTCTCTCTCTCTCTCTCTCTCTCTCTCTCTCTCAAAAATAAATAAACTTAAAAAAAAAAATTTCGGTGCAGTGACATTTGAGTGCCTGCTAGGTACTTGACTTTTCCTTAGCCCTGGAGGTGCAAAGATAAGTATACCCTGATAACTGCTTTCACTATCCAAAAAGGGAACTAGATCCGTGTGAAACGTGATGTGTGTTCTGTGTCTGCAAATTCTTCAAGGCTCAAGGAGAAAGTGATTCTACCTGGCTGTGGATGGCAGTGTGGGAGTTGCATGAAGGAAGGCTTCAGAAAAGAGGTCGGAGTCAGCCAGAGATAAGGATGATTGAAAGGGGAAGGGCATTTCAAGAAGGGAGGGGGAAAACAAAACAAGAACAAGCATGGAAGGGGAAATAGAAAGTTTAGAGAAAAGCAATAACTTTTGGGAGACACTTATTTGCAGGAGTGGTAGGGGGATATGAAGCATGTTGGAGGCAATTGTGAGAAGTCTAGATTTGCGTTCAAGTTTGTGTCAGCAACCTTGGGGCAAAAGGTGGTGGTTAGGCCTGGTGCATGACACCCAGAAGATGAACGTGAAAGAAGTTCCTGAAAATCTGTTTTTCTTAACAAGTTGAGGAAAATTTATTTTAATTGGTCAGTGAAAACAATTTTGAACAGAATTCCCATTAATTTTTCAGATAATACACTAAGAGTTCACAGAAAATTTGTTCTTTGAGCTACCCTCTCTCACTCCCACTCCCCACTGCAAGTCAGTCAGGATACTTCATGAAAAGCACCAGTTTATCTTTATCGTGGAGTCAGCGGGGAACTATTAATTTAAGCGAGGGAGTGATATCAAATTTGTGTAGAAGGCTGAATACCAGGACTCATTTGCACAGTTGATTGGAGGGAGAAGGAAATGAACTACAACTGATGAGGAAGATGTAATAATCAAGACAAAACAGCTGGAAGAAGAAGTGCATTTGGAACTGTTGGGGATGAATTTGTGAGGCAGTTCAGATGTCCAGATAATCACTTGACTGGATGTGAAGGAAGGAGTAGGAAGAATGTGGGATGACTTCAGCATTTTAAATTTAGGCCTCTGTGATGTTTTTAAATGAAGTGGGAAGAGACAAAGTTTTTAATGGGAGAACAACTCAAATTTGGCCTTCTAAAATTTGCCTACCTAAGTATCAAGTTAGAAAATGCCTCATAGGGTATTTTAAGTACAGGTTTGGTGCCCACAGAAGGTAGAGAAGGTAGAATTTAGAGGTGATGCCCTCAGTATTTGTAATAGTTGAACCAGGGAGAAATTGCCCAGGAGAATATTAAGCAGTAATGGGAAGATGAACAGCGAGAAACAGCAGTGTTTTTTAAGAGACAGCAAATGACAGAATAGTCTTGAGAGGTAGGAGAGTTCAGAGGGAAAGTATTAAAAGACAAAATGGGAAGTAATGATGTGGAGACAGCAAAGAGTAAGGTTATACACATTCAGTGGGGGAGGTGGGAGTTGAGATTATTGTAGGATGGGTTGATGTTAGTAGTGGAGAGGAAGAGAAAAAAGCATTTAAGGAAAGGTTGAGTAAAAGGCAGAACAAGGTCCAGAAAAGAGAAGTCTACCAAACTCTTTTACTGCTTGTCAGAAGCTGTGCTAGATTTAATCCTGCTAATGACCATGTGAGCTAAGTATTATCCATAGTTTACAGAGGAGAAAACTGAGACTTAGGAACAGTTTAGTAATTTGCCCACAGCCACACAAGGGAGTAAGTGGTAGACCTGAGATTCAAATTGCATTGTATTTGTACCACATTGTACCTCATACAATTAATGGCCAGATTTTATTTTATTTTATTTTATTTTATTTTATTTTATTTTATTTTAT